>NC_057814.1:331897096-332250074 GCF_018294505.1 Triticum aestivum
CACGGAGTCCCAAATCATCATTGCTCTCTAGAGCTCGTTTCGTCAACTCATGGGATTGTGAGGTTGACGAGTGTTCATGGGTACCTACACAAAAGAGACACAAACAAAAGAACGTATGTGCATGGTAAATGTACACATCATCCATCATGATGTGTATGTGCATGTGTGAGTTAGCACAAGATAAGCATCGCTCAAAGAAATTTGATGCATGGTATAAGAACATGTCATCCATCATGAAAGAATAGTTGTTATGTATGACATGATGAGGACACAAATCAAGTATGCAATTATATGGCACAACTTTCATGGAAAGCATATTGTGCACACAAGTATTGGGATCATGCAATGGATGGGATGGATCAAAATCTCCTAAAATGTATGAGGAAACTATGGGGGTCTCCTCATGAGCAATATCGGAAACATCATATGGAGAAAATGGACAACATCCAAAACAATGCATATCCGAAGCTAGGTGGTCACGGCATGGCATATGAGATAAATGATGCAAAGGAAGCATAGCAATATCATCACAAGAAAAACAAATGCCAATAACCATTGGCTTGTGATCTATGCCATATGTGCAAATCGGGTTTATTTTAATGGCATGTGCATAGTCACTACGATGAGATTGCAAATATGACATATTGTTGATCTCATGCATAGCATATGACAAGTCAAGCGGATTGTCAAACATGATGTGACCTAGAGAATTGTCACAAGAAATCCTATGTAACATGGCATCACAACTAGGCAATTCAACATGCTCATCATCATAGTCATCATAAAGTGGTAAGTCATGACATGAGGAAGTCGCACTAGCATGAAGCATGGGAATAGGTGGATCAACATCATGTAAGAAATCAATGTCAAGAATGTCCACTAGTGGGACAAGAGCATCACCTTCACCTTTGTTACCTTGTTCATTCCACTCAAGTGGTGTAGGTGAGGTGGTAAATACCAAATGGTGGTCATTTTCATCTTGATGGAACCATGTGGGGGGTGCATCATATTCCACCATGGCCATCGTCTTGTCCAAAGGGAGGACGAAGTCGTCACGAATCGGCGCGTCATCATATATGGGACCTAGCACCAAATGAGAAGACACAATAAAGGTAGAGGTCAAGTCATTAGTGTTGAAAGTGGCCTCACATGACCTATCAACTATATCACTCTCTCTATGTGGTGGTTCACTCACTCCCTCAAGGTAGGTGCACTCAATGTCTCATATGGTGGAGTCACTCAACGCACTCAAGTGGTGGTGGTGGTGGCTCTCCTCACATGCGAATTGGGGCAGCTCATCATATCTGGGGCTAGTGGTGAAGTCACTCTCACTCTCAATATGGTGGCAAAAGTCACTCAAGTCATCATATGTCGCCGTGGTCGAAGGGAAAATCCCATGCTCAACCGTCCCATAGTCGTCGCCGTGGATGAAGGCCGAAGATAGCACATCATCACTCTCGTCGTGGATGAAGGCCGAAGATGGCACAACATCACTCTCGCCATGGATGAAGGCCGAAGATGGCACATCATCACTCTCGTCGTGGATGAAGGCCGAAGATGGCACATCATCACTCTCGTCGTGGATGAAGGCCGAAGATGGCACAACATCACTCTCGTCGTGGATGAAGGCCGAAGATGGCACATCATCACTCTCGTAGTCTTGTAGCATGGTCATTGCGAAGTGAGCTCGGGGTCGAGTAGACTTGGCCTTCTTGAGTTCTTGCTCCGCCTTGACAGCACCAATGTAGTTGTCGTCGAGGGACTTGTAGTTCGCGAGGAAGATAGTCTTGGAGATGTCGTTGTTCAATCCCATCATGAAGTAGAACTTCATCCAAATGGGGTCATCCACGCCGGCTCGTCGCAATGCAATCTTCATCTCCTTGAAGTACGTGTCGATGGACTTGGATCCTTGTATGGTATTCTCCATTTGGCGTTGAAGATGTTCCGTGTAGGTGGAAGGCACAAATTCTCGCCGCATCACTTTCTTCGTCTTGGACCAACTCATGTCGAAGCTCCTTGAGGGTGAGTGAAGCCACCAAATCAACGCATAGTCATGGAAGGTACTTGTGGTGCACTTCACTTGAGCTTCAGAGGGTACTTGATGTAGCTTGAGGTAGTCCTACATCTTGCACTCCCACTCGAGGTATTCATCGGGATCATTAGTCCCAAAGAATGGAATCTCGTCGGCGATGTTGAAGTCGTTGTAGCTCGAGGGAGTAGCGGACTTGAGCTCGTGGAGTAGGCGAAGATGCCGTACATCCGAAGGCGAAGATGCCTTGAAGTCACTTGGCGAAGATGCCAAAGGTGTTGAAGGAGCCGCAACCTTGTAGTCGATGTTGCTGTACTGTATGGCCCGTGCACACGGGGTCGTCGGAGGCCGTGTGCACGGGGGTCGATGGCCCGTGTGCACGGGGGTGGCAGAGCAGCCAACTCTCGTCCAGTAGGTCGCTCTTCATGGTCTTGTCGATGCCGATGGTTGTGTGTACTTGCCGGAGATGGTAGCACGGAAGTGTTTGCACTTCAGCGTCTTCTCGAAGATGAGAAAGATCGCTTGTAGGACTTGATGAGGGCTTTGATGTCCTCCATTTGAGCTTGCGTCTTGGTGTCGTTGGAGTTGTTCGTGGCATCAAACTCGTCGTTGTTGTTGTAGACTGAGGGTGAAATGCCTTGCCTATCCATCACAAGACTCAAGTAGAGGTGAGTAGGAAATGAGATAAACAATACCAACTTACCTTTTCCCAAAGTTGAGGATGTATCCCGTTTCACTCAATGTGAGATGAAAGAATAGTGGAATTGGTACCGGACTTGTTCACTCGCACCTATCAAGTAGCTTGGTGAGGATAGTGGCACAAAAATTTGATGCAAAATGTTAGCAAGAGTCAATAATGTTGGAAAAGATTCACAAATTCGCAAGTGAAACAATTAGACCAATAGCAATGGGTGGTACACGGAAACACACACATGGATAGATAAATGGGGTCGTGCAACCAAGGAATGAGCACAAAATGTGGAATCCACAGAAAACGCTCGTGTTGGACAACTCAAGAGAGACGCTAGCACGATTGCTCAGTAGGCGGATACGACACTTGTGCACAACCTATAAGATGCAAAATGTATGAGCTTTCTATCCCAAGTATGCTATGTGTATGATGTTCCCGTTGTTCTTCTCAAGGTGATCCAAGATGATCGCATATGAAAATCTTATGTGCAATGTGGTATGATGCTATGGCACTTGCTTACAAGCTCTTTGCTCTCTTTTCTTTTTCTTAAAAGCTTATACTTTTTTTGATATGACCACAATGCAAAATGCACAAACCAAGATAGCAATTGTGTATATGCGGGAACAATCTTGTGACACAAGGGATGATATGATGATACCAATATGATATGGTATGTATGCAATGGAAGGGTGGATCACTAATGTGCACAAGTAATGTGGCCCGGCAATACTCAAATGGCTAGTCTCGATAGGCAAGTGACGCAAAATGGGCTAAGGGGTTAACAATGTAATGGCAAGAATGTACAATGAAGGGATACCACGATACCAAGATGATATAGAGGTTACCGTTCTTGCTTACGGTTAGGGTGTCAAAATGGTGAAGTGGTCGATGTCGATGACGACCTCATGGCGATGATGAGTGGCGGTATTCTTGATGTAGATACCAAGATGATGTAGACCCGTCCCTAAGTAGCCGAAACACCTTAGGAAACGGTAAAAACCGCAAACTCAAAATCTCCAAAGGAAAATGTCAAATGGCGGTAGCGGAGTGCGTTGGTGGTTCCGGAGTTAGCAATGCGGAAGTGGTGGTGGTGGTTGATAAAGGAGCAACCGTCCCTAAGTAGCCTAAACACCTTACGAGACTCAAGTCACCACTCAAACAACCACAAATGCTATATGGATCAAAATTGGGTTAGGTTGCGGAAAGCTATGGTGGTTTGGCGGATGATATGGTGGAGGGCCTAGGCAAACATGCCAAAATATCAAAGTTTTGATGGAGTCAAATGGTGTTGGAGCCTATTTAGGTGGATGGGGGATGTCAATAGCTACTCAACGAGCTAAAGAACGCGAAAATCGGACTCCTGGTGTGGAAGTTATGGCCGAAACGGTGAAGTGCACGCGACTGCTGTAGGGGGGCCGTGCGCACGGGGTCTAGGGCCCGTGGGCACGGGGTGCCGTGCGCACGGTACACACACCGAGGGCACGGGGTCACCTGGGACACGCGGGTTTGGCGGATTTCTTCCCGATCTGGGCCCCAACTGGATGGATCTCGTTACTGGGGTTTAGTTGGGGGTATGGGGGTGGTTTGGGAGGGTGGGAGGTCGAAGTGACAGCGGCCGAAGCGCACTGGAGGGGGCGTGCGCACGGGGTCTGTCTGTCCCGTGTGCACGGGTGCTCTGTGAGCGGACGAACTGTTCCAGATCCGTGGGTAATCTCGAAAGTGGGGTCAAAATCGAAGGATGGAAGGTAGGGGAAGGTGGAGGAAAGTTAGATCCACTTGAAACCAAGCAAATCCATGGATCAAATCCAACAAAACCTCATCACACCAACAAATCACAAAAAAAATTGGGGCTATTTTTTGGTGGGGAATTTTCGAATTTAGGACGAAATCACACAAAACAAGGCTAGAAAACACGAAGGGGGCTCCAATTTCGTGAGAAACCATGGCTCATGATACCAAGATGTTGTAGGGTGGAACCCTATGGAGAGATCTTTCACGAATTGGAGGGGGAATCCCCAAGAACAAGATGAACACAAGGAGGGTAAACAAGAGGAACACTCAAGAACAAGTCCAATCACACATCCACTAGACCAACAAACACACAAGATCCACAAGGTACATGAACAATCAAAGGGAGACAAGATACATGGTAGAGTTCATCACAAATCCTATGAAGGAGATGAGGGCTTGATGATCTAGGTAGATCCTTCCCCAAAGGGGGGGGGCTTGCATCCCTAGGGATCTCCTCCAATGGAGGTCTTGTACTCCAATGGAGCCTTCTCTCTCAAGAGGAATCCCACAAGGGGAGGTACATGAGCTAAGCTCTATGATTTGTGTCTATTCTTCGCTATCTCTAAATGGAGGAGGAAGGGGAGTATATATAGGTCCAAGAGATGAAGGGGTAAGTAGGGACGAGATGGGGATACAGGGCCAAGCCCAACAGCCACACACATGGGGCCCCATGTGCACGGGGTAAGTGGAGCCCGTGCGCACGGGGTATCCAGAGACTAGACGCATGAGCCCGTGCGCACGGGGTCCGTGAGGACCGTGGGCACGGGGGTCCCGTGGGCACGGTACACGCCCGTGCGCATGGGGTCGCCTGGGAGCTACAGCCTTCTCTTGGCACTTCCTTCTGCGCTTCCAGGCTTCCCTCTTGGATGGTGTAGATGTTGTCCACTTCTTGGACTCCTCCTCGATGAATGTGTAGCTCCGCCCACACACACGAGAGAGGGGTCAAGTAGTATACCATCCTCGAAAGGTACAAGTGTACACGTGTAAAGGAGATGATTCACCTTTGTATGTATGAAGTAGATGTGGCACGTGTCAGTTGCCAAATGGACTCTTGACATGGTGATGTCCATAGGATGCTCCGCATCACAGTGGATATCGTTTCGTCCCCAAAGGTGGGACGTTCCCTACCGAAACCATGATGCTTGTTGTGAGAAGCTCTGGTTTGTGAGAAGCATATACCCAAACCTGCCCCAAACGGGACAAAATTTTTACTACGGCATGTCGATGCCACTCCATGAAAGCATGCCAAGTTTCATGAATTTCAGACGACTTTTGGATTTACTAGAATTTAAAAACAAGGCATCTCAATGTTTTGCCGGCAATCAACGGTGCCCTGGTTTTGAAATTCATTCGCATGTCTTGCATGTGACCTAAGCATGCACCCAAGGACACAGATTTGATTTTTCAACCAATTTATATGCACTGGAGCATGTGCATGTAGTTCAAATTTGAATTATGCACATAAATGCATTGAAAACTCAGTTAATGCATAAAAATGTCCAAACGAACCTCGAAAAATCCCAAAAATTGACACAACACTCCTGTTGTTCTATGTTGGCACGAGAAATTTTTTGAAAGCAATAAGAGGCAATGGATATCGTTTCGTCCCCAAAGGTGGGAATTTCCGTACCGAAACCATCATGCTTGTTGTGAGAAGCTCTGGTTTGTGAGAAGCATATACCCGAACCTGCCCCAAATGAGACAAAGTTTTTTAACACGGCATGTTGATGCCGCTCCATGATAGCATGCCAAGTTTCATGAATTTCAGACGAGTTTTGGATTTACTAGAATTTAAAAACATGGCATCTCAATGTTTTGCCGGCAATCAACGGTGCCCTGGTGTTTGAATTTCATTCCCATCTCTTGCATGGGACCTAGAAATTCACCCAATGGCACATATTAGAATTTTCAACCAACCTTAGTGCATTGGAGCATGAGCTTGTAGTTCAAATTTTAATTATGCATATAAAATGCCTAAAAAACCTAGTTAATGCATAAAAATGTCCAAACGAACCCCGAAAAATCACAAAAATGACACAACACTCCTGTTGTTCTATGTTGACACTAGAAAATATTTGAAAGCAATAAGAGGCAATGGATATCGTTTCGTCCCCAAAGGTGGGACGTTCCCTATCGAAACCATCATGGTTGTTCTGAGAAGCTCTGGTTTGTGAGAAGCTTATACCGAACCTGCCCCAAATGGGACAAATTTTTTACCATGGCATGTTGATGCTGCTCCATGATAGCATGCCAAGTTTCATGAATTTCAGACGAGTTTTGGATTTACTAGAATTTAAAAACGAGGCATCTCAATGCTTTGCCGGCAATCAACACTGCCCTGGTGTTTGAATTTCATTCCCACCTCTTGCATGGGACCAAGAAATTCACCCAAGGACACACATGTGATTTTTCAACCAACTTTAGTGCATTGGAGCATGTGCTTGTAGTTCAAATTTGAATTATGCACATAAAATGCCTAGAAAACCCAGTTAATGTATAAAAAGGCCAAACGAACCTGAAAAATTCCAAGATTGAACACAACACTCCTGTTGTTCTATGTTGCCACTAGAAATTTTTTGAAAGCAAACAGAGGCAACGGATATCGTCCCGTGACTAAAGGTGGTACTTTCCCTATCAAAACAATCATGCTTGTTGTGAGAAGCTCTTGTTTGTGAGAACCCGAACCTGCCCCAAATGGGACAAATTTTTCACCACGGCATGTTGATGCCACTCCATGATAGCGTGCCAACTTTCATGAATTTCACACGAGTTTTTTATTTACTATAATTTAAAAACCAGGCATCGCAACGTTTTGCCGGCAATCAACAGTGCCATGGTGTTTGAATTTCATTCCCATCTCTTGCATGGGACCTAGAAATTCACCCAAGGACACGCATGTGATTTTTCAACCAACTTTGGTGCATTGGAGCATGTGCTTGTTGTTCAAATTTGAATTATGCACATAAAATGCCTAGAAAACCCAGTTAATGTATAAAAAAAGGCCAAACGAACCCCGGAAAATTCCAAGATTGAACACAACACTCCTATTGTTCTATGTTGACACTAGAAATTTGTTGAAAGCAATAAGAGCCAACGTATATCGTCTCGTCCCCAAAGGTGGTACGTTCCCTATCGAAACCATCATGCTTGTTGTGAGAAGCTCTGATTTGTGAGAAGCTTATACCCAAACCTGCCCCAAATGGGGCAAAATTTTCACCACGGCATGTTGATGCCGCTCCATGATAGCATGCCAAGTTTCATGAATTTCGGATGAGTTTTGGATTTACTAGAATTTAAAAACCAGGCATCTCAACATTTTGCCGGCAATCAACAGTGCCCTGGTGATTGAAATTCATTCCCATCTCTTGCATGGGAATAGAAATTCACCCAAGGACACACATGTGATTTTTCAACCAACTTTGGTGCATTGGAGCATGTGCTTGTAGTTCAAATTTGAATTATGCACATAAAATGCCTAGAAAACCCAATTAATGTATAAAAAGGCCAAACGAACCCCGAAAAATTCCAAGATTGAACACAAAACTCCCGTTGTTTTATGTTGACACTAGAATTTTTTTGAAAGCACTAAGAGGCAACGAATATCGTCTCGTCCCCAAAGGTGGTACGTTCCCTATCGAAACCATCATGCTTGTTGTGAGAAGCTTTGGTTTGTGAGAAGCTCATACCCAAACCTGGCCCAAATGGGACAAAATTTTCACCACAGCATGTTGATGCCGCTCCATGATAGCATGCCAAGTTTCATGAATTTCAGACGAGTTTTGGATTTACTAGAATTTAAAAACCATGTATCTCAACGTTTTGCCGGCAATCAACAGTGCCGTGGTGTTTGAAATTCATTCCCATCTCTTGCATGGGACCTGGAAATTCACACAAGGACACACATGTGATTTTTTAACCAACTTTAGTGTATTGGAGCATGTGCTTGTAGTTCAAGTTTGAATTATGCACATAAAATGCCTAGAAAACCCAGTTAATGTATAAAAAAGGCCAAACGAACCCCGAAAAATTCATTCCCATTTCTTCCATGGGACCTAAGCATGCACTGAAGGACACATATTTGATTTTTCAACCAATTTGTATGGACCATTTTGTAATTCAAATCAAGTAGATCCCACACAGTTTATTCTCACCAACAATGTGAGATGTAGTACAAAATATCTTGGAGCACCGTCGGTGTATAGTACGCCTATGGCTTACGCGAGAAGGTGCGTCGGCTACAGTCCACAGCCAGCGTGTCATGCACACTAGCTCGCTCCCCCAAAACTCCCGCCTCTGCATCCCTCTCTGCTTCAGTCCCTTGATTCAAATTTTCAATAGCCCCGGCATTTTACTCCCGCCTCTGCATCCCTTGCAATCTCAAAAAAATCTGCTCGCCTTTGATCTAAATTTTCAGTAGCCCCGCTTTGTTACTCCCGCCTAGTAAATTTTCAGTTGCGGTAGTATTTCCTCAAACACAACCTCCGCTCACACACACACACAACACCCTCGAAACCATTGGTAGGTCGCCGCCATCGCCGGCGCCTCCATCCTCAACCTCTGACTGTGTGCTGGGGAGCTCGAGTAGCCAATGGCCAAAAAGAGGTTTGTCGTGGCCTTTTCGCCTGACGCCGGCGAGGTGGCCGCCGAGGTGTCCCCGTCGTTCTCCGCGGGCCCGATCTGTCGTCGCCGGTCCCCCGATCCGCCCGCCACCGCGCCCCTATGCCGGTTTGAGGACTTCCCCGTCCTCCCCCAGACCCGGCGGCCGACGAAGTCCTACCTCGGGGTCCGGCAGCGGCGGTGGGGGACGTGGGTCGCCGAGATTACAGATCGAGAGACCCACACCCGCCGGTGGCTCGATAGCTTCCACACGGCCGAGCTCGCGGCCATGGAGTACGACCACTGGCAGGTCTGCTACCACAGCGCGGTGGCTAGGCTCAATTTCCCCTTGGTCACATATCCGGTCCACCTTGTTCCGCCGGAGCCAGGGGTGGTGAGCTCGGCTATGGCGCGGGAGGACCGCCGACGAGGCCTACATGCAAGAGCTCTGCCGGCAGCACCCGGAGCTCGTGGAGGTGGAGCAAGCGATCTTTGCCGGCGCGGAGGGCGGCAAGGTTATCGCGCTCTCCTCCGATGACAAGGTCGAAGGCGGCGAGGACGGCGGTGTGGATAATAAAAATAGATTATTGAATAGTTTGCACTAGAAATCACCTGACAAATATGCATGTATGCAATATTTTTGTTCGTATCCAAGGTAGTCATGTCCTCATCAGGAGGGCGACGAGGTTATCACGCTCTCCTCTGATGACGAGGTCGAAGGCGGCGGCGACGGCGGCGCGGAGGGCGTCAAGGTGGGCCCCCAGGACAAGGAGATCGACGTCGACGAATGGAGGAGTGCCTTCCCCAACGACCCCGACGACGGTACTGGCCCGGACCCGGCTCGCGGCACACCATACATGACGAGGAAGGATTGGCTCGACCTCTACTTCGACCGAAAGTAGTTTAGCTTAGTTTAAATTTATGTTTTATGTTCGGTTATGCAAAACTATCTATGTTTATGTTTGAATGCATGCTACTTTCGGTTGAACCTGCTTTGAACTTGATCAAATTGAAGTTTACAACCTTAATTTTAGGGGATCGACTAGAAAAGGCCACAAATTGCTGGAGTATATATATATCCACTAAGGGTTTTAGTCCTTTAACTTTTTAAGGATCGCCTAGAGATGTCCTGATGACTTGTTTATTTCAGTTCTTCACAATGTGATGCTCTATATGTGCAACTATTTGCTTTGCAGTTCAATTTCATCAATAACAGTTTCACCAATACCACTATGAATTACGATATTTGGTTGTTGTTAAGGATATTGCAGTTAACTTGCCTTTCATTTTTCAATTGTTGTTTAGCAACATGCATTGTACTGAATGACTAAATATGCAATCCCAGGCTACATAGCAACAAGGAAGAGTGTTACCTTAATGTTCTGATGATGTCTAGATAGACATGTAATAAAATCTTATATAATGGGATGGATGGAATGTTGTACTACATAATTTTTCAATTGTTGTTTAGCTTCTAATATTAACTTGGTGCTTTTAGGTACATATATCATTGCCAAAGATCCACACTTCGACCCTTTCTGTGCATGGGGCAATGAGATATTCATGAACCAGCATCAAGTGAGGAAACTGATAAAGATTGTTACTAAAATGGGTCAAAACATGTCAATCGAACTATTTGTTTATACTTTATGCAAGACAACAGTGAGCTGCAGGATGCTAAGTAAGAACCCTGTAGCCTTCTTTTTACTACCTGTAATGAGTTGTGTTAGATGACAATATCTGAATGTTTTTTCTTTTGCAGTGGATCCTGAAGCAGTTTACTCAAGATTACTTCTCAAACTACATGATTGGCGGCCGGCCATCACAAGGGGTTGGACGAGAGTCCTGCATGCCTTCTGCATCCAGGAGAGCACAATAGGGCCATTCCACTTCACCTTGTTCAGCAACTAGAATGTCTGTCGCCTCTTTCTTTACCATCTGTAATAGTACAAGTATAGAACCCTGGTACATCATTCTTTATTTGGTGCTTCTATAATTTTTAAACATATGTACCTGTGAATCGAATAATGCATTGGTTGTTTGAACCTGATGGATATGAATAAAGCTATAGCCTACTTTCAAGTTTAAATTAGGTACAATTTTAAATAGCAACAATTAAATTAGGGCGAAATTACGTTGTGCAGGTCATTACGGCACACGGTTGGCAAAACACAAACGTTTGCGATATACACCATAATCCGAGACAGTTCACAGAGGGGAAACGTGTGCAAGCATGCACACAGTTGCTGTTCGCAAAGCGTGTGTGATGTCAGACACTATCACGTATGGTGCAGGAAAACTAAATGTGTGTGATTTTCTACCTATCATACACGGTTTATAATCATGAACTGTTTGTGATGTGCCTGGCATTGTAAATCTCCCGTGCCTGGAATCTGCCAAAAATTTGCCTGGAAAGCTCCCGTGCCTAGAATCTGCCTGGTTTTAGGCAGAACCACAAAACTCCGACTGCGATGGCAATGTGAGCACAAACGAGTAGCAAGGATGAAGCGTTTGGGATATTCGAGATATTGGAAACGGTTATATAGGGACAACTGTATGCCCGATGGTTTCTGGGTCGTGTGGGAAGGACCCCCCTATCGCCCACACTCACTTGGCGACGGTTCCAAATGCCGTCGCGGAAAGGGGTAAAAAACCATTTGTTTAGGACCGATGCGCACCAGTGCTGGCGATACTAAAGGAGGACCGGGAGGCAGAGGCTCAACTCGACACGGAGCACGCGCATGCCGCTGCCATCGAGGCTCTCCTGCAGGCGGAACCGGATGTCACGGATGTGAACTGGGTGGCGGAGGCTCAACTTGACGCGGAGCGCACGGATACCGCTGCCATCGAGGCCCTCCTGCAGGCGGAACTGGACATCCTGGACTTGAACCGAGTGGCGGAGGCTCAACTTGACGCGGAGCGCGTGGATGCCGCTACCATCGAGGCCCTCCTGCAGGCGGAACCGGACGTCCTGGACTTGAACCGGGTGGCGGATGCTCAACTTGACGCGGAGCACATGGATGCCGCTGCCATCGAGGCCCTCCTGCAGGCAGAACCGGACGTCCTGGACTTGAACCGGGTGGCGGAGGCTCAACTTGACGCGGAGCGCGTGGATGCCGCTGCCATCGAGGCCCTCCTGCAGGCGGAACCGGACGTCCTGGACTTGAACCGGGCGGCGAAGGCTCAACTCGACATGGAGCGCACGGATGCCACTGCCATCGAGGCCCTCCTGCAGGCGGAACCGGACGTCCTGGACTTGAACCGTGCGAGCTCTCGTCCATGCAGAGTGCCTGCACACTCTGCGTGAACGAGTAGCTGGAAGCCGAGGACAACCACGGTGCGGAGACACACGTCGGCAGCTACGGCTGGTTCGCGCCGGCAGCCAAAGACGATGAGGTCGTCTTGTTTCGTGAGCAGTGATAGTTTTTCTTTATGTTGTTGTTTTTAGGGATCTTTTGCTGTGTAAAAACATACATTTATGCAAGTTGCCTGACTTTCATCATTTGAGTCAGTTGACCATTTCAGGCGGTTGGATGAATATCCTACGTCTCCTAACCCTTCTTCCTCGCCTCTTCTTCTTCCCGAACAGACCACCGCACGGGCCGTACGGATCTTCCCCAACATGCGGTTGGATAAACATACTGTATGAACGAAAATGATGTGTCAGCAGTAGGATGGCTGAGTTTGGTTTGATCACATGCGGTAGCACGTGTCAGTGAGAGTGCGTTCCCTTGGTTGGGTTTGCGGCGTGCAGGAGCGACTGTGTGAGGGTGCGGTGCGACCGCGGCGTGCAGGAGCGACTGTGTGAGGGTGCGGTGCGACCGCGGCGTGCAGGAGCGACTGTGTGAGGGTGCAGTGCGACCGCGACAGCCGTGCACACGTGTACCTCCTTTTCATTTTGAAAACTTTGGGCAAGCTTGGAAAAAATGTGTGGCGAAGTATGACAATGCAAGGCCTAGACCCAAACAGGATACAAGTACGTACGTAGGAGTACTAGTGTTAAAAAAGAAAGCCGAGGTTTTCCTTCGCAGGATTAATCGATAAAAATCCTCGTTTGACATTTCAATTAATGCGTATTTTTACTCCAGAGAGCTAACCATCTCACTCCTCATCGCTTGAATAATGCAGCGCCATGCAAACCAACCTTCTCACTTCTGCATGCATGCAAGGGTATATTAATGTCCTTGGTTGCTAGTACGAGGCAAACCCCATCAATTTTGCCTCGATTAGTGTTAGTGGCCTTGTGCAAATTGTAATTTTGATATACTGGCCTTGTGTACAAAAAATGGAGGTAGTAACTATTTGACTTCCTTCCCCATTGCAATGACGTCGACGATATCTCGAACGTTGTGGTTTGGTGAAGTGCATTCGACGGAGAACACCATTGAGGAAGACCACGGTAAGTCGTTCGCAAGTGCAGCCTGCAAGCCGAGACAACCGCCTTATTTGCATCCAGGAAGTCCGTTGAACCGAAGGACGCGTAAATGTACTAGTGCTAGTACATAATGGCGTCGTCCGTCTAGCTTACTGCGGTGAGGTGGTTTCTCGAAGAAGATGATGGAGAAGCAGAGTCAGCGAAGAGTGAAATGATGGTTGCTTCATTCGTGCTTTGTGATTTGATGCCTCACTGCTTTGTGATTTGTGATAGAAGGGACAGGGGAGTAGACTCTGTGCTCTATACAGTACATGCGTCCAAGCACAGGAGAAAGAGGAGAGACGTTGCATTTTTTTCATTCCTTCAATCAATCAATCAGGGAGCTTCGGTTCCACCTTTTTGGCTTTGGCAGCACCATCCACAATGGTTCCCATCAATGCCAAAAGCTATTTTCACATTTGGCTACACATTGTGGATGCCCTTAACCGTACCACTTGGTTTTCCTCCTGTGTGTTGTCTATACAAATCTCAATTATATTGATCTAAAAAATTATAGAACCAAGATTAGTAAAAAGGAGGTGATTTTGCCACGCGGATGACGGGGGAGGTTTCTTCTTTTTAGAGGACGTTGGCCTGGCGGTTTGCTAACATGCAGTCCCACGTGTCAGTGCTTTACCAAGCCGATCTGCATCCCACATGAGGCATAACAACGGCAAAAGCAAAAAGTGGTTAACTTGAAGATGAGGGAGAAGCGGATTCAGCAACAAGTGAAATGATGGTTGCTTCGTCCATCCAACTTCTTTTTAGCATTATTACTTCGTCCCTCCAACTTTGACACCTCATTGCTCATTACTACGCCGACGCCATGACTGGGGTGCTTCAGCCCTGCTGCTCTGCACTATATTTTGGTATGGCACGTGGACCCGGTAGCTTGATGTCCCAGATGTCGGCGAAAGGGACAATAATATTTATGAAAGCGAGCGCTCCACTCTTAAGATGGAGGAATACACGACACGGTGGCCTAGTGAACTGTTACTTGTACTGTATTACTATAGTATTATAGTTGTGCTGTTTCGCACAATCCATCGATACAATCCCGATTAAACAGGAAAGGGCGGGATTTTTCCCGCGCGGTAGATGATACTGGCCATACATTTCAAAGGCAATTTTAATGTATGCAAACTGAATAATTAAGTAACTGTCAGATTACGGGTTCCGGCAAACCCTTTAGGTTCGAAAACTGGGGTGCACACGAAGATCTCTCTCCCCTAGCTCACACTCTCGCAACGATCTCAAAGCCAAGCTCGCCGAACCCAAAGAACTAGGGACACAAGTGTTTATACTGGTTCGGGCCACCGATGTGGTGTAATACCCTACTCCAGTGTGGTGTGGTGGATTGCCTTGTAGGCTGGGGATGAACAAGTACAAGGGAAGAACAGCCTCCTGAGGGGAGGTGTTCTTGAACTCGAGGAGCTTGTGTGTGTGAGGATGGTCAGAATGATCCGTCCCAGATGAGTCTCTGGTGAGTTCCCAGATCCGTCCTCCCCTCCTATGGTGGTGGCTAGTCCTATTTATAGAGGCCCTGGTCCTCTTCCCAAATGTTTAGGCGGGAAGGGATCCCACAACGGTCAGTTTGAAGGGGGACATCTAGTACAAGCTATCCTGACAAAAGGTGGTCTTCGCCTGCCAAAGGCTCTGGTGATGACACCGTCGTGGGATCCGCGATGACCTCCGTCCTGCCGTCCTGCTGGCCTTGGACTCGTTGCACCGATATGGAAACCTTTGCCTGATGCCTCGGGACTCCTCGCCTGCACCTTCCCCTTTAGCACCAAAGAGGAAACCAGTACTCTGCGCCCGTTGGCGCCCGCTGGCGCCTGCCTGGCCTTGGTCGTCATGGCTCACGTCACGGGAACATCACGAGGTGCCCCTCGCCATGATCTCTCTGCTCCTTGCGAGCCAGCCTAGTGAGGCTGCCCCTGAGGAGGTCTTGTGTCGTCCACCTCGCGAGGCTTGGCCCCTCGCGAGGGTCTTGTGCGTTTGCTGATGAAGATGGGTCATACCAGGCCGTTAGAGAAGCCATGCCCTGGGCCGCAGGCAGACAAGTCTGGGTACCCCCGTTCCCAGGATGCCGACAGTAGCCCCTGGGCCCAAGGCGCGCTCGGACTTGGCTTCGAGGCGAAGCCAAGGGTCAAGTGCGGAGTGCCGCGGGGCCCAAGAGCCTGCGGCCTTGATTGACGCGTGGCGGTTGACAGGACGTGAGCGTCTCCGCTTCCCCACGCTGCCTCGGCAACTGCCCGACTGACAAAAGGCTGGCGCGTGCCATGCTGCCTTCATTGCTCCCCTTCGTCTTGCACCAAATCCCCTTTCCGGCTTTCGCTTCCAAAGACTCCAGATCCGCACGAATCCTCCATCGAGCCTGCAACCAATGGTGCCCGACAAGGCAAAGGCCGCTTCCCCGTCTGCCTGGTTTGAGCCCGCTCTAAGCGCGCCCAGTGTTTCGAAGAAGAACCTTGCCGCCACGCTCCAGATGATGGCGGAGGGCGACGAGAAGAGGAAGACCCTGCTCCGGGATGGCTCCGCCGAGCCTCAGGCAGCACCTTCTATCCCTTCTTCACGAGCAGTATTGTTGCGGGGTTGGTTCCTCCCTTCTCCGATTTCTTCTATTCCGTCCTCAGTCATTACAAGCTTCATGCCCTCCATCTTCATCCCAACTCCGTCCTCCTTCTGTCAATCTTTGCCTTCTATTGCGAGTCATACGTTGGGGTGTTATCGTCTGTACCGCTGCTGCACCACTTCTTTTATCTCCGGATCAAGGACGACCACTGCTCTGGGTGTGCCAACTTCGTCGCAGCCAACAAGACCAACGCGATCACGAAGGCCGGGAAGAAGGCCGAGGGCTTCAGGAGCAAGTGGGTCCTGATGGATGCCAAGTGCTCTCACCCCCGGCTGGCGCTGCTGATAGGGATGCCCACATCTCACGACGGGTGGTTCCGCACGAGGCTCACCGACCCTCGGGCGGAGCAGGTGCTGGAGAGAATGACCGCCGACCTGAAGCTTGATGACTCAAAGGCGGCGAAGCTGACGGGGGCCATGATTGTCAAGGAATTCATGGCGCAGCGGGTGGCTCCCCTCCAGGCGCGCCCGCGCCCTTGTGGAAGCTTGGGGACGAAGGAGACAACCTCCTCCTGCGTCCGGACGCCCAGTCTGAGGAGGAGCTATGCACGACCCTCCGCTCCTTAGTTGGGGACGACCAAGGGTATCTGCCGGACACCTTCGTTCCCTTGTACCGCCGCCCGGATGGGGCGAAGATTGCCGTCGTCTTGCCTGTCTTTGATGGGTGTGGGCTTGTGCCCCCTGCACCCTCGGACGCCCCTGCGGTGAAGGCTCTGGTGATGGTGTCCTCCGATGACTCCGAAGAGGGGGAGGAGCTAAGTTCGGAGGCAACTCGGGAGGGGGCAGGGGAGACCTCCCCTACGCACAAGGCCGACCTCCTTCGCGCCTTGCCTGATGACGACGACGCCAACGACCACCTGGTGAGGGAAGCCCTACCCCCTGTTGGAGTCACCACGAGATCCAGGGTCTCCCCTTTGAAGAAGCCGCCGCCTCGCGCCTCGACGAAGAGCAGATCGGCGCTGATCTCTCTGGGTGATGCCTTCGTTGTGCCGCCGCCCGGGGGCTCCGCGGGCTTGTCGACTCCTAAGGCCCGCGCGCCAGCTCCCCAGGCTGCAAGGCCCCCAGGCTCCGCACTTCTGAAGAGGCGGCGGGACTACGCCACCGTGGACCAGTAAGTATCCTGTCCTGACCTTGCCCTTGCTCCTGCTTCTGCTGCAGCTTTCTGATGTTCCTTCCTTGTGATGCTAGGCTGGCGTCGTCATCAAAGAAGAAGAAGGAGGGCGCGACTACATCCTCGGGGACCCAGCAGCCTGGCGCGGCCACACCTCCTCCGTCACAGAAGGGCGGCGATGGCGCCCACACCTCTCCGGCCCGGTCATCCTCGCGAGGCCGAGAAGAGCGTCTCCAGGGGGGCGACCCCCAAGGCCTCATCGGCTCCTGAGGCGCTCGTCCCCAGCTCGCTGGCCGAGGCCCAGTGGGCTCCGGAGCCCCTGGCTTCTTCTGCTGCCGCCATCAACCTGCAGGTCTTGGTGACGACGCCACCTTCTTCTTCCGCCTTACCACCAGCTCATGATCCTTCTGCCTCGGTTGACGTCCTGGAGCACGCCCTTTCTGCGCTGACCCTACTGCGGGATGATCTTCAAGGCACCGACCGCCGCCTGGTGGCTGGGCGCCCGGAGATAATCTCTGGCTGGCTCCATTCTGATGCGTCCGTCCAGGCGGCGCTGAGCAAGGTTGTGGCGGCTTCCGAGGAGGACAAGCAGGCTGCCGCCCAAGCCGCGGCTGCCCGCGGGGTGGCGCTGAAGGCCGCCGAGGCCGCCAAGGGGCACTGCCAGTCGATGGAGGTGAAAGAGGCAAAGGTGTCGTGATGTTTCGATGAGATGGTGGCTATCGTTTTCTGTGGGAGTCGACCTTGATGATCTGACTACGAACGTGCGAGATGTCGTGACTTAGCAATCGCTAAACCAACTTCCGAGGGTTATTGACTATGCCGGAGCACGATCAACCTGACCACGACGGCCTGTTTCCTGCGAGCAAATGAAGAACAGGCAAGAAACTAAGATTGCAATCTGGATATTGCGAATATAAGAGGAAAGTTTTATTAATGAAGGTGGGGTTCTGTGACGCCTTAGTCTGGTCGTTGCACACAAACAAAGTACGCGAAGTTGCAACTATGGCAAACTTTTGATCTAAACAAAACCCAAAGTCTAAACGACGCCCTAAGGGCTGTATATATTGAGGAAGAGGGGGGGATTTCGTGGCCCTTGAGGGAGGGGTCCGAAACCAACCCTAACTCTTGTTTCCCCACACATACGGACTCAAAAAACAGCCTATACTTAAGTATTTTGAAATTACATGGGCCTGGCCCAATAATAAGGTGACACAGCACATAGAATAGCCTCTGGACGAAATTTATGAAGTGGCATCTTGTATATTTCTTCCAAGGCTTCATGCACTCCTTATGGTGGCTTCAAAGTCCTGAAATCATCACTTGTAACTCCGTTCTTGTTCCCCTTGCGCATGCCATCATCTCCAGGCTTGGTCCTGCTCCAGTGTTCATCCCTCTTCTCCATGCCAGGCCCTTCATTTGTAAGCAAAACAAATGTATCCAATTTAGGCAGCATCATATTCTCAGGAACATTAGAATCATTACCAAGAAACGAAAGTACCTGATAATTTAATTGGCGTGCGCGAGCTCTAGTAATTGGTCCAGTATATGTAGTAGTAGAGGCTATGGGTATAACAATGGTATTGATGTCCTCATCATCCTCCCCTTATTGAAATGAAGTCGTCCTCGACGGAAGCTCATCTTCCTCACCCAAATAAGGCTTCGAATCTGCAATGTTAAAAGTGGGACTAACCCCAAAATCTGCAGGCAGCTCAAGTTTATATGCATTATCATTTATTTTCTCTAACACCTTAAAAGGACCATCAGCACTTGGCATTAGCTTTGATTTGTGCAAATTAGGAAACCTATCCTTACGCAAATGTAACCAAACAAGATCTCCAGGTGCAAACACAACATGTTTTCTACCCTTATCTCCAGCAAGTTTACATTTAGCATTAATACGCTCAATGTTTTCCTTAGTTAACTCATGCATTTTTAAGATCAAATCAGCACGTTGTTTAGCATCAAAATTAACCTTCTCCGAAGATGGGAGAGGCAACAAATCAATAGGTGCACGAGGTAGGAAACCATACACAATTTCAAAAGGGCACATCTTAGTAGTAGAATGCAACGAATGATTATAAGCAAATTCAATATGAGGCAAGCATTCTTCCCACATTTTCTTATTGTTCTTCAAAACACCCCTAAGCATAGCAGACAATGTTCTATTGACTACTTCAGTTTGACCATCTGTTTGGGGATGACAAGTAGTACTAAAAAGTAGTTTAGTCCCCAACTTAGCCCATAAACATCTCCAAAAGTGGCTAAGAAATTTAGTATCACGATCTGAAACAATAGTATTTGGCACACCATGCAAGAGAATAATTTCACGAAAGAACAAATCAGCAACATTAACAACATCATCGCTTTTATGACATGGTATAAAGTGTGCCATTTTCGAGAACCTATCCACGACAACAAATATGCTGTTCCTGCCCTTCTTTGTTCGAGGTAAACCTAAAACAAAGTCCATAGATATATCCTCCCAAGGAACACTAGGTACAGACAAAGGCATATATAAACCATGAGGATTGAGTCGTGACTTAGCTTTTTGACATGTAGTGCAGCGAGCAACAAAACGCTCAACATCCCGTCTCATCTTTGGCCAATAGAAATGTGTAGCAATTACGTCCTCCGTCTTCTTCATGCCAAAGTGTCCCATTAATCCTCCTCCATGCGCCTCCTGCAACAACAAAAGACGAACAGAGCTAGCTGGAATGCATAGCTTGTTAGCATGGAACACAAAGCCATCATTAATAACGAACTTGTTCCATGTTCTTCCTTCTTTACAATTCTGGATTACAACTTGAAAATCAGCATCATGCACATATTGATCTTTGATGGTGTCCAAACCAAATATTTTGAAGTCAAGCTGTGAAAGCATAGTATAGCGACGAGACAATGCATCAACAATAACATTTTCTTTACCCTTCTTGTGTTTAATGACATAAGGGACTGTCTCAATGAATTCAACCCATTTAGCATGTCTACGATTCAGTTTAGCTTGACTTTTAATATGTTTCAAAGATTCATGATCAGAATGTATAACAAATTCTTTGGGCCATAAATAATGTTGCCATGTCTCTAAACTCCGAACAAGAGCATATAATTCTTTATCATAAGTAGAATAATTCAGACTAGGCCCACTCAATTTTTCAAAAAAGGATGCAACAGGTTTGCCATCTTGAAATAACACACCTCCTAATCCAATTCCACTAGCATCATATTCAAGCTCAAAAGTCTTACTAAAATCAGAAAGTTGGAGTAAAGAAGTATGTGTCAACTTATCTTTCAATACCGTGAAGGCTTCTTCCTGTGCGGTACCCCAAACAAAAGGCACATCCTTCTCTGTAAGCTCGTTGAGAGGTGCAGCAATGGTGCTGAAATCTCTCACAAAATGCCTATAGAAACCAGCGAGTCCAAGAAAACTCCTCACTTGTGTGACCGTTTTGGGTTGCGAACAACTCTCAATAGCTTCAATCTTGGCTTTATCAACTTAAATTCCCTGTGGAGTAACAACATAGCCAAGAAAAGATACTCGGTTGGTGCAAAAGGTGCACTTCCCAAGGTTACCAAACAAACGTGCATCACATAGAGCAATAACAACAGCACGTAAATGTTCCAAATGTTCTTCCAAAGATTTGCTATAAATCAGTATATCATCAAAATAGACTACCACAAATCATCCAATGAAAGCACGTAAAACTTCGTTCATTAGTCTCATGAAAGTACTAGGTGCATTAGTTAACCCAAAAGGCATGACTAACCACTCATATAAACCAAACTTAGTTTTAAATGCTGTTTTCCATTCATCTCCCAATTTCATACGAATTTGATGGTATCCATGTAACAGCCCCAAAATTGGGTTATCAATTTTTGTGTTGTTATTCCTTCCTGGCACTCATTTTCAAAATCTTTCTACTGAGTTTGTTGGATGACTCTGATGATTCTTGTTATTTTCAACCTTTCAAAATCTTGCTCATGTCTTTTTCAGTGGGCAAGACCTCATTTGCATCAGCTCAAATCCTCTCAAACCCTAATTCCAAATTTTTGGAATTTGGATAGGTCCTTTGTGCTAACAAAGGAGCCATCATTTTTCTTGCTCTGTTGATCCTCCCAATTGCCAACTTTATTTCCTCGATCCAGTACATCTACTCCGATACAGGTTTCACCCTTGATTCTACCTCGACACCTACATTTCGTGGAGCTATCCGCGAAAATTTTCCATACTCCGTGTGATTCTTGAGCTGGCGCAGCCACCTCACCTGCATCTGGACCCCACCACCACCATCGTCTCTGCCTTGCGTGGCGCAGGTAGATCGCCACGACCGCTCCACCGTAGCATGCTATTACTCCGCCGGCACAAGGGGACGGAGAATCAAGCGTGGCGGAGGACCACCCAGTGCGCCATCTTCTCCCGCATCCCGAGCCACCACACCGTGCCGTGCGTTGTTCCGAGCTCGTTCATTCCTGATGAGAATCAGCAGGAGGAGTGACGAGCCGATCAGTGTGCCCAGCAGCGCTGCGAGGAACAACCGTGGCGCCACCAGGAACACCTCCTCGCTGAAGGAGCTCGGCTCGATCTCGCCCAAACCGAAGAGGTAGTAGAGCGGCATTGTGCTTGTGCGTTCGAGGAGAGCCGCGCTGCCGTTTTTATAGCCCAACCCCGGTGTACGGTGAGCGAGGTCCAGGAGAATCGCTCGTCACTTGATCACCGGCGTCTAGGAGGCGAATCCGCGAGCAGTGCCGACAAGGTGCTGGCCCGCGACGTGAGTGCTCGCTGCACCGGCGCCGCGCACGCCGCGCACTATGTCTCTAGGGTCCTCATCGCCCTAGGAGCTAGATGCGTGCTGTGCCAAGCCGCACGCAGAGCAGCAGCGTAGGAGAAGCAGTGAGCCGGAGGTAGAAGAAGGAGGCTGCAAGTGGGCCCTAGACCGATGTGTCAGCAGGTGAAACCACTGTTCACTGGGTGCATCTAGCATTTTTCGGGAGTGTGATCTCTAATGCCCCTAGCCGTGGATATATCCAGGTTTGCCATACCCCTTCCCGGGTGTACCAAATATCGGTGCCCCTATCTCGTTTGAATTTAACCAAAGGGTTAAAAATTAACCCTGAGGTTTTTCCCCGGAGTGGTTATTCTTTCATTTGTGCTGTAACCCTAGGAATCTCGAGGACGAGATTCGTTTTAAGGGGGGAAGAGTTGTAACAGCCCCAAAATTGGGTTATCAATTTTTGTGCTGTTATTCCTTCCTGGCACTCATTTTCAAAATCTTTCTCCTGAGTTTGTTGGATGACTCTGATGATTCTTTTCATTTTCAACCTTTCAAAATCTTCCTCATGTCTTTTTCAGTGGGCAAGACCTCATTTGCATCAGCTCAAATCCTCTCAAACCCTAATTCCAAATTTTTGGAATTTGGATAGGTCCTTTGTGCTAACAAAGGAGCCATCATTTTCCTTGTTCTGTTGATCCTCCCAATTGTTCCCAGAGATCCTCCTATCTTTCTTAACCTTGGATATGCAAAAATATTGCTAAGTCCAATGCAATATTTTTGAATTATGATTTATTCCTTTTCTTGCCTTTCCGAGGAATAAAATCCAAAGGCAAAGCTAGCCATCTCCTAAATTCATGATAATTGGTGGAGTTGATACTTATGCCTAACCCAAGCTCTGGCAAGTATATTGGCCATAATTAAATAAGGAAAATTGCATTTTCCTATTTAATGCCAATATTGCAGTTCTGCCATTTTCCAAAGGAACTACTATTTTTATAGCAGAGAAAATTCCCACATAAATTGTGGAGCTTGTTCTTGCTATATAATCACTAGTTCCATCCTAATCTCATGTTCCTCAGTTCAAAAATTTGGCACATGATCCAATGCAAGTTTCTGCCTTCTCTGAAATTTTGCAAAGGAAGTGCTTTATTCCTAATTCCAACGGAGGTGCAATTTGTCAGGGTGATTTATATGGATAAATAACCCATGGATGCCAAATATGAGCTCAATCCATTCATCCTAGCTCCCTGTGCTATTTTTCAAAGTTTTTGACCAGAATGCAACTTTGTGAAGGAAGTACCTTCATAGAGTTTCCAAATGGGATGAAACTTTTCCATCCTCTCAAATATCTCAAATCATTAGCCTCCACCCAAATTAAGTTCATTTCATTGAACTATGTGAGCACAGGAGCAATTCTTATTTTCTGTCCAAATTTTCAGTTTGTGAAGCAATTGTATTTTATCTTGCTCCATTATGGCTGATAATTTTCCCAGGCCTTCTCCTACTCATATAACCTATCTCCACAAGATTTGAGCTCATTTTATCTAGCCAATTGCCCTGAGGATTTTTCTGAAGTTTTTTGACAGAAATGATAGTTGTGAAGGAAGTACCATTTTGGTAAGTCCATTTGGTATGAACTTTTTACAGCATCATGGTATGTCCAAATCATCAGGCTTTGCCAAGTTTTAGACTAATCCATCACTCCTAGTGAGTGCTTCATCATGATTCAGTTTTTGGGTCAAATTTGGTAGTTGTACAACAACTATGGTAAATAGTTGTCCAAATTACCTCAAAACTCCCAGGACCGTAGTCCTTTCTACCCTAAGCCTCCCAAACAACCATTTTACCATTTAACCTCTTTGGTTTTATCTCTAGGATGTTGCCGTGTTTGCAACAGCAAACTTGTGCAGCTTGGTTTACTCAGCTCAATTTGTCTCTGCCCGTTTCTTTACCATGGTAATACTCCACTCTGGAAGGACTACGCGGTAGACATGAGGTGGCCTCAGTAAAAACTCCAGAGCGCACCATGTCAGTGGTGACTACGAGGGCAGCCACCCAAAACGGTGGTCTAGCCACTGTTCTCGTCGGTAGCGCTGCTCCGACCGTCTCTGGCCTTGCCATTAATGCCCAACAGCTCCCCCTCGACGTCGTCTTCCCTCTGGACCTCTAGCCCCTTCGTTTTCTTCTCCGGCGAGCCGTGCCAACGCTCGAGCAGTGCGTGCCCGTGAGCTCGTCCTCTTCCTCGTTGGTGTCCGCTTCCTCCTCTTGTCCTCGAGCCTTGCTTGTCTCCGTGAGCCTCTGCGCCGCGTCTGCTCCCTCCTCGTCGCCTTCCCACCGCTTCCCATGAGCTTTGGCTGCGCCTGCCGACACCGCGCCCCTCGCCAGTGCACGGACACGTCGCCTGCCGCGTGCCACCTCCTCGAGCCTTCCCGCGGCTATTTAAGCATGCCCCGAGCATCCTCGCAGTCCGCAACCCCCTCCCCGAGCCTCTCCCCGAGCTCAGAGCCTCTCTCTGACCCCATCACCACCGTGGTTTCCGCCTCGGGTCTCTCCCGATTCCGGCGATGCCGTGCTTCCCTCTCCGTTCCTCCACCACCACCGCATCCCCCATGCTCCAGTGAGCCGCCCCATAGCCTTGGCTTCCTCTCTCCCTCACCATAACCCCGTGTTCACCCGGCGATCGAAGCCTGCTCCGCCGCAAGCCCTACTGCGGCCGCTGCGAAGCTCTCCGGCGGCAGTAACCCCCACCCCGAGATGCGCCTCTCCGTCCTGCGCATTTCGGTAGGTCGCTCGCCGCGAGCGGTGGCCGGAGTCGCCGACGCTCCTCGTCAGGGCGATCCCCTACCTCGGCTCGTCGTGCCCCCGAGCGGGAGGAAGAAGAAGGCTAGGCGGGCCCCACCCAGCATTGACCCTGCCTCTGGGCCCCGCCTGTCGGTCTCTGCACGCTGACCGGGCCGGCTCGCTGAGCTGGCGTAAGTGGAGACGCCCCGCGCGAATGCGCTTTCGTTTCTCGAAAGCGTACTTCATCGCGACTTCACAGAGAAATGCATTTTCGTTTTCTGAAAACGTACTTTCTGTCGCCTGCGGTCAGTAATGCGCTTTCCCCTCTGGGAAAACGTATTTTCCTTAGTGCGCTTTCTTTTTTAACCGACAAGGGCCTGTCTGTGAATATTTATTTTACAAATTAGTCTCTGTCATTCAAACGGCCGTATCTTTGCAACCACAACTCCGATTGAGGTGATTCCAGCGCTCACGTTCTCTGTTCGTCGAGCTCTTTCCGTTGGTATCATTTTCATTATGTTTCCACACAGTGAAAATGACCATTTTCCCTCGCACGTAAACAGACCCCTCCGAGAGAGAACTGTTTCCGGCAAATCTTTCCGCGATCGTTTCGCACTTTTTCTCGGAGTATTCCTCCACCCCCAGGCAAGCCAACCTCTTATCATGAGCCCCGAACTTGCATGTTGACTTTGCTTGCACCTTGTGTGTGTGTAGTTGCAGTTGTTTCATATCGTTTTCGTCTGCAGTTATTCCATTATGCCTGTCATGCATGCTTGTGTTTTTCATGATATCTTTTGCCATGCTAATTAAAATGTTATTATTAATAATGCCATGTCACTACTCTACTTTATTTTCCTGTCATCGTTATAAGATGTTATGATGATTGAAATGCACGGTGATATGCTAGTACTTGATATTGTCATGCTCTGTATTCGATAGTTGTGTACTTGAGAAGTTCGGTATTTTATTAAAGCATTTGTATGATGCATGTTCATTGTTGCATTCATGTTCATGATGATGGAGAAGATCATAAAATGACGTAATAATAACAAACCTCCTCCGTCATCGATGGGATCGAGTCATAGTGCCACCAAATCGAACTTTGTCAGTGTAGCCACATTTGCCTTATGGGAAGGCCTTAATGCGATCTGTTGTCGTGCCTCTTGCCGGTGCCTCCTACTAGGGAAGGTTATGGGCATGCTTACCCTGATCAGGTAGGCGGACATAACCTTGTGTGCCCGTTGTTAATTTTTTGGTACCGGTCCCCGTGAGGGACGTTTTGGCCACGACGGTGGTCGTTGTGTCTTTGGTAGACACGGGGCCACCCAGGACTAGCCCAGTTGGGAGTGGGTCGGAGTGGCTGGGAGAGTGTCATGGCAGTAGGCCGGTTTCGTCGGAACGCCGTTGGTGCACCCGAATGGGAGTGCGAGGCCATGGGTTCTGTGGTGTGGGTACAGTGTGCTACCTCTGCAGAGTGCATATAAAGTCTATCGATAGCAACACAGTTCGTAGTAGGTCCCACTATCAGGTCTTGGTCGAAATGGAGGATAAACCTAAAAGAATTATGTTGGTAAATAAATATATGATAATGAGAATATGGTGACTTGGACTATGAGATAGTCGTGAGAAGTCACGATGATGTTTTGATATGATCACGAGACGAGGTCTCGGTGAGTGTTGGAGACCAAGTGTTGGTCATGGTTGTGATCGCCGGAAAGATCACCGTTCGGTTGCGAGGCAACCCGTTGGTAAGAGAGTCTGCGGGACTCGGTGCATAAGTTTGGTTGCATTGTCTGAGTAATATGTTGCATTTAAAACCCAAGGCAGAACAGAAGATGATTGCATAAAGTTAACATGCTATGTCTGCATTGGATATAATCGGTAGTTTATTTCAGCATAGTTTCATGATGTCATGCCATGCTTTGATTTATATGTTAAATTATGCCATGATTGAGATGATATGCTATGTTCTGCTATTACCATGTTATAATCATGTTTTGATATGCCATGTTAGTAGATGCTATGATATCGTTCATGCTCAGTTGACCTCTATCATGCCATGTTTAGTAATTGATATGAGATAGGCTGTTGCATGCGCTCGGTTCTCGCTTTGTCTTCTGCTTGTTGGGATGCTATGTATTTGGTTGTCTTGCAAGTGCATTCAATGTACTGACCTGGCATGTCATGCCAGTTTTGTAGGTCGTACCCGTATTATTCGCTTGATCCGTCGTGCTAGGCCGTAACCTTGCCAGTCCTATGAGTTGTGGAGCCCAGCCAGAGTTGTTATGCTGTCAAACCAAGACTTTCGCCGCCATTTAATGGACTTCCACTGTCATTTAAATAGCCGTAGGGCTATGCCAGATGATTGTATTCATCAATGATGTAAGCTTATGCACATGTATTTGATGAATATTATTGTACCTGGAATGCTGTATTATGGACCTGTCGTGCGTCAGATGTTATCCTGGGCTAACGTGCGAAAGCCCCCTGCTCCATGTGGATCGGGGTGCCACAATCCACCACGCAAATCAACTTTGGAGAATATTGTAGAGCCACTCAATTCATCAAGCATATCATCTAGCCTAGGAATAGGATGACGATAACGAATAGTAATATTATTAATGCCTCTACAATCAACACACATACGCGACGTACCATCCTTTTTAGGCACTAGTATAATAGGAACAACACAAGGACTAAGAGATTCGCGTATAAAACCTTTGTCGAGAAGCTCCTGTACTTGACGCATAATCTCCTTCGTCTCCTCTGGATTGGTACGGCATGGTGCACGGTTGGGTAGCGATGCACCGGGAATTAAGTCAATCTGATGCTCAATCCCTCGAATAGGTGGTAATCCTGGTGGCGCGTCTTGTGGAAAGACGTCGGCGAACTCCTGCAAAATGTTAGTGACAGTAGGGGGCAAAGAGGAAGGCACGTCCTCAAATGAAAATAATGCCTCTTTGCACACAAAAGCATAGCAAACAGATTTGCTGAAATCTAGCTCATCAATATCAGATTTTGTGGCAAGTAAACATGCACTTTTCAATTTAATTTCAGAAGCAACACTAGATGGTTTATTATTAGGTTTCATTTGTTGCTCAAATTCTTTTGCCACAATCTGATTTTCACTCTTAGTTTCCTCCTGTTTTGCTTTATTAGCTCTATTAACATCATCTTTCAAAATGGAATCAGGAGTCATAGGAAGCAAAGTAATATTTTTATCCTTATGAACAAGAGTATACTGATTTTTTCTACCATGGTGTACAATTTTTTTTATCAAATTGCCATGGTCTACCAAGTAATAAGGAACATGCTTGCATGGGTACCACATCAAAATCAACATAATCAGCATATGTAGAGATACTAAAATGCACACGAACAATACGTGTTACCTTAATCTTGTCGCTGTTGTTGAACCATTGGATGTAGTAAGGATGTGGATGTGGTCTTGTGGTGAGAGATAGCTTCTCCACCATCTCCATGCTAGCCAAGTTGTTACAGCTCCCTCCACCTATGATGACGTGAATAGAACGTTCCTTCACAACTCCCTTTGTATGGAACAAATTATGCCTCTGATTTTGCTCTGCTTGTGTGACCTGCACACTCAAAACACGTTGAGCAACTAAACATTCATACCTGTCAGCATCTTCAGGAGCCATGTATTGCGTCTTATTTTCAGAATCATCTCCAACGTGTTCTTCACGTGTAATAAGAGCCAAAGTCTCCTCATCATAGTCACTAGCGGACTCATACCCACCATCCTCAGTAGCAATCATCACACGCTGAGATTTGCATTCTCTCGCATAATGTCCTCTTCCCTTACAACGACGACAAATAATATCACTTGTGTGCCCTGTTGATGCCATGGAAGGAGAAGAGCTCTGTGCAGGCCCGGCAGGTGTGCTCTTGGAAGATAGTGGTGGTTGTGCCTGCTTGCTTGTATCACGGTTGGAGGTGGCACCCGATGGAGGTGCTGGTGCAGTGGGAGTAGAGGATGCACGTGGTGTCCATGATGAAAGTCGACCTGCAGAAAAGTTAGTTCGCGCCAATGCCTGTCGATCCTGCACTTCACGTTCAGCTTTACAAGCAAGATGGAATAAACGAGTGATATTATTATACTCCTTATACTCTAGAATGGTCTGAATGTCTCTATTTAATCCACCCATAAAACGTGCAAGCATAGCTTCATTCTCCTCAACAATACCACATCTAATCATGCCAGTTTGTAATTCCTGATAATATTCTTCTACAGAATTTTTTCCTTGTCTTAAGCGCTGCAATTTTGAAGTAATTCACGTTGATAATAAGGTGGAACCCAACGAGTACGCATAGCAGTTTTCAACGCAGCCCAAGTAGCTGGAATGGGATATAATCTACAATGTTTAGACCACCAAACACATGCAAAACTAGTGAAAGCACAAACAGCAGCAGGAACACGTCTCTCCGCAGGATATTGTAAACATGTAAAACGTTGTTCAGTTTCTAACTCCCAAGTAAGATATATATCAGGAACATATCTATCCTCAAACGGTGGAATATTCAACTTTAGTTTAGGAAGATGGTCATGATGATCTCGTACCTCGGGTAGTGGTGCAGCCCTACCGTTGCGATGATATGCATGAGGATGACCTGGTGGTGGTGGTGCTGGTGGTTGCACGTAGTTCTGATTTTGATCAACCTCATCCTCGTAATGGTCCTCCACCTCTGCAGTAACAGTAGGAGCTACAGAAGCATCAACAATAGGTACAGCGGCACCAGAAGTTTGACCAGGCTCAAGGGGAACGCGCTGTGCTCGTCCCACTTGATTTGGAAGGCGATCTTGTTGTTGTTGTTGTAGATGTGCGACAGGTGCAGCGGGCGGTGGTTGTGGAAGACGCACGAGCAATTCATTAAACTTGCTATCGAGCTTTGTTTCGAACGCCTTCTCAACGCCATCTATCTTCTCCATGGCCTCTTCAAATCTGTTTAGCACATCTTCCACCTGTCCACTCATCATTTGCTGAAACTTATCATGAAGATCCTTGTTCGTCAAGTTCTCCCAGTCAGTCTCGTCAGCTTGTGATCCTGCCATGGTTAACAGCAATAGAAACACACAAGAATATGATCCTACAGACTACTAGGAAGTGGTGGTGGTGGTGTGGTGGACAATCACAAATCCGTCAAGCAAATCTCAAATTCTTACCAGTTCTTACCCAGCAGCAGGCGGTGATCGGTTCCCGTTGTAGCCAAAACTCTCAAAGCTTGGATAGAGCGATTACCAGGGAGAATCAAACGCACGACGTAGATGTATGTGGAGCTAGGAAGGCTTATAATATGGTAGCAAAAAGGGTTAGAAATAATCAATTCAGAGATGCAAAGTTGAATAAACGCTCAACGACGGTACTGTGCTGGTCCTAGGCTAGACCGTGCTAGAGACGCGAGCCTAGAACACTAACAAAATCACGGCGCCGCACGTAAACAAGGGTGGAGCACACTCTGAATATTTTTTCTCTCTTTTTTCTCTTTTTTTTTGCACTTTTTTTCCTCTTTTTTTTTGCTCCGCAACAATTTTTTTTCGAAAAAGTCTACAAATGGTCTAAAAACTACCTAGCCAGAATTTTCTAGACTTAGTTTTTTTTAGTTTGGAACTATTTTTCTACTGCGGGTAGCACGGAAATTGGGGAGTCCTTCTCTGTCACGACTCGGAGTATGGCGTGATCTGGAAATCAAAAACAGAGTAACAAAATACTGGACTCGGAATAGGACTGGTGGCGGAGATGAATCTGGTGGAACTCGGACTGGTGGCGGAGATGAATCTGGTGGAACTCGGACTGGTGGCGGATATATGTTGCAGGTGGACTCGGATTGGCGTGATGGCGGCGGATATGTGGTGGCGTATATGGACTCGGATTGGAGGTGAATATGTGGTGATGGTATATGGCAGCGGTGATGAAGTTGGTGCGGTGGTGGTATATGGCAGCAGCGATGATGATGATGCGGTGGTGATATATGGCAGCGACGACGTGACAACCTGTGAACAGAACTCGAAACTCTAAAGGACTAGACGCTAAGACCAGCAACTTGACACGACGATGCAACCGCAAATTCAAGAAAGCAAATGCAGAAAAGATTATGCAAAGGCTCAGATTGGTTCGGATATGATGAACTAACCCTAAATTTTTTTGGCTTTTTCATGGACTGTAGGTATGAAGAACAGACTCGATCTAAACTACGAAAAACTGTAAAATCTCACCGAGCAACCTGGAAATCTGATACCACTTGATAGAGGCAAAGGTGTCCCGATGTTTCGATGAGATGGTGGCTATCGTTTTCTATGGGAGTCCACCTTGACGGTCCGACTACGAACTGATGAGGACATGACTACCTTGGATACGTCCAAAAATATTGCATACATGCATATTGGTCAGGTAATTTCTAGTGCAAACTATTCAATAATCTATTTATGTTATCCAGAACAAAAATACTTCACACACTTTTGTGTTTTGTCTAATTGCAGGTGTATGGGACATTTGTACAATCCACATATGAAGATAAGGGAAAAGGGGAAGTTTATGTTCTGTTCAAAAAGTTCTCTCACGTCACTTTTGGGCCAAGAGAAGATAGAGTCCAAGTCTCCCACGTTCTGGATTCAGATTCGGACTGCACAGACATACCTGACTCAAAACGCCAACAACTTTTTCATACGGACTCCGAATTGGGTGATTCTTTTTTTTTGAAAGTAGATTTTGTCTTCTTTCCAACCCAATTGGATTCACCTTTAAATTCGTCCGGAGCGTTGAGATATGGACGAAACAATCTGACGCTGCAGCAGAATCCGAGTCAAACAACAAGTCCAAAGGTGTTGCATCACCTCCACTTGGGCCCATGAGCCTTGTACGACCTAGGGTTGGTATTAGCTGCCTTGGGACGTCCTCTCACCTCCTTGGCCACCACCCCTTGCTCCTATATAAGTAGATCCATCTAATAGCTTTTTCCTTGGGATTTGTTTAGTTAAAAGTTAGCCATTGCAACTTCGTGTACTTCGTTTGTGTCCAACGACCAGACCAAGACCGCTTACGGATCCCCACCTTTATCAATGCTTCATCTATATTCGCAATATTCAGATTGCATTATCATATTCTTGCTTGTTCTTTGATTGCTTGCAGGAATAGACCTTCGTGGTCAGGTTGATTGTGCTGCGGTGTGGTCAATAACCTCTCGGAGTTGGTTTAGCGATTGCTAAGGCGCAACGCCGTGCACGTTTGTAGTCGGATCGTCCAAGTCGTCTCCACCAAATCGATAGTTATCATCTCATCGAAAGATCGGGACACCCTCGCCTCTATCAAGTGGTATCAGTTTTTCAGGTTGATCGGTGAGAATTTTCAGTTTTTACTAGATTAGATTTATTTTCTTACCTATTGTCCAAGAAAAAGCCACAAAAAAAGTTAGATCTATTCATCCTTTGTCCAAGCCAGTCTGAGCCTTTGCAATTTTCTTTTATTTGCTTGCATAGTTGAATTATCGGTTGCATCGTCGTGTCAAGTTGCTGGTCTTAGTGTCTAGTTCGTTTAGAGTTTCGAGTTCTGTTCACATTAGTCACGCCGCCGCTGCATCGTTATCCCTTCCGCTGTCCATCACCCATCCATCAATTTCCTGCACGTGCTACCCACTGCTCATTGTCATAATCATAGTTGAGATCGTTCACATCTTCGCTTGATCCAATCTGCATCTTATCTAGTTTGTCTTGGAAAGAGGGAGAGAAAAAAAGACTGAGAAAAAAAGAGATTAAAAAAGAAAAAAATTTAGACAAAAAAAGAGAGAAAGAAAAAGAAAAAAAGTGTGAGGAAAAACAGAGAGAAGAAAAAAACAAAATTCGGATCTATCTAGACTCAATCTCGTAGTTGAATTCGGATTGGAATCTGTTTTGTGTACTGTTCAGTAAAACAGGCATAACTTCCTCATCCGAAGTCAGTTTTGGCTCCACGAGTACTCAAATGAAAGCTAGCGACGAGCCGCATCTAAATAGTTGCAGAGGCAAGTTCAATATTTGATACCCCAAAATCGGCTTCTAAATAGGTCTTTTTGCCCTCCGAAGTTTGCGGACACAGCTTATTCCAGTTTTTCAGGCCAGTTTTAGAATTCTTTGACTCCTCATATCAATTCGGAATTGAGTGATTCTTTTTGCATTGGAAAGCTCGAGTTAGTAGCATTCTTTGAAAAAAAAGTTATCAGAAAATTGGCTCAAACTTTTCAAGAGGAAAGTTGGAGAGAGAGTTGTTGTATATCCTGCTTGGCAGTTGTTTTTCATCATTATCTTTACTGCCGTTGTGATCTTCACTTATATCTTGTTGTCCAGAGCTACTTAGTATCCTTCATTGATGCTAGTTGTGCTATGCCATGACCTCATTAGTGTTCTAGGCTTGCGTCTCTAGTCCGGTCTAGCCTAGGACCAGCACAGTACCGTCGTTGAACGTTTATTCAACATTGCATCTCTGAATTGATTATTGCTAATCTTTTGCTACCATGTATTTAAGCCTTCCAAGCTCCACATATTTCTACACCGTGTATACGTACGTTCCCCTAGTAATCGCTTTACTCAATCTTCGAAGTTATTTGACACCGCTGGTTGCCTGTCACCACCTGCTGCTTGGTAAGAACTTGTAAGATATTGATATTTGCTTTACTGTGAGCACTTTACAACCACATCCTAGTAGTTCATCGGAACAGTATTCTCGAATTTTGTTTCTTGTTTCTACTAATCATGACAGGTTCCGGAGATAGAAGTTCTTGGACGACGGACACATCATCACCATCACGAGAGTTGGGACAACACACACAAGCACATGGACAGGTTATCTCTTTACCGTCATTTGAGGGTAGATTTAATCCTGCTATTTATCTAGCTTGGGAGCTTGAAGTAGAACAAGTTTTTAGTCACCATGACTTTTCTGAACTTGAGCGAGTACGAGCTGCCACTAGAGCATTTACTGGTTTTGCTTCTGTTTGGTGGAGTGTGCATTATAAGAAAAACATTGATAACCAACCCACAACTTGGAAAGATTTGAAAGATGTAATGAGACAACAATTTTTCCCTTGTTACTATCGTCGTGAATTGCTTCACAAATTTGAACAATTTAAACAAGGCAACAACACTGTTCATGCTTACCACCAAGAGTTCAAATCTTATATGCATCATTGTGAAATAGAAGAATCTGAGGATGATACAATGAATAGATTTTTTGGTGGTTTGAACCATGATATTCAGACAAGATTTCAGTCTATTCCTCGTTGCATTACTGGTATGTATGTTCGTGCTTGTACCTTTGAGAGACAGTTACAGGAGGATGTATTGGGTGACTACAACAACTACTATTCCAATTCATGCTCACTACCATCGGTTGATTCCTCCATCGTTGCACCTACTAGAGCAGCCACACCTCAGATTATGAGAGCGACATCATCTCAAATGTATGGTACATTGTCATTGTCCATACCTACATCAGTTACGTCTTTGCGACAAGGTAACAGTAAAGGTATTGATGATATAACTTCACATGAGAATGATGCATGCCTAATTAACTTAAATACATCATGTGTTGAGTTACCTGTTGATTTGAGCACGCCACCTATTTTAGAGAATCATGTTACTGTCATGAATGCATCATGTGATCAAACAACTGAAATACCAACAATTTCGAGTGCGCCCATTGAAATAGCTGTTGATGTCAAAGAACCATGTGAATCAGGAAATAAACCAGATTTGGATCAAATACATTTTAAAATAATTGTGCCAATGTTTAATCATTTTGATATGTGTAACGCCCACGATGCGGCTATATCTCCCACGTGTCGAGGCACGACTTAGAGACATAACCGCATTGTGGTATTGTCGCAAGAAGGGTTATCTTCACACAATCCCATGTAATGAACAAGAATGGGATAACGAGAGTTGGCTTACAATTGCCACTTCACAGAATACATAAATATAATTCATACATCATCCAAAATCCACACATAGACCGACTACGGTCAAATCCAAATGAAAATAAGATAACCCCAAATGCTAGATCCCCGATCGTCCCAACTGGGCTCCACTACTGATCATCAGGAAAAGAAACATAGTAACGACCACGTTCCTCGTCGAATTCCCACTTGAGCTCGGTTGCGTCATCTGCACTGGCATCGTAGGCACCTGCAACTGTTTTGGTAGAATCTGTGAGTCACGAGGACTCAACAATCTCACACCCGCGAGATCAAGACTATTTAAGCTTATAGGAAAGGATGGTGTAATGAGGTGGAGCTGCAGCAGGCACTAAGCATATATGGTGGCTAAAATACGCAAATGAGAGTTGGAAGAGAAGCAACGCAATGGTCACGATGCTAGAAATGATCAAGAAGTGATCCTAAAACTACTTACGTTCATGTATAACTCAAACCATGTTCACTTCCCGGACTCCGCTGAGAAGAGACCATCACGGCTACACACACGGTTGATGTATTTTAATTGAGTCAAGTGACAAGTTCTCTACAACCGGACATTAACAAATTCCCATCTGCCTCATAACCGCGGGCACGGCTTTCGAAAGATAATACCCTGCAGGGGTGTCCCAACTTAGCCCATTATAAGCTCTCACGGTCAACGAAGGATAAACCTTCTCCCGGGAAGACCCGATCAGTCTCGGAATCCCGGTTTACAAGACATTTCAACAATGGTAAAACAAGACCAGCAAAGCCGCCCGATGTGCCGACAAATTCCGATAGGAGCTGCACATATCTCGTTCTCAGGGCACAACGGATGAGACATCCTACGAGTAAAACCAGGCCTCAAGTTTCCCCGAGGTGGCCCCGCAGTCTACTCGTTTCGGACCAACACTCGAAGGAGCACTGGCCCGGGGGGTTAAAATAAAGATGACCCGCGGGCTCGCGAAAACCCAAGGGAAAAAGGCTTAGGTGGCAAATGGTAAAACCAAGGTTGGGCCTTGCTGGAGGAGTTTTATTCAAGGCGAACTGTCAAGGGGGTCCCATAAATCACCCAACCGCGTAAGGAACGCAAACTCAAGGAACATAATACCGGTATGACGGAAACTAGGGCGGCAAGAGTGGAACAAAACACCAGGCATAAGGCCGAGCCTTCCACCCTTTACCAAATATATAGATGCATTAATTAAATAAGAGATATTGTGATATTCCAAAATATCCATGTTCCAACATGGAACCAACTTCAACTTCACCTGCAACTAGCAACGCTATAAGAAGGGCTGAGCAAAAGCGGTAGCTTAGACAAACAACGGTTTGCTAGGAAAGGATGGTTAGAGGCTTGACATGGCAATATGGGAGGCATGATATAGCAAGTGGTAGGTAGCGCAGCATAGCAATAGAACGAACAACTAGCAAAGCAAAGATAGAAGTGATTTCGAGGGTATGGTCATCTTGCCTGCAAGGTTCTCAGAGTTGTCGAAAGCTTGATCCTCGTAAGCATACTCAACAGGTTCCTCGTTCATGAACTTGTCTCCCGGATCTACCCACAACAAGTACACAAGCAATGGAACCATAATCAATCACGGGAAATGCACAAGCAACATGATGCAATACATGAATGATATGCGAGATATGATATGCGATGCATATGCGTGCTCCGGAAAAAAAAGAATGAACAAGACAGTAACTTGGCAAACCAAGTATGCCACTGGAAAGATGAGATGATTTCGGTCGAAATTGATATAAAGATCACCGGAAACGGATGCACGGCTTGCAAATGGCAAGCAGAACAAGAATGACACGATTCTGCGATTAACAGCATGATAGCACTTAGAATACATCAAGTAACTATGCTACAGCACTCCAACAGAGCAAAAAAGCTTATGGCAGTGATCTACAGGAGATGCTTGACAAAAGATGAACACTGATGTATGGCTAGATCACACAACAACAGGTTCAAACAAGCATGGCAAAAGTGCAAAAGATATCAGGATCACAGACTTTGTGAAATTACTGGACATGGCATAAACAGCATCAGGTAGCAATGTTCAGAGCAAGAAATCGACATGCTACAGGAACTTAACATAGCAAAACAAGGCACGGCATGAATCTACTAAATGCATAGAACAAAAGTCCCTTATAGACCATGAGCCAAAAAGGATCAGCAGATATGATGGCACTCATGTAAACATAGCAAGTTTCGTTAACAGGTTCCAGACTTGGCAGAAAACAGAGCATGGCATTAACAGATTTGTGAAGGCATGTTGGTGAGCTTGGTTCACTCATCACAAAGAAATGCATGACAAAACAAGCATACCGACAGGAAGATGGTATGTTTATGAAGCTAACGAAGGCAAGAGCAAATACATAGCACGTATGGATCAACTACAACAAGCTTGGCAAAATTGAATATCATGTTAACAATCTGCCAGGAATATTTTATAGCAAAAGTAGAGCAAGATTAAGACATGCTAGGTCACTCCATAATTGCAAACAGGGACATGGATGGATATAGCACAACTACATCTACAAAACATCCTTAATGAACATACCCAGAAGAAGCCTGGATCTCACTGTAGCCACATGGATACATAGCAACAAAATATCAGCAGTAACAGACTTAGCACAAATCCTAAGACCCTGAAAACAGAAACATCACGAAGCCTAGTTTGCATGCTCGTGCTAGTCACCACAGAGATCACAAAAATACATGGCATACATCTCTGTAAATATGGCATGGCATAGATCAAAACACCTGTAGAGCTCCTACTCATAAGATGTACACATCAAATGCAACAAAAATAACAAAACACCAAGTTCTGGTAAGTAACAGCAGAAAACATCATATAGCATTCTTGCACCAGAGATTTGGGCATCAAGATGGACTCAAACGAGCATGGCACAATGGAACAAAATGAAGAGCATCGCGTAATGAACATTTCTATATATTACACGCATGAAACGGAGCAGTATACACGGAGTTATAGTGCGATGAATAGAGCCACTTAATGCAATATTTTGAGACTTAGAGAAACCGGAGAAGGGGAAAGTCAACCTCTCGGGCAGATCTGGATCGGCCGGCTCGTGGCTCACCGGAGACGGAGCCGCGGAGGCCGGAGGAGCTCGAGGGAGAGGGAGGAGGCGCCGGACGGGGACGGGGAGGCGGCGGCGGCCGGCGACGGGTGCGGGCGCGCCGGCATCGACGCGGACGGAGGAGACGGCGGCGGAGGGCGCGGGGCGTCCCGCGGGTCGCGGCGGCGGCGGATCGGGCCGGGCGTCGCCGGCGAGGAAGAAGGCGGCGGCGGCCGCGCTCGCCGGCGGGAGGACGAGGGCGGCGCGCGGGCGAGCTGGAGGAGGAGGACGGAGCGGTGGGCCGAGGAGACGGGCTCGGGGGGCCGCGCGCGGGCCGAGCAGGCCACGGGCGGCGGCGCCGGCGGCTGCCACGTGTCATGCCCCGGTAGGCTGCGGGCGGCGGCGGCTTTCGTCTGGCGCCGGGCGGACGTGTCCGGCGCGCGGAGGGAGCGGGGCTAGGGTTTCGGGACCCGGATTTCGGAGAGGGGACACATATTTATAGGTAGAGGGAGCCAGGAGACTCCAAATGGAGTGCTGTTTTCGCCCACACGATCGTGATCGAACGACCGAGAGCATGGAGGGGACTTAGATGGGTTAATGGGCTGTTTGGAGGGTTTTTTTGCTGCAACACTCAAAAGGACTTTGCGGTTACCCGGTTAACCATTGGAGTATCAAACGACCTCCAAATGGAACGAAACTTGACAGGTGGTCTACCGGTGGTATACCAAGGCCACCTGGCAAGACTCAGTCCATTCCGAGAACATTCAACACCCGCGCACGAAAAGAAAAAAGAGGGGTGCGCCGGTGCACGTGGGAGTGTCGGATTGCAAAACGGACAACGGGAAAAATGCTCGGATGCATGAGACGAACACATATGCAAATGAGATGCACATGATGACATGATATGAGATGCATGACATGAACAAAATGCAAAACTAAAAACAAAATCCGACCACGAAGGGCATATCATAACACATAGCCGAAAATGGCAAGAGTTGGAGTTACAAATATGGAAAGTTACATCCGGGGTGTTACAACACTCCACCACTACGAGAGGATCTCGTCCCGAGATCTAGGACTGAAAGAACTCTGGATATTAGGAACGGAGGTGGTCCTCGCGGTCCCAGGTGGCTTCTCGGTCGGAATGATGCGACCACTTCACTTTCAGGAATTTGATTAACTTGTTGCGAGTCTTGCGCTCAGTTTCTTCAAGAATAGCAACGGGGTGCTCATGATAAGACAGATCTTCTTGGAGGTCAATCTCTTCGAAGTTGATGGTGCGCTCAGGAGTCTTGAAGCACTTGCGAAGCTGTGACACGTGGAACACATCGTGCACGTTCGCGAAGTTGGAGGGAAGCTCAAGTTGATAGGCGAGGTCGCCTCTTTTGCCAATGATCTTGAAAGGACCCACGTATCTAGGGGCAAGCTTCCCTTTGATACCGAAGCGACGAGTGCCTTTCATTGGAGAGACGCGGAGGTAGACATGGTCTCCGATCTCGAAAGCCAAATCACGGTGCTTACTATCATAGTAACTCTTCTGGCGCGATTGCGCGGCTTTGAGATTTTCACGGATGACTTTACACATTTCTTCAGCCTCTGTGATTAAGTCATTGCCAAGAAGTTGGCGTTCACCAGTCTCTGACCAATTGAGAGGAGTACGACACTTTCTGCCATAGAGAATCTCGAATGGGGCCTTGCCCGAACTCGCTTGGAAGCTGTTGTTGTAGGAGAATTCGGCATATGGAAGACAATCTTCCCACTTCATGCCAAAGGAAATGACACAAGCCCTGAGCATATCTTCAAGGATTTGATTGACTCGCTCGACTTGGCCACTAGTTTGAGGATGGAAAGCTGTGCTGAAGCGAATGTTGGTGCCCATGGCCTTCTGGAAGGAGTCCCAGAACTTAGAAGTGAAGATGCTTCCACGATCTGAAGAAATCAATTGTGGAATGCCGTGCAAGGAGACAATCCTGGAGGTGTATAGCTCTGCCAACTGAGCTGCTGTGATAGATTCTTTGATTGGAAGGAAATGAGCCACTTTAGTAAGCTTGTCGATGACAACGAAGATAGCATCATTTCCGCGCTTGGACTTTGGAAATCCAGTCACGAAGTCCATTTCGATATGATCAAACTTCCATTCTGGGATAGCAAGAGGTTGGAGGAGACCAGCTGGTCGTTGGTGTTCTGCTTTCACCCTTCGACAGACATCACATTCATTCACGAATTGAGCGATTTCTCGCTTCATTCGAGTCCACCAATACGACTGCTTGAGGTCATGGTACATCTTCGTACTTCCAGGATGAATGGAAAGAAGAGAATTGTGCGCCTCGTTCATAATGACTTTCCTTAGATCACCTTTAGGAACCACAATCCGGTCCTCGAAGAATAAAGTGTCTCTGTCATCAATGCGATAGCACTTGTATTTGGAAAGACCCTTGTCGATACCACGTTTCACCTTCTTCACCATGGTATCCAGGAGTTGTGCCTCACGAATTTGATCTTCCAAAGTAGGAGAGACTATGAGGTTGGCAAGAAAGCCTTGAGGAACAACTTGGAGATTCAGCTTGCGGAAAGCTTCACAAAGATCCGGTTGGAATGGCTTGAGAATTAAGCTGTTGCAATAAGCCTTCCTGCTCAAAGCATCTGCAATGACATTGGCCTTGCCTGGAGTATATTCAATACTCGGATTGTACTCTTGAATCATTTCGACCCATCGAGTTTGCCTGAGGTTGAGGTTGGGCTGAGTGAAGATGTACTTGAGACTCTTGTGATCGGTGAATATGTCCACTTTTCTTCCCAACAAGAGATGTCTCCATGTTATTAATGCATGGACAACTGCCGCCAACTCAAGATCGTGAGTGGGGTAGTTCTTTTCGTTGGGCTTCAACTGACGAGAGGTATAGGCCACAACTTTCTTCTCTTGCATTAACACAGCACCGAGACCTTGAAGAGAAGCATCACAGAAAACTTCGAATGGCTTGGATTCGTCAGGAGGAGTTAAGACAGGAGCTGTGACGAGTTTCTCTTTGAGAGTGTTGAAAGCAACGTCACACTCAGGAGTCCAGACATACTTCACATGCTTCTGGAGGAGGTTGGAAAGAGGCTTTGCAATCTTAGAGAAATTCTCAACGAATCTTCGGCAATAGCTTGCAAGACCAAGAAAACTGCGGAGCTGCTTGACATTCTGAGGAGGTTCCCAATTCACAATTGCAGACACCTTCTCGGGATTAACAGCGATGCCCTTGGCAGAGATGATATGACCAAGGTAAAGAACTTCATCAAGCCAAAACTCACATTTGGAAAACTTCGCATAGAATTGATACTCTCTGAGCTTGTCGAGCACCAATCGCAAATGTTTGGCATGATCCTTCTTATTCTTGGAGAAGACCAAGATATCATCGAGATACACCAGGACGAATTCATTGGTATAGGGGTTGAAGATGAAATTCATCATTCGAGAGAATGTTGGAGGAGCATTGACAAGGCCGAAAGACATGACAGTATATTCATAAGAACCAAAGCTTGTTCTGAATGCTGTCTTGGGAATATCTTCTTCACGAATGCGAATCTGATGATAACCCATACGAAGGTCAAGCTTGGAGAATACTTTAGCACCTTTAAGTTGCTCGAATAGCTCATTGATGTTGGGAAGTGGATACTTGTTCTTGATTGTCTTCTTGTTCAATGGACGGTAGTCGACACAAAGTCGGTCCGTGCCATCCTTCTTCTGGACAAAAAGAACACCACAACCCCATGGAGATGAACTCGGTCTGATCAAACCCAGACGCTCTTGTTCATCGAGCTGTTTCTTCAATTCCTTCAGCTCCTTGGGTCCAAGCTTGTAAGGACGCTTGCAAACGGGTTCAGTGCCGGGCTCAAGATCGATAACGAACTCAACTGGCCGGTGAGGAGGCATACCCGGAAGCTCTTCTGGAAAGACATCTTGGTACTCACAAACGACTGGAATTTGAGAAATAGCATCCAACTCGCCCTTCTCATTGAGAGAAAATAACCGAATGGTTTCATCACGAGCGGCATAGATGATAACATCCTCAGAAGTGTGTGTCAATTGAATTTCCCTGGCAGCACAATCAATTTGAGCCTTGTGCTTAGAAAGCCAGTCCATCCCGAGAATTAGATCAATATCCGAGTCACCAAGAACAATTGGAGAAGACAGAAATTTATAGTTGCCCATCTTGATGGAAACATCGGGAGCAACCAAACTAGAAGTCATAAGCTTTCCCGGAGAAACAACTTGCATAACTTCGGATAAAATCTCTGTGTCAACATTGTGCTTCGATGCAAATGGGTATGACATGAAAGAATGCGATGCACCAGTATCAAATAAAGCTTTTGCAGGAATATCATTAACTGAGAGATTACCCATTATCACATCAGTAGATTCCTCCGCTTGAGCTTCATTCATCATGTTCACCTTTGCAGACTTGGGATTATGCTTGACCACTGCATTGCTGGAAGATCTCACAGGAGGAGGAGGCGGAAGGCGCCTTTGGTTGAAGCATTTGTTAGCATAGTGACCTTTCTGCTGACACTTGTTGCAAGTCACCTCTGAGAGTGGACGATGATAAGGAGCATTCGACTTTGGAGCTTGATTCTGAGACTTGTTCTGATAGCCAGGGTTGGGTGAGTGGGAAGATCCATGGTCACCTTTGCTCTTCTGCTGGTAAGGCTGACGAAACGGAGGAGGAGGAGGCAACCAGAACTTCTGTTGCTTAGCAGCCACTAGTGAGGAAGAAGAAGACTGAACTGCGTCCCTGACTCTCTTCTTAGAAGCCTCACACTTGAGCTGAGCAGCCTCTTGCTTCAGAGCCATATTGTAGAAATCATCATACTTGGTCGGCTCAAAAAGCATGAGAGGTAATTGCAGATCTTCTCTAAGGCCACCTCTGAATTGATAGATCATGCTCTTTTCATCAGGAACGTCTTGCTTAGCGAAGCGAGCGAGTTTCTGAAACTGAGTATTGTATTGATACACGGACATGCTGCCTTGCTTGAGATTGCGGAACTCCTCACGCTTGCTCTCAACAACACTTTGTGGAATGTGGTGAGCTTTGAAGTCTCGGCGGAAATCATCCCAGGTAATCACACGACCTCCTCTGGAATCTTTGTATTGTTGATACCACTCGGCAGCTTGATCCTTGAGTTGAAAAGAAGCGAACTTGACAAAGTCCTCAGGCCTGACATTGCTACATTCAAAATGCTTGTTGATGTCCACGAGCCAATCATCGGCGTTTGTGGCCTCGACACAGTAGCTGAAAGACTTGGGCTGATTTGCGAGGAACTGGTTGAGGGTAGCGAAGTGAGGCTGATTGTTGCCTTGGCCTTGATTTCCTTGATTGCCTTGCCCTTGGGTGCGTTCTTGCAAGAGTAGCAAAATCATCTGAGCATTGGCGTTGGTGGCTGCCATGATAGCTTGCCATACCTCCGGAGGCGGAGGTGGTGGCGGAGGGTTCGCCTGACTCCCCTCATTGCGTTCCGGATTCTGACGCGTTGGCGGAGCCATCCTGAGGGTGACATCCGTTAGCATCTTGATAGACAAGTTGAATCAACGGATAGAAATTGCAACATATAGTCTTCACAATAAACATTCAAACGAGGATGAACGAATGAATTCCATAGTAAATCATCACACTTCCATAAGGTGAGAAGCCACTTGATAAGAGATTGATGAATAAAATAACAAGGTGCAACTGGAACAAATAAATGGTAAGGATTACCCAATCACAAACCAAATATCTGCGGGAAGAAATGCTAAGAGCTACATGAATCCCACCTATAAACTCCCGAAACTTTCTGGTCATGCAATCTGGTGTTGGGGATACAAGGGACACAAAATATATCACCCAAACTAGCAATCCCTAGATCCAGCTGTATCCATCCGTCAACACATAACCAAGAAACCTTCGGAAATCGTGTACCTCAACCTTCGAAAAGCATCCGTTATACGAGTTATGGCAATACTCCCGAACTCCCGCCCCAGTACTGGGTGGCGTCGAGGTGATCTCACCAACAACTGCATAAAAGAGATTTTCGATGTCGGCGAAACTCAGGTATTCCAGAACTGCAACGATAAAATTGTGACGACAACACCTCGGAGCTCAACTCCTCGGGACACTGCCACAACCCCTAAATGTCAGGAGGCACCAAGAACAATGTTCTCATCACAAAACCATTGGAACGATTCTAAGATACCCGCGTGATCCTAAAAATATTTTTTAGTGAAATTTGAGGAGAGAAGAGTCAAAACTTCTACGTCAGGAGGCCTCACCAGAGCGACGAAGGGACTGAGGAGTAAAAAGAATCCTACTCTCCGATATATATAATCCTAAGACTCAAAACATTTTTTTCTAGACTCAACAACGCCAGCGATTCGATCAAGGAGGGGGCTCCTAAGTTGGGGATGGCTCTGATTACCAACTTGTAACACCCACGATGCGGCTATATCTCCCACGTGTCGAGGCACGACTTAGAGACATAACCGCATTGTGGTATTGTCACAAGAAGGGTTATCTTCACACAATCCCATGTAATGAACAAGAATGGGATAACGAGAGTTGGCTTACAATCGCCACTTCACACAATACATAAATGTAATTCATACATCATCCAAAATCCACACATAGACCGACTACGATCAAATCCAAATGAAAATAAGATAACCCCAAATGCTAGATCCCAGATCATCCCAACTGGGCTCCACTACTGATCATCAGGAAAAGAAACATAGTAACGACCAAGTTCTTCATCGAACTCCCACTTGAGCTCGGTTGCGTCATCTGCACTAGCATCGTCGGCACCTGCAACTGTTTCGGTAGAATCTGTGAGTCACGAGGACTCAGCAATCTCACACTCGCGAGATCAAGACTATTTAAGCTTATAGGAAAGGATGGTGTAATGAGGTGGAGGTGCAGCAGGCACTAAGCATATATGGTGGCTAACATACGCAAATGAGAGTAGGAAGAGAAGCAACGCAACGGTCGCGAAGCTAGAAATGATCAAGAAGTGATCCTGAAACTACTTACGTTCATGCATAACTCAAACCATGTTCACTTGCCGGACTCCGCCGAGAAGAGACCATCACGGCTACACACACGGTTGATGTATTTTAATTGAGTCAAGTGACAAGTTCTCTACAACCGGACATTAACAAATTCCCATCTGCCTCATAACCGCGGGCACGGCTTTCGAAAGATAATACCCTGCAGGGGTGTCCCAACTTAGCCCATTATAAGCTCTCACGGTCAACGAAGGATAAACCTTCTCCTGGGAAGACCCGATCAGTCTCGGAATCCCGGTTTACAAGACATTTCGATAATGGTAAAACAAGACCAGCAAAGCCGCCCGATGTGCCGACAAATCCCGATAGGAGCTGCACATATCTCGTTCTCAGGGCACAACGGATGAGACATCCTACGAGTAAAACCAGGCCTCAAGTTTCCCCGAGGTGGCCCCGCAGTCTACTCGTTTCGGACCAACACTCGAAGGAGCACTGGCCCGGGGGGGTTAAAATAAAGATTACCCACAGGCTCGTGAAAACCCAAGGGAAAAAGGCTTAGGTAGGCAAATGGTAAAACCAAGGTTGGGCCTTGCTGGAGGAGTTTTATTCAAGGCGAACTGTCAAGGGGGTCCCATAAATCATCCAACCGCGTAAGGAACGCAAACTCAAGGAACATAATACCGGTATGACGGGAACTAGGGCGGTAAGAGTGGAACAAAAACACCAGGCATAAGGCCGAGCCTTCCACCCTTTACCAAATATATAGATGCATTAATTAAATAAGAGATATTGTGATATTCCAAAATATACGTGTTCCAACATGGAACCAACTTCAACTTCACCTGCAACTAGCAACGCTATAAGAAGGGCTGAGCAAAAGCGGTAACTTAGCCAAACAACGGTTTGCTAGGAAAGGATGGTTAGAGGCTTGACATGGGAATATGGGAGGCATGATATAGCAAGTGGTAGGTAGCGTAGCATAGCAATAGAACGAACAACTAGCAAAGCAAAGATAGAAGTGATTTCGAGGGTATGGTCATCTTGCCTGCAAGGTTCTCAGAGTTGTCGAAAGCTTGATCCTCATAAGCGTACTCAACAGGTTCCTCGTTCACGAACTCGTCTCCCGGCTCTACCCACAACAAGAACACAAGCAATGGAACCACAATCAATCACGGGAAATGCACAAGCAACATGATGCAATACATGAATGATATGCGAGATATGATATGCGATGCATATGCGTGCTCCGGAAGAAAAAGAATGAACAAGGCAGTAACTTGGCAAACCAAGTATGCCACTGGAAAGATCAGATGATTTCGGTCGAAATCGATATAAAGATCACCGGAAACGGATGCACGGTTTGCAAATGGCAAGCAGAACAAGAATGACACGATTCCGCGATTAACAGCATGATAGCACTTAGAATACATCAAGTAACAATGCTACAGCACTCCAACATAGCAAAAAAGCATATGACAGTGATCTACAGGAGATGCTTGACAAAAGATGAACACTGACCTACGGCTAGATCGCACAACAACAGGTTCAAACAAGCATGGCAAATGTGCAAAAGATATCAGGATCACAGACTGTGAAATTACTGGACATGGCATAAACAGCATCAGGTAGCAATGTTCAGAGCAAGCAATCAACATGCTACAAGAACTTAACATAGCAAAACAAGGCAACGCATGAATCTACTAAATGCATAGAACAAAAGTCCCTTACAGGCCATGAGCCAAAAAGGATCAGAAGATATGATGGCACTCATGTAAACATAGCAAGTTTCGTTAACAGGTTTCAGACACTGCAGAAAACAGAGCATGGCAGTAAACAGAATTATGAAGGCATCTTAGTGAGCTTGATTCACTAATCACAAGGAAATTCATGACAAAAAAGCATACCTACAGTAAGATGGCATGTTTATGAAGCTAACCATGGCAAGAGCAAATACATAGCATGTATGGATCAACTACAACAACCTTGGCAAAATTGAATATCATGTTAACAATCTGCCAGGAATATTTTATAGCAAAAGTAGAGCAAAATTAAGACATGCTATGGCACTCCATAATTGCAAACAGGGGCATGGATGGATAGAGCACAACTATATCTATAAAACATCCTTACTGAAAATGCCCAGAAGAAGCATGGATCTCACTTTAGCCACATGGATACATAGCAACAAAATATCAGCAGTAACAGACTCTGTAAAGATACATGGCATACTTGTGCTAGTCACCACAGAGATCACAAAAATACATGGCATACACCTCTGTAAAGATGGCATGTCATAGATCAAAACACCTGTAGAGCTCCTACTCATAAGATGCACACATCAAATGCAACAAAAATAACAAAACACCAAGTTCTGATAAGTAACAGCAGAACACATCATATAGCATTCTTGCAACAGAGATTTGGGCATCAAGATGGACACAAACGAGCATGGAGCAATGGAACAAAATAAAGAGCATCTAATAATGAATATTTCAATATATTATAGGCACGAAACGGAGCAGTATGCACGGAGTTATGATGCGATGAACAGAGCCACTTAATGTAATATTTTGAGACTTAGAGAAAATCGGAGAGAGGGGAAAGTCAACCTCTCGGGGCAGATCTGGATCGGCCGGCTCGAGGCTCACCGGATACGGAGCCGCGGCGGTCGGAGGAGCTCGAGGGAGAGGGAGGAGGCGCCGGACGGGGACCGGGAGGCGGCGGTGGGCGGCGGCGGGTGCGGGCGCGCTGGCATCGACGCGGACGGAGGCGACGGCGGCGGAAGGCGCGGGGCGTCCCGCGGCTGGCGGCGGCGGCGGATCGGGCCAGGCGTCGCCGGCGAGGAAGAAGGCGGCCGCGGCGGTGCTTGGGCGGCGCTCGCCGGCTGGAGGACGAGGGCGGCGCGCGGGCGCGCTAGAGAAGGAGGACGGAGCGGCGGGCGGAGGAGACGGGCTCGGGGGGCCGCGAGCTGGCCGAGCGGGCCACGGACGGCGGCGCCAGCGGCTGCCACGTGTCGCGCCCCGGTAGGCTGCGGGCGGCGGCGGCTTTCGTCCGGTGCCGGGCAGACGTGTCCGGCGCGCGGAGGGAGCGGGGCTAGGGTTTCGGGACCCGGATTTCGGAGAGGGGACACATATTTATAGGTAGAGGGAGCTAGGAGACTCCAAATGGAGTGCGGTTTTCGCCCACACGATCGTGATCGAACGACAGAGAGCATGGAGGGGACTTAGATGGGTTAATGGTCTGTTTGGAGGGGGGTTTTTCTGCAACAAACAAAAGGACTTTGCGGTTACCCGGTTAACCGTTGGAGTATCAAACGACCTCCAAATGGAACGAAACTTGACAGGTGGTCTACCGGTGGTATACCAAGGCCACTTGGCAAGACTCGGTCCATTCCAAGAACGTTCAACACCCGCTCACGAAAAGAAACAAGAGGGGTGCGCAGGTGCACGTGGGAGTGTCGGATTGCAAAACGGACAACGTGGAAAATGCTCGGATGCATGAGACGAACACGTATGCAAATGAGATGCACATGATGACATGATATGAGATGCATGACATGAACAAAATGAAAAACGAAAAACAAAACCCGACCACGAAGGGCATATCATAACACATAGCCAAAAATGGCAAGAGTTGGAGTTACAAATATGGAAAGTTACATCCGGGGTGTTACTATATGACCTCTAATCTTGGTGATCATTCTGTGTCAAATGACTTATTGCATGTTTTCTTATTTAAGCATGTTGTAGCATGTAAATTTGATGCACGTAAGGTTTATTCACCAATGTTAGGATGGTTTAATGATGAATATTGTCAATCTTTTGATATGACTAAGAGCTTCACTTATATGTGCAAACCGAGTTGCAATATTTTCATGCTTTCTACTTATGATAATATTTTGGCTTTATATTTTATGATCTATGAAAGTTACTCATGTATACATGTGTCATATGTGCAAAAATCAAGGGAAGTAAAAAATGGATGACATATACATATACAACATGTACACCTTGTCTCTTTTGTTAACCACATTTCAGATTAAGCAACGCCGAGGACGGATTTGTTTTCAAGAAGGGGAGGATGATGAGGACATGACTACCTTGGATACGACCAAAAATATTGCATACATGCATATTTGTCAGGTGATTTCTTGTGCAAACTATTCAATAATCTATTTATGTTATCGAGAACAAAAATACTTCACACACTTTTGTGTTTTCTCTAATTGCAGGTGTATGAGACATTTGTACAATCCACATATGAAGATAAGGGAAAAAGGAGAAGTTTATGTTCCGTTCAAAAAGTTCTCTCACGTCACTTTTGGGCAAGAGAAGATAGAGTCCAAGTCTCCCACGTTCTAGATTCAGATTCGGACTGCACAGACATACCTGACTCAAAACGCCAACAACTTTTTCATACGGACTCCGAATTGGGTGAATCTTTTGTTGTTGTAAAGTAGATTTCGTCTTCTTTCCAACCCAATTGGATTCACCTTTAAATTCGTCCAGAGCGTTGAGATATGGACGAAACAATCTGACGCTGCAGCAGAATCCGAGTCAAACAACAAGTCCAAAGGTGTTGTATCACCTCCACTTGGGCCCATGAGCCTTGTACGACCTAGGGTTGGTTTTAGCTGCCTTGGGACGTCCTCGCACCTCCTTGGCCGCCACCCCTTGCTCCTATATAAGTAGATCCATCTAGTAGCTTTTTCCTTGGGATTTGTTTAGTTAAAAGTTAGCCATTGCAACTTCGTGTACTTCGTTTGTGTCCAACGACCAGACCAAGACCGCTTACGGATCCCCACCTTTATCAATACTTCATCTATATTCGCAATATTCAGATTGCATTATCATATTCTTGCTTGTTCTTTGATTGCTTGCAGGAATAGACCTTCGTGGTCAGGTTGATTGTGCTGCGGCGTGGTCAATAACCTCTCGGAGTTGGTTTAGCAATTGCTAAGGCGCAACGTTATGCACGTTTGTAGTCGGATCGTCCAAGTCGTCTCCACCAAATCGATAGTTATCATCTCATCGAAAGATCAGGACACCCTCGCCTCTATCACGAACGTGCGAGACGTCGCGCCTTAGCAATCGCTAAACCAACTTCCGAGGGTTATTGACCACGCCGGAGCACGATCAACCTGACAACGAGGGCTTGTTTCCTGCGAGCATACGAAGAACAAGTAAGAACCTAAGATTGCAATCTGGATATTGCGAATATAAGAGGAAATCTTTATTAATGAAGGTGGGGTTCTGTGACGCCTTGGTCTGGTCGTTGAACACAAACGAAGTATCCGAAGTTTCAACTATGGCGAACTTTTGATCTAAACAAAACCCAAAGTCTAAACGACGCCCTAAGGGCTGTATATATGGAGGAAGGGGGGGGGATTTCGTGGCCCTTGAGGGAGGGGTCCGAAACCAACCCTAACTCTTGTTTCCCCACACATACGGACTCTAAAAACAGCCTATACTTAACTATTTTGAAATTACATGGGCCTGGCCCAATAATAAGGTGACGCAGCACCTAGAATAGCCTCTGGACGAAATTTATGAAGTGGCATCTTGTATATTTCGTCCAAGGCTTCATGCACTCCTTATGGTGGCTTCAAAGTCCTGAAATCATCACTTGTAACTCCGTTCTTGTTCCCCTTGGGCATGCCATCATCTCCAGGCTTGGTCTTGCTCCAGTATTCATCCCTCTTCTCCATGCCAGGCCCTTCATTTGTAAGCAAAACAAATGTATCCAATTTAGGCAGCATCATATTCTCATGAACATTAGAATCATTACCAAGAAACGAAAGTACCTGATAATTTAATTGGCGTGCGCGAGCTCTAGTAATTGGTCCAGTATATGTAGCAGTAGGGGATGTGTGTGTAACAATGGTATTGATGTCCTCATCAGGAGGCCGAGCTGGAGGTCATGCACAACGAGCGCGCGGCCGAAGCTCGAGACCGCAAGGCGGAGGAGGAGAAGATGAAGGCCCGAGAGGACGCCGTCAGAGGTCGCGACGCCAAGCTGGAGCAGTTGGCGAGGGCACATGCCATGGAGCGCAGCCGACTGGAGAAGATGGAGGCAGAGAAGTCCGAGCTGGAAGCCAAAGCGAAGATCCTGGCTGAGGATCGCGTGGCCTTCAAGTCCCTTGAGGAGAGGTCCCGCGCGGCGCTACGGGCACTTTACGAGAAGGGTTTGGAGAAGCCGCTGGCGAAAGACGACGAAGGCCCCGTCCAGCTGCTCCCTCATCTTGTTGCGGCGCTCGAGGATGTCGTTGACGGGATCGGCACCATGGTGGAGGGGGAAGCCCGTGCGCTCTCTTCATTTGCCGTGACGCACGTCTTCAGCCACCTCCATCTTCGCGATCCTGATGCCGACCTTGGTAAGCTGCTCGAGCCCGTGGATGAGGAGCACTGTGCAGCCGCCGCCAAAGACGTGAAGGGCCAGGTGGAGGCCTTGCTGAAGAAGTTCCTCGCCGTCGACCCCGCGCCCTCGACTGGTGGTACTGCCGAACCTGCGACTCCGGCGGGCGGCACTGGTGAGGACAACATCATCGTCGAAGGGGCACCCCTTGTGAGTGATGGCGGCGCCCAAGGCTGACGAGAGGGCTTGCTGGCGGCTCGTTTTCCTACTTTATCTTTGCAACATGCACCATGACTCGTGGAGGCGTTTAAACTTGCGTTTGGTATTTGAAGAACAGTATGCTCTGTAATATTTGTTTAAGATTCCGCAATTTCCTTTCCGTTCGCTTGGCGTTCTACGTCGGCGAGGCCCGACCCCGCGCGTACCTCAGCCGCCATTGGGTCGTCCGGATTGCCAGGACGAGACCAAGGGGTGAGGGGCTACCTGGCGAGTTAGGCTCCTGAGTCACGATGCTCAGGAGTCCCCATTGACGTGCAAACAACTTACAGAAAGGAGATGCGAAAGTAGGCTATGTGTTCTACGTCGGCAAGGCTCGACCCCGCGCATACCTCGATCGTCGTTGGGCTGTCCGGATCACCAGGATCGAACCAAGGAGTGGCCAATTAGGCTCCTGAGTCACGATGCTCAGGAGCCCCCCTTGACGCCCAAACGACCTTCATACCTTTTCCTTCACCGAGGCTCCGCTCGGGAGGGACGCATGATGATCAGGTCTGAGGGACCTGGCAGGGTGGTGTACGCTCGGGTGTGACCCGGGTGCAACCCCCGTGCCCAGCCCCCTCGCGCGACTCTCCCGAGGGGAGGCGTTGCGACGAGGCTGGACACCGAGCCCGGGGGCTCCTTGAGGTTGGTACGGCCATGGGACCGCCCTCAGTTGTTTATCACCAGCGGGGAGCATAGTGCTTCCGCACTTGCGCGGGCATAGCCGCTCCTGGACCGTGTCGACTGCCAGCATGGAGCATGGTGCTTCCACTGGTGCGTGGGTGAGGGCTCCCTCCGAGTGGAGCCCCCGGGGCGTGTACAGCCCCGCCCTGACACGTGGCTTGCACGGCAGGGCTAGACGAGGTGTGTCTGGGAACTCGTGAGCCAGCACGGGACTCACGAGGCCCTACCTCAAGGCGGGTTGCGCCTGGTCTTGATTCTTGACGGTTGTGGTGGTCCTACGAGATGGTTAGGCAACCTGCGCCGGACGAATCTCCTGAGGCAATCACATGAGAAGGCCAGACACAAACGACCCCAGGAGGTGACGTGAACGGGGCCGGCCCGCCAGACAAAGTTCGGTCATTGGATTTACGAATGCTACAGGGACGGACCAGAGCACAGACGCCATGCCTAGTCTTCTCATGCGAAGGATCCTGAAGAAAGACGCCCAGCGCGCGGCTCCCGCGGCGGCGAGGCACCGGGTCGCGCGCCCTAGCCTGTTGGCCCATGATTAGCTCATGCGAGAACGAGGCACCAAGGGCCATGGGAGGTGACGTACACGGGAACGGGCCCGCGAGCCAGAGCTCAGCCTCTTGGGTTTGGCGACGCTGCAGGGACAGACCCGGGCACAGACGTCGTTCCTGTCCTTAATCATGAGGCGGTCGTGGGCGGGCCTGCAAGGGCGCACGACGTTCATGGCATCGAAGTACCGGGCAGGCAGGTTGTAATCTTAAGTAACCCGTGCAAAGGAACAAACTAGTTCAAATGGATGCGAGAACGATACATGCAACCGGGACGGACCCGAGCGGCCTGGGGAAGATGCAGCCCGAGGGGCGCTCCCAGCAGAGTAAATTAAAGATGCAGAAAGATACATGCCGCAGGGACAGGCCCGTGCGGCCTGGGAATGATGCAGCCCGAGGGGCGCTCCCAGCCGAGTAAACCAGAAAATGTCACCTGGTACCGTTGTTGAAGGGATGTTGGAGTAGCTGAAGACGCGTGCTGATAGAGTCGTTCCTAACGAGCCGCCAGGGCACTGGGCCTCAGGAGGCTCCGGCGGCTCAGGTGGTTCCTTGAGGACCGTCGCCATCTCCGCCAGGACTGCGTGGTGCCTGGCCTCCTGAGCTACCAGGATGCTCCTAAGCGACGCTGGAAGGTGACAGCCGCATTCGGCAGGCCAAAGGGCATGCGAACATAGCTGTGAGGTGGACCTTCGCACCGGCCAACGTGCGAAGGCCAGAAGCGCTCTTGGGATGCGGCCTTGTTGAGCCCCAGGATGTCGATGCAAACGCGTAGCCCGCCCTTGTCGCCAGGATGGGGAGCTATGCCGGGTGGTGGGCGGCGGCCACCACGTATGGTCCTTGCCTCTTGAAGCTCCTGGGTCGCCTTGTCGATGAACTCCTGAGCACTGGGCGCACCTCGCCCAGTGCCACTTTGGGGGAAACGTGCGGTGAAGCACGCCTCCACATGGTTCCCGAGCGCCTCCCTCATGATGCTAGCTAGGTCTGAGGCCCTGTAGAAGAGAGCCCCCGGGCCTTGCCCGAGGAGGGCGCCGGGCGCGCGTTCCTATGCGAGGGAGGGAGGCGCCCCAATTGCGGGCGCGGATCCTGAGGTGGTGCCGCCAGAGGCGCCGTTCTCCTGAGGCCCTGGGTGGAGGAGCTGCTTCTTCTTCTTGGGGACGGCCTCAGGAGGATACAGGGTGCCTTCGTTGTCGGGGTCTTCTATCGTTGCGGCTTGGAAGGCGCGCTCAAGGGAGCACACCACATCTCTTTCTTCGCAGGGGACTGTGATGACTCCACCGCTCCCTGGCATCTTAAGGACGTTGTAGCCATGGTGGGTCACTGCCATAAACTTGGCCAATGCTGGATACCTGATACGGGGCTAACCCGGTGTAGGCCGATCTTTCATGATTGGAGTGGGTTCCCTCGAAGAACATGATGAACACGGGGAAGAACGGAGAGAAATCACAAGGGGAAACACTCAAGAACACGTCCAATCACACATCCACTAGACAATCAAACACACAAGATCCACAAGGTACATGAACAACAAAGGGAAAGATACAAGGTAAAGTTCATCTCCATGAGGAGGTCTTGAAGGGGGGCCGCCCAAGAGGGGGTCTTGATGATATATCCCGCAGGATCTTCTCCTAGATGGAGGTCTTGGCCTCCAAAGGAGTAGTAGTCTCTCTCTCTCAAGAGTAGAGTGGTACAAGGAGCAAAGCTCTCTATCAAATGAGCTATCACTTTGCTAACCCTAACTAGGAGGAGGGGGAGTAGTATATATAGTCTAAGCCACGAAGGGGTAAGTGGGAAAGAGAGATACATGGGCCTCTAGCCCGTGGTTGCGCGCAGGCAGGCGCCGGATGTCCAGGCTGGGGGCGGATGTCCGGGGCTTCGCGAGGCGCCGGATGTCCGGGGCTCCGGCCGGATGTCCGGGCTAAAGTGGCCAAACTTCGGGTGCGTTCTGTCGTCGATGCTGGATTTTCGAGGGAAGGGCCGGATGTCCGGGCTTTGGAGAGGCACCGGATGTCTGGCCGCTGATGCTGTTGGCCGTCTGTTGTTGCAGCTCCTTGGTGGTTGCACAGGCACCGGATGTCCGGCCTCTGGCCCGGATGTCCGGCCGCTGTAGCTTCAGCAGCTCCGTCTTCTTCCGTCGTCGCTTCCAGGCTTCCCTCACGAATGGTGTAGTTGTTCTTGGCGCTTGCACTCCTCCTCAACATCCGTGAAGCTCCGACAATACCTATGCATGCACACGGGAGAAGTGTCAAGTAGTATACCATCCTCGAAGGGGTCAAGTGAACACGTGTAAAGGAGATGATTCACCTTTGCGTATGTGAAGTAGATGTCGCACGTGTCACTTGCCAAACGAACTCTTGACATGGTGATGTCCATAGGATGCTCCGCATCATCTCCCCTCCCTTGGGAAAGATCCGACCTCGGATCGAAAACCAAATCACCATGGGAAAGAGATGGCTTCGCCATGTAGAAGTGGACGTTCACCAAGTACTTGTCATCTTGAAGCTCGAAATGGGCACTCTCCAATGTCGCACCGTCTTGTGATTCCTTCAAAAGGATTAAGGACAACAAACACTTGGAAAAACAAATGTGGTTAGCGTTAGTGCAAACCCAAGTATTCAAGAGGCGATTCACCAAACAAGTATCGTCATCATGCAAAGCATATGGTTTGACAAAGGATTGTGATATGGCATGTAAGCATATCAATTGATCACAAGCAAAGATATCATGGGGACAAGCATGTAAATGGGAGGTAGAGATGCAAATATGTGTGTCAAGAGAATAAGCATCTACCTCAAGTTCATAGCAAGCATTCACAATTTTCTCAATGAAAGGTCTATGTAGGCATATGAATCATTCACAACAATAAATAAGATGAGATGACTAAACATATGGGTCAAGTGCAAGGCAATCCAAGCGTAACGTGCATGGGGTGTGGTGAATATTGTGTGGCACACAACACAATAGAAAGAGCAATTGTTCAGCATGTGTGAGGCAATCAAGTCAATCATGTGACAAGCAATGGGACATGGCATATGTGAAGTGATGACATTGTTGCAACCAAACATATGAGAGGAGCAAATAATCCAAGAATTGGATGCAACACACAAGGCATATATATCATGAAGCATGGAATGGTTAAAATGACAAGTCGAAGCAATATCTCTAACAAGTGTGCAATCAAGTGATCCAAGATGAACAATAAGTCTCATGGGGAAAGCAACACAAGTAGTATGATCCATAATATCCATGATCATGGTTTGGGGGTTCTCAAAAGAGAAGGATATCACCGTGAAAGCGTGCCCTTGTGCGTCCTTCACAATGCCGAAGTACAAGGAAGTGTGATGTAGAATCGTCGTGGTAGAAGGTGGTTCGCTCTCAAGAGCTCGAATGGTTAACTCATGTGATGTGGAAGTCGACACAAAGTCCAAGTATCCTACACATGCACACAACAAAACAAAGAACGTATGCGCATGGTAGATAAACACATCCTCCATCATGATGGTTCTCTTCTCTTGCACATAACCATTAGAAGCACAAGTTCATGAATAATATGATGCAACAATGGCAATATTCATGGCACTAGGTATATGGTGCAAAGAGGTAAGACAAGCATGCTTCACAAGAAATATGTCAAAATCTCCAAATATATGTGAGAATGCTATGGGGGCAAACTCATAAGAAAGACTAATAGCATTGTTGCACTCAATACATGGCAAATCATCTTGCATGAGGGAGGCAACATATGGAGAGTTGTGACAAGAAGCAATAACAATCATGTGCAAAGCATGTAGATAGTTGTCATCAACCGCATGAAATGAGCAAGTATGAATCATCGGTGATGCAACAAGGCAAGCAATAGTAATCACGTCGTGCAAACTAGTGGAGCGAAGATGCAACACACTAGAGGAAATCATGGCAATCATGTCCTGTGAGCAAAGAATAGGCATAGGCAATATACATGACATATCGCAAGCACGAACACAAATCAAGATCATAGTATAATCATAGGCATGGGGCACAAAGCAATCATGGCAATAACAAACAATATCTCCACCACGCTTGCAAATACACATACAAGTACTAGAATCAATCATCATGTGTAATGCAAAGCATGGGTCACAAATGCATGGCAACGGCATAGGAATGGGCATATCATGCAAAGTGAACATGGCAAGATGGGCAAAGGATATATAATGGACAACAACCCATAACCATGTGAGGGCCATGTAAAAGAAATGCGCGAAGTGTTTGCGCGAAGTGAGCGGTGGGAAAGGCAATCCATAGGATCCTAAGTCATCATTGCCCTCTAGAGCTCGTTTTGTCAACTCATGGGATTGTGAGGTTGACAAGTGTTCATGGGTACCTACACAATAAAGACACAATCGAAAGAAATTGTGTGTGTGGTAAATGTACACATCATCCATCATGATGTGTATGTGCACATGTGAGTTAGCACAAGATAAGCATCGCTCAAAGAAATTTGATGCATGGTACAAGAACATGTCATCCATCATGAAAGAATAGTTATGGTGCATGACACGATGGGGACACAAATTGAGAATGCAAGTATATGGCACATCAATAGCATGCTTATTCATGGGGAGCATATGGTGCACAGAAGTATTGGGATCATGCAATGGATAGGATGAATCAAAATCTCCTAACATGTATGAGGAAACTATGGGGGTCTCCTCATGAGCAATATTGGAAACATCATCTGGAGAAAATGGACAACATCCAAAACAATGCATATCCGAAGCTAGTTGGTCATGGCATGGCATATGAGATAAATGATGCAAAGGAAGCATATCAATATCATCACAAGAAAAACAAATGCCAATAACCATGGGCTTGTCATCTATGCCATAAGTGCAAATTGGGTTAATTTTAATGGCATATGCATAGTCACTACGATGAGATTGCAAATATGACATATGGTTTATCTCATGCATAGCATATGACAAGTCAAGAGGATTGTCAAACATGATGTGACCTAGAGAATTGTCACAAGAAATCCTATGTAACATGGCATCACAACTAATAGAATCCGCATGAGAATCATCATACTCATCATAAATGGGCAAGAAATCATCACATAAGGAAGTCGCACTAGCATGAAGCATGTCAATAGGCGGATCAACATCATGCAAGCAATCATTGTCAAGAATGTCCACTAGTGGGACTAGAGCATCACCTTCACCTATGTTACCGTTCTCATTTCACTCAAGTGGTGTAGGTGAGGTGGCAAAGACCAAAGGGTGGTCATCTTCATCTTGATGGAACCATGTGGGGGGTGCATCATATTCCACCATGGCCATCGTCATGTCCATAGGAAGGACGAAGTCGTCGTGAATCGGTGCGTCATCATATATGGGACCTAGCACCAAATGAGAAGACACAATAGAGGTAGACGTTAAGTCGTTAGAAATCGAAGTGGCCTCACTCTCTCTATGTGGTGGTTCACTCACTCCCTCAAGGTAGGTGCACTCAAAGTCACATATGGTGGAGTCACTCATCTCACTCAAGTGGTGGGGGTTGTGGCTCTGCTCACATGGGAATTGGGGCAACTCGTCATATATGGGGCTAGTGGTGAAGACACTCTCACTCTCAATATGGTGGCACAAGTCACTCAAGTCATCATACGTCACCGTGGTCGAAGGGAAAATCCCATGCTCAACCATCTCACCGTTGTCACCGTGGATGAAGGCCGAAGATGGCACATCATCACTCTCTCCTCCTAAGATGGAAGCATCATCCTTGCTCGTCACCAAGTCGCTTGCCTCCAAAGCATGGTCCTTGAAGGTCTCCGTAGTCGTACTCGTCGCCGCACCATCTTCAAAAAGAGTCGTGGAGGACTCGGCATCATCAATGCCACAAAGAGGGATGGCGGTGAAGTCGAACTTGGGAGCATCGTCTTGGAGCTCTTCGGGCTTGGACATCTTGGTGGTACTAGCCTCATGCTCGTCGTCTTTGAGTTTGGTCTTTGAGAAGTGTGCTTGGGGTGGAGGAGCCTTGGCCTTCATCAGTTCTTGTTCCGCCTTGAGACCACCAATGTAGTTGTCGTCGAGGGACTTGTAGTTCTCGAGGAAGATAGTCTTGGAGATGTCATTGTTCAATCCCATCATGAAGTGGAACTTCATTGACATGGGGTCGTCCACGCCGGCTCGTCGCAAGGCATTCTTCATCTCCTTGAAGTACGTATCGATGGACTTGGATCCTTGGATGGTGTTCTCCAATTGGCATAGAAGTTGTTCTGTGTAGGTTGGAGGCACAAACTCTCGCCGCAAAGCTCTCTTTGTCTTGGGCCAACTCATGTCGTAGCTCTCCGAAGGTGTGTGAAGCCACCATGTCGAGGCGTAGTCGTGGCAGTTTCTTGTGGCACACTTCACTTGATCTTCGGGAGGAACTTGATGTAGCTTGAGGTAGTCATCCATTAGGTGCTCCCACTCGAGATACTCCTCGGGTTCTTGAGTCCCATAGAAAGTAATCTCATGGTCGGTGTCGAGGTCATAGTAGCTCGTGGAAGTCGCGGACTTGAGCTTGGGGAGCTTCTCTTGAGCGTAGTCTTGAGGTGCTTGTTGGCGAAGATGTCGTATATCCGAAGGCGAAGATGCCGTATATCCGAAGGCAAAGATGCCTTGAAGTCACTTGGCGAAGATGCCAAGGGAGATGGTGAAGTCATTGAGCGGTTGTTGGTGTTGAGCTCTTGACCTTCACATTCGTGGTGGTGATGGTATCGATGCCGATGTGAACTTGCCGGAGATGGTAGCTCGGAAGCATGTGCTCTTGAGCTCTTCTCGAAGATGAGGAAGATCGCTTGTAGGACTTGATGAGTGCTTTGATCTCCTCCATTTGAGCGTTCATCTTGGCGTCGTTGGAGTTATTCGTGGCATCGAACTCATTGTTGTTGTTGTAGACCGAGGGTGAAATACCTTTCCTATCCATCACAAGACTCGAGTAGAGGTGAGTAGGAAATGAGATAAACAATACCAGGTTACCTTTTCCCAAAGTTGAGGCTGTATCCCGTTTCACTCAACGTGAGATGAAAGAATAGTGGAATTGGTACCGGACTTGTTCACTCACACCTAAAAACTAAAGCTTATGGAGTAGCTTGGTGAGGATAGTGGCACAAAAATTTAATGCAAAATGTTAGCAAGAGTCAATAATGTTGAAAGAGATTCACAAATTCGCAAGTGAAACAAGTAGACACATAGCAATGAATGTCACACGGAAACACACACACGGATAGATAAATGGGGTCGTGCAACCAAGGAATGAGCACAAAATGTGGTCCACGGAAAACGCTCGTGTTGCACAACTCAAGAGAGACGCTAGCACGATTGCTCTCTAGGCGGATACTACACTTGTGCACAACCTATAAGATGCAAAATGGATAAACTTTCTATCCCAAGTATGCTATGTATGTATGGTTCCCGGTGTTTCTCACACGATGATCCAAGATGATCAAGTATGATACCATATGATATATTGTGATGCTATGCCTATTGCTTACAAGCTCTTTGTTCACTCTTTTTCTTTGCTTAAAAGCTTATTCTTTTTTTCTCTCTCTTTTTTTGGATAGCCACTATGCGAAATGCACAAACCAAGATAGCAATTGTGTATATGTGGGAACAATCTTGTGACACAAGAGATGATATGATGATACCAATATGATATGGTATGTATTAAATGGAAGGTGTATATCACTAATGTGCACAAGTAACGTTGCGGCAATACTCAAATGGCTAGTCTCGATAGGCAAGTGACGCAAAATGGGCTAGGGGTTATCAATGCAATTGCAAGGGGAATATACCATGGTGTCGTCGAGGTTACCGTCCGTGTCGATGATGAGAGGCGGTGTTGTCGATGTCAACCCGTTCCTAATTACCCGAAACACCTTAGGAAACTGAAAAACCACAACTCGAAACCTCAAGGACAAAAGTCAAATGGTGGTAGCGGGAATGCGATGGTGGTTTTGCGGAAGCTCTATGGGATTGCGGAAATGCAATGATCGGTTTAGGAGTATGCCATGCGGAAGTCGAGGGTGACTATACACGGTGTCGGAGTTGGAACAACGGACCCTAAGTAGCCGAAACACCTTAGGAGACACAACTCACAACACAAACAAAATTGGGTTAACTTGGGATGGCGGAAGTGTATGGTGGGCAAACCTATGCGGAAGTTATGGTGGTGGTTGATGAAGAAGCAACCGTCCCTAAGTAGCCGAAACACCTTAGGAGACTCGAATCGCAACTCAAACATGATGCGGAGCATCCTATGGACATCACCATGTCAAGAGTCCATTCGGCGAGTGAAACGTGCGACATCTACTTCACATACGGAAAGGTGAATCATCTCCTTTACACGTGCTCACTTGACCCCTTCGAGGATGGTATACTACTTGACACTCCACTCGTGTGCATGCATAGGTATTGTCGGAACACTACGGACGACGAGGAGGAGTGCAAGCGCCAAGGTACAATTACACCATCCGCGAGGGAGGCCTGGAAGCGATGACGGAAGAAGACGGAGCTGCTGAAGCTACAGCGGCCGGACATCCGGGCCAAAGGCCGGACATCCGGCGCCTGTGCAGCTGCCAAGGAGCTGCACCAACAGACGGCCAACAGCATCAGCGGCTGGACATCCGGCGCCTCGCCAAAGCCCGGACATCCGGCCCTTCCCCCGGAAAGCCGACATCAACGACAGAAGACATCCAGAAGTTTTACCCTCCATCCCGGACATCCGGCCCCCAGCCCGGACATCCGACCCCTCCTGAAGCCCCGGACATCCGGCCACCCCTGTCTGCGCACAGTAAGGGCCGAGGCCCGTGTACCCCTTCGACCCCCTAGACTATATATACTCTTTATCCTCCATCTTTCTAGGGTTAGCAAAGGATTAGCTCATTTAGAGATAGAGCTTTGCTCATCCATATCGGATCTACTCCACGAGAGAGACTGCGGCCCCTCTACGGAGAAGATCCACCTTGGATTCAAGACCCCTCACGGGAAGATCCCCTCGTGGATTCAAGACCTCCTCACGGAGAAGAACCGGTTACCTTTGTATCGTCCTTTGTTGACTTTGGATCTTGTATCTCACCTTTGTGTTCATCGATCTAGCGCATGTGTGATCTATTCTTATTGGTTGAGTGATTTCTCTCGTGTTCCCCTCATGTTTCCCCTCGTGTTCATCACGTTTTTCATAGGGATCCGCTCCTTTCGTGAAAGATCGGCCATCTACGGTTCCACCCTACATCATCCTGGTATCAGAGTCACGTTTATCACGAATTTGGAGCCTCCCCGTTGTGTTTTCTAGCCTAGTTTTGTTGATTTTGTTCCTAATTCGAAAATTGCCCCACAAAAATAGCCCCCATTTTTTTTTGTGATTTGTTGGTTTGATGATGTTTTGTTGAATTTGATCCGTGGATTTGCTTTGTTACTTGTGGATCTAGCTTTCCCCCAATTTTCCCCACTTTTCATCCACGAAATCTCTCCAATTTTGCCCCCAAAATCATCAATTTCCGCCCCCAAAATCGAGTTCCTCGAGTTCATCCTCGGATTTGGAGCCCGGACATTCGGCCCGTAGCCCCGGACATCTGGCCTCCCGGACATCCGGCCCGTGGCCCGGACATCCGGCCCGTGGCCCGGACATCTGGCTCCTGGAGTGCATTTTCGCGCGCGGTTCTGGACATCAGGTCCTGGAAATCCGGCCAAAGCCCCGGATGTCCGACCCCTGGGATTTCAGCTTTCCCTGTTTCACCGTTTTGTGCATAACTAATTCATCCGGAGTCCGTTTTTGACGATCTTTAGCTCCTTGAGTAGCTATTGACATCCTCTATCCCTCTAGATTGGTCCCATCCCCATTTGACACCATCAAATATTTGGAACTTTGGCATCTTTGCCTAGGGCTTCCACCATAACTTCCGCAAAACCACCACCGACTTCCGCAACCTAACCAATTTTGTTCCCCTTAGCATTTGAGGTTGTTTGTGTTGTGAGTTGTGTATCCTAAGGCGTTTCGGCTCCTTAGGGACCGTGCTTCCAACTCCGACATCATGTATAGTTCACCACCTTACCCTCCATTTCCGCATTGTGTTTCAAAACCCCATCATTGCATTTCCGCAATCCCATTGAGCTTCCGCCAAACCACCACCGCTTTCCACTACCATCGTTTTGACTTTTGTCCTTGAGATTTTGAGTTGTGGTTTTTCCGTTTCCTAAGGTGTTTCGGCGACTTAGGGACGAGTCTCCATCATCTTGGTATCTACATCAAGAACACCGCCACTCATCATCGCCAAGGACGGTAACCTCGACGACACCATTGTATATTCCCCTTGCAATTGCATTGATAACCCCTAGCCCATTTTGCGTCACTTTCCTATCGAGACTAGCCATTTGAGTATTGCCGGCAACGTTACTTGTGCACATTAGTGATCGACACCTCCCATTGCATACATACCATACCATATTGGTATCATATCATCTCTTGTGTCACAAGTTTGTTCCCGCATACACACTATTGCTATCTTGGTTTGTGCATTTTGCAAGTGGCCATACATACAAAAAAACAATAAGATTTTAAGCAAAAGAGAAAGAGCAAAGAAGCTTGTAAGCAAGTGCCATAGCATCATACCACATTGCATATAAGATTGTCATATCCGATCATCTTGGATCATCTTGAGAGAAACACCGGGAACCATACATATATAGCATACTTGGGATAGAAAGTATATCCATTTTGCATATCATAGGTTGTGTGCAAGTGTCGTATCCGCCTATAGAGCAATCGTGCTAGCGTCTCTCTTGAGTTGTGCAACACGAGCGTTTTCCGTGGACTCCACATTTTGTGCTCATTCCTTGGTTGCATGACCCCATTTATCTATCCGTGTGTGTGTTTCCGTGTGCCATTCTTTGCTATTGGTCTACTTGTTTTACTTGTTTCACTTGCGAATTTGTGAATCTTTTTCAACATTATTGACACTTGCTAACATTTTGCATCAAATTTTTTGTGCCACTATCCTCACCAAGCTCCACTATAAGCCTTACTTGTGTAGGTGTGAGAAACCGACAAGAATTGGTACCAATTGTGCTATTTCCTTGTTACACATTGAGTGATCATTGATCCATCTTCAACATCGGTTAAGGTACATTTGGTATCGTTCTTCTCTTTCTCCCACTAATATTTGCTCGAGGCTTGTGATGGATAGGCAAGGTATTTCACCTTCGGTCTACAACAACAACGACAAGTTCGATGCCACGAACAACAACTTCGACGCCAAGATGAAAGCTCAAATGGAGGAGATCCAATCCCTCATCAAATCCTACAAGCGATCTTCCTCATCTTCGAGAAGACGCTCAAGAGCACATGCCTCCGAGCTACCATCTCCGGCAAGGTCACATCGGCATCGACACCATCGCCACCACGCACGTGAAGGTCAAGAGCTCTACACCAGCAACCGCTCAACGACTTCACCATCTCCCTTGGCATCTTCGCCAAGCGACTTCAAGGCATCTTCGCCTATGGATATACGGCATCTTCGGCAACAAGCACCTCAATACTATGCTCAAGAGAAGCTCCCCAAGCTCAAGTCCGCGACTTCCACGAGCTACTACGACCTCGACACCGACCATGAGATTCCTTTCTATGGGACTCAAGAACCCGAGGAGTATCTCGAGTGGGAGCACCTAATCGACGACTACCTCAAGCTACATCAAGTTCCTCCCGAAGATCAAGTGAAGTGCGCCACAAGAAACTTCCAGACTATGCCTCGACATGGTGGCTTCACACACCTTCGGAAACCTACGACATGAGTTGGCCCAAGATGAAGAAAGCTTTGAGGCAAGAGTTTGTGCCTCCAACCTACACGGAACAACTTCTACGCCAATTGGAGAACACCAACCAAGGATCCAAGTCCATCGACGCGTACTTCAAGGAGATGAAGATTGCCTTGCGACGAGCTGGCGTGGACGACCCCATGTCAATGAAGTTCCACTTCATGATGGGATTGAACAATGCCATCTCCAAGACCATCTTCCTCGAGAAATACAAGTCCCTCGACGACAACTACATTGGTGCTCTCAAGGCGGAACAAGAACTCATGAAGGCCAAGGCTTCTCCACCCCAAGCACACTTCTCGAAGTCCAAACTCAAAGACGACGAGCATGAGGCTAGTACCACCAAGATGTCCAAGCCCGACGAGCTCCAAGATGATGCTCCCAAGTTCGACTTCACTGCCATCCCTCTTTGTGGCATTGATGATGCCGAGTCCTCCACGACTCTTTTTCAAGATGGTGCGGCGACGAGTTCGACTACGGAGACCTTCAAGGACCAAGCTTTTGAGGCAAGCGACATGGTGACGAGCAAGGATGATGCTTCCATCTTAGGAGGCGAGAGTGATGATGTGCCATCTTCGGCCTTCATCCACGGCGACGGCGATGAGCTGGTTGAGTATTTCACTTCGACCACGGTGACGTATGATGACTTGAGTGACTTGTGCCACCATATTGAGAGTGAGAGTGACTTCACCACTAGCCCCATATCCGATGTGTTGCCCCAATTCCCATGTGAGGAGAGCCACAACCCCCACCACTTGAGTGAGATGAGTGACTCCACCATACGTGCGATTGAGTGCACCTACTTTGAGGGAGTGAGTGAACCACCACATAGAGAGAGTGAGGCCACTTCGATTTCTAACGACTTAACCTCTACCTCTATTGTGTCTTCTCATTTGGTGCTAGGTCTCATTTATGATGACGCGCCGATTCACGACGACTTCGTCCTTCCAATGGACATAACGATGGACATGGTGGAATATGATGCACCCCCACATGGTTCCATCAAGATGAAGATGACCACCATTTGGTCTTTCCCACCTCACCTACACCACTTGATTGGAATGACAAAGGTAACATAGGTGACGGTGATGCTCTAGTCCCACTAGTGGACATTCTTGACATTGATTGCTTGCATGATGTTGATCCACCTATTACCTTGCTTCATGCTAGTGAGATTTCCCCATGGGATGATTTACCCATTTATGATGAGTATGATGATTTCCATGTGGAGTCTATTAGTTGTGATGCCATGTTACATAGGATTTCTTGTGACAATTCTTTAGGTCACATCATGTTTGACAATCCGCTTGACTTGTCATATGCTATGCATGAGATCAATCATATGTCGTATTTGCAATGTCTTTGTAGTGACTATGCATATGCCATTCAAATTAACCCAATTTGCACATATGGCATAGATGACAAGCCCATGGTTATTGGCATTTGTTTTTCTTGTGATGATATTGACATGCTCCCTTTGCATCATTTATCTCATATGCCATGCCATGACCACCTAGCTTCGGATATGCATTGTTGTGGATGTTGTCCGTTTTCTCCATATGTTTACAATATTGCTCATGAGGAGACCCCCATAGTTTCCTCATACATTTTAGGAGATTTTGATCCATCCTATCGATTGCATGATCCCAATAATTATGTGCACAATATGCTCCCCATGAATCATAATGATATTGTTGTGCCATATACTAGTATGCTCAATTTGCATCCCCATCGTGTCATACATAACAACTATTCTTTCATGATGGATGACATGTTCTGATACCATGCATCAAATTTCTTTGAGCGATGCTTATCTTGTGCTAACACTCACTTGCACATACACATCATGGTACCCATGAATACTTGTCAACCTCGCAATCCCACAAGTTGACAAAACGAGCTCTAGAGAGCAATGATGACTTGGGACCCCATGGATTGCCTTTCCCACCTCTCACTTCGCGCATTTCTTTTACATGGCCCTCACATGGTTATGGGTTCTTGTCCATTATATATCATTTGCCCATCTTGCCTTGTTCACTTTCCATGATATGCCCATTACTATGCCTTTGCCATGCATTTGTGACCCATGCTTCGCATTACACATGATGATTGATTCTAGTACTTGTATGTGTATTTGCAAGCGTGGTGGAGATATTGTTTGTTATTGCCATGATTGCTTTGTGCCCCATGCCTATGATGATACTATGATCTTGATTTATGTTCGTGCTTGCGATATGTCATGTACATTGCCTATGCCTATTCTTTGTTCACATGACATGATTGCCATGATTTCCTCTAGTGTGTTGCATCTTTGCTCCACTAGTTTGCACGACTTGATTATTATTGCTTGCCTTGTTGCATCACCAATGATTTATACTTGCTCACTTCATGCGGTTGATGACAACTATCTACATGCTTTGCACATGATTGTTATTGCTTCTTGTCATATCTCTCCATATGTTGCCTCTATCATGATAGATGATTTGACATGTATTGAGCGCAACAATGCTATTAGTCTTGCTTATGAGTTTGCCCCCATAGCATCCTCACACATATTTGGAGATTTCGACATATTTCTTGTGAAGCCTGTTTGTCTTACCTCTTTGCACCATATACCTAGTGCCATGAATATTGCCATTGTTGCATCATATTATTCGTGCACTTGTGCTTCTAATGGTTATGTGCAAGAGAAGAGAACCATCATGATGGATGATGTGTTTATCTACCATGCGCATACGTTCTTTGTTTTGTTGTGTGCACGTGTAGGATACTTGGACTTTGTGTCGACTTCCGCTTCACGTGAGTTGACCATTCGAGCTCTTGAGAGCGAGCCTCATACATTCGACCATGACTCGTTTCTACGCCACCTTTCCTACCACTTCGGCATTGTGAAGAATGCACAAGGACACGCCATCAAGGTGATATCTTTCTTGAGCATGGATATTGCGGACATACTACTTGTGTTGCTTGCACCATGAGACTTATTGTTCATCTTGGACCACTTGATTGCACACTTGATAGAGATCTTGCTTCGACTTGTCGTTTTCACCGTCCCATGCATCATGATATATATGCCTTGTGTGTTGCATCCAATTCTTGGATTACTTGCTCCTCTCATATGTTTGGTTGCAACAATGTCATCCCTTCACATATGCCATGTCCCATTGCTTGTCACATGATTGACTTGATTGCCTCACACATGATGAACAATTGCTTTTTCTATTGTGTTGAGTGCCACACTATGTTCACTACACCCTATGCACATTATGGTTGGATTGTCTTGCACTTAACCCATGTGTTTAGACATCTCATATTCTTAGGTGTCGTGAATGATTCCTATGCCTACCATAGACCTTTCATTGAGCGCTTTGCCCATGCCTTATATGAACATGAGGTAGATGCTTATTCTCTTGACACACATATTTACATCTCTACCTCCAATTTACATGCTTGCCCCCATGATATCTTTGCTTGTGCTCGATTGATATACTTACATGCCATGTCTCAATCCTTTGTCACACCATATGCTTTGCATGATGACGACACTTGTTTGGTGAATCACCTCTTGAATGCTTGGTTTTGCACTAACGCTAACCACATTTGTTTTTCCAAGTGTTTGTTGTCCTTACTCCTTTTGAAGGAATCACAAGACGGTGCGACATTGGAGAGTGCCCATTTCGAGCTTCAAGATGACACGTACTTGGTGAACGTCCACTTCTACACGGCGAAGCCATCTCTTTTCCATGGTGATTTGGTTTTTGATCCGAGGTCGGATCTTTCCCAAGGGAGGGGAGATGATGCGGAGCATCCTATGGACATCACCATGTCAAGAGTCCATTCGGCGAGTGACACGTGCGACATCTACTTCACATACGCAAAGGTGAATCATCTCCTTTACACGTGCTCACTTGACCCCTTCGAGGAGGGTATACTACTTGACACTCTACTCGTGTGCATGCATAGGTATTGTCGGAACACTACGGACGACGAGGAGGAGTGCAAGCGCCAAGGTACAACTACACCATCCGCGAGGGAGGCCTGGAAGCGGCGACGGAAGAAGACGGAGCTGCTGAAGCTACAATGGCCGGACATCCGGGCCAAACGCCGGACATCCGGCGCCTGTGCAGCTGCCAAGGAGCTGCACCAACAGACGACCAACAGCATCAGCGGCCGGACATCCGGCACCTCGCCAAAGCCCGGACATCCGGCCCTTCCCCCGGAAATCCGGCATCATCGACAGAAGACATCCAGAAGTTTTACCCTCCAGCCCGGACATCCAGCCCCTCCTGAAGCCCCGGACATCCGGCCGGTCGCCCGGACATCCGGCCACCCCTGTCTGCGCACAGTAAGGGCCGAGGCCCGTGTACCCCTTTGACCCCCTAGACTATATATACTCTTTCTCCTCCATCTTTCTAGGGTTAGCAAAGGATTAGCTCATTTAGAGATAGAGCTTTGCTCATCCATATCGGATCTACTCCACGAGAGAGACTGCGGCCCCTCTACGGAGAAGATCCACCTTGGATTCAAGACCCCTCACGGGAAGATCCCCTCGTGGATTCAAGACCTCCTCACGGAGAAGAACCGGTTACCTTTGTATCGTCCTTTGTTGACTTTGGATCTTGTATCTCACCTTTGTGTTCATCGATCTAGCGCATGTGTGATCTATTCTTGTTGGTTGAGTGATTTCTCTCATGTTCCCCTCGTGTTTCCCCTCGTGTTCATTGCGTTCTTCATGGGGATCCGCTCCTTTCGTGAAAGATCGGCCATCTAGGGTTCCACCCTACATCAAAACAACCACTAAAGCTATAAGGAACAAAATTGGTTAGGTTGCGGAAGGCTATGGTGGTTTTGCGGAAGTTATGGTGGAAGCCCTAGGCAAAGATGCCAAAGTGCCAAAAATTTGATGAAGTCAAATGGTTATGTAACCTATCTATATGGATGGGCGATGTCAATAGCTACTCAACGAGCTAAAGAACGCGAAAATCGGACTCCGGATATGAAAGTTATGGACAAAACGGTGAAACACGGGAGGCTGAAATCTACATGGGTCGGACATCCGGGGGTAGGGTCCGGATTTCCGGGGGTTAGTGTCCAGAACCGTGCAGATTTGGTGCTCCAGGAGCCGGATCTCCGGCTTGGGGCCCGGATGTCCGGCCAGATGGCCCGGATGTCCGGCCTGAGGCCCGGATGTCCAGCCCGACAATTCCAAATCGGGATTTGGACTTCGAAACTCGATTTGGGGCGGAAATAGATGATTTCGGGGGCAAAATTTGACAGATTTCGTGGATGGAAAGTGGGGAAATGCTAGATCCACTCGAAACCAAGCAAATCCATGGATCAAATTCAACAAAACATCATCACACCAACAAATCACAAAAAAATTGGGGTCTATTTTTGATGGGGATTTTCGAATTTAGGACGAAAACAAACAAAACAAGGCTAGAAAACGGTGGGAGGGACTCCAAATACGTGATCAACGTGGCTCATGATACCATATGATACGGGGCTAACCCGTTGTAGGCCGATCTTTCACGGTTGGAGTGGGTTCCCTCGAAGAACACGATGAACACGGGGAAGAACGGAGAGAAATCACAGGGGAAACACTCAAGAACACGTCCAATCACACATCCACTAGACAATCAAACACACAAGATCCACAAGGTACATGAACAACAAAGGTAAAGATACAAGGTAAAGTTCATCTCCATGAGGAGGTCTTGAAGGGGGGCCGCCCAAGAGGGGGTCTTGATGATATATCCCGCAGGATCTTCTCCTAGATGGAGGTCTTGGCCTCCAAAGGAGTAGTAGTCTCTCTCTCTCTCTCTCAAGAGTAGAGTGGTACAAGGAGCAAAGCTCTCTATCAAATGAGCTATCACTTTGCTGACCCCAACTAGGAGGAGGGGGTCTAAGCCACGAAGGGGTAATTGGGAAAGAGAGATACATGGGCCTCTGGCCCGTGGCTGCGCGCAGGCAGGCACCGGATGTCCGGGCTGGGGGCCGGATGTCCAGGGCTTCGCGAGGCGCCGGATGTCCGGGGCTCAGGCCGGATGTCCGGGCTGAAGTGGCCATACTTCGGGTGCATTCTGTCGTCAATGCCGAATTTCCGGGGGAAGGGCCGGATGTCCGGGCTTTGGCGAGGCGTCGGATGTCCGGGGCTGGCGCCGGATGTCCGGCCGCTGATGTTGTTGGCCGTCTGTTGGTGCAGCTCCTTGGTGGCTACACAGGCGCCGGATGTCCAGCCTCTGGCCCGGATGTCCGGCCGTTGTAGCTTTAGCAGCTCCGTCTTCTTCCGTCGTCGCTTCCAGGCTTCCCTCGCGGATGGTGTAGTTGTTCCTTGGCGCTTACACTCCTCCTCAACATCCATGAAGCTCCGACAATACCTATGCATGCACATGGGAGAAGTGTCAAGTAGTATACCATCCTCGAAGGGGTCAAGTGAACACGTGTAAAGGAGATGATTCACCTTTGCGTATGTGAAGTATATGTCGCACGTGTCACTTGCCAAACGAACTCTTGACATGGTGATGTCCATAGGATGCTCCGCATCAATACCCGAGGATGGCGTTGTACGACAGAGGGATGTGGGCGACGTCGAAGTCAATGAGCTCGGTGCGGTAGTTGTTGCGCTGGCCGAAGGTGACAGGGAGGCGGACCTGCCCTATCGGGGTGGTGGAGCCGTCAGTCACTCCCGAGAAGGGCTTGGTAGGCTGCAGCTGATTGTATGGTACTTGGAGGCTATCGAATGTCTCGACGGACAGGACATTGAGCCTGCGCCGCCGTCGATGAGGGTCTTGGTGACTTGGACGTTGCTGATGATGGGCGAGCAAAGCATTGGGAGGGCGCCGGCAGTAGCCGCGCACTTGAGCTGGTTCGATGAGCTGAAGGTGATGGCGCACTTGGACCACCTGAGCGGGTGCGTGGCCTGAAGCCTGAGAAGGGCGGCGTTCACCTCATGAGCAAACTGCTTGAAGATGCGCTGAGAAGCTGGGGCCTGAGCACCGCCCAAGAAGCAGGCGATCGCGCGCGGCTCCTGGAAGCCCCCAACCCCCTCGTCCTGATGATGGTCGTCGTTCCTTCTTGGCGGTGGCGGCAACGGAGGAAGGCCAGCATTGCCCTGAGGACGGTCCTCACGAGGCTGGTCCCTCCAAGCGCCCCCACGAGGCTGGTCCTGCCAATGGTCCTCGTGGGGCCGGTCGCGCAACTCCTGACGGGGGCCACGGTCGTCCCAGCGTCCTCCACTTTGTCCTCCTCCTCGGTCGTAGCCCCGGTCGCTGCGCTCGGGGCGTCGACCGAAGCGTCCATCTCGAATGGCCCTGAGCTCTTGGCAGTCGCTGGTGTTGTGGCTGTGCACATTGTGGAAGGCGCAGAACGGAAGGCTGCCCTTGGATGACTCGGGGTGGTCCCGGCCGCGCTTCGTGTCCAGCTCCGCCGCGAGTACGGCTACTCCCTTGCGCTTCACATCCTTGGCCTTGGCTTTCTTCTCTTCTGGGTCGGCAGCAGGGAGCTCGAGGAGGGAGAGGTGCCCCTCCTCAGCTCTTGTGCACTTGGTCGCCATGTTGAACATCTCCAGAGCCGTGCATAACTCCTCGTGGATGGCGAGCTCCTCCTTCATCTTGACGTCGCGGACGCCATCAGAGAATGCTGAAATGATGGCCTTGTCCGTCACCTTGGGGATCTTGAGGCGAACACTGTTGAAGCGCTGGATGTACTTCTGCAGGGTCTCTCCTGGCTGCTGCTTGATGCGGCGTAGGTCACCCGCAGCCAGCGGGCGGTCGTGAGTGCCCTGGAAGTTGGCGACGAAGCGGTCGCGCATCTCACCCCAAGAGGAGATCGATCCCGGGGGCAAATTTAGGAGCCACGAGCGAGCGCCATCCTTGAGAGCCATGGGAAACCAGTTCGCCATGACTTTCTCGGTGCCGTTGGCCGCCTTGATCTTAGCTCCTAGAGCTGCAAGAACTCCGCAGGGTCGGGGGTGCCGTCGTAGCGCTGGGGCAGGTCCGGCTTGAACATACCTGGCAAGACGATGTTACGCAGCTCCGGAGTAACGGCCCGGTAGCCTGCTGTGGCCACCGGGGCCCGTCGCAGGGGTGGAGCCTGATCCTGATGCCCACGCACCGCCGCCACAGGCGGCACGTGATATTGACGTGGTGGCGCCGGGAGTGCAGGAGCATTTTCTCGTGGTCGAGGGAGTTCTTGGCAGCTTCCTTCTTCGTGCGCAAGCACCCGGCATGGCGGGTCGCGCCGAGGGGCCCTGCGTCTTGGGGCTAGGATGTCATCTTGGTGCGGAGGTGGTAGAGGCGCCCCATGAGCTACGTCGCCCGCGGCTGGAGGAGGGCGAGGCAGCAAGAGAGATGGTACAGGGGAGCCCCCAGCAGCGCTGACGAGCTCGGCGATGCGGTCCAGCCAGTCCTCGTGGAGAATGTCGATCGGGCGGTAGCGTAGGAGCTCGCGTGCCATCAGCAGCGCGGCCTGCACGTCCGTGGGTGCACGACGAGCGTGGGACGATGAGCCGGCCGGAGTCAGCGACGGGGTGGCGGTGCGACCATCCCGCCGCACAGAGGGGTGCAGCGATGATGCTTGCTGCTCGTTTCCCGCCAGGCCGGTGGCGGCATTGGCGGCGGGGGATGGAGAACGATGGGGAGGCCCGCCGACAGGAGCTGTCTAAGCGACACGAGCGACCAGGGTGGCCCAGCGCTCGGCGCGCATCCGGCATGGACGCGGTGGAGCAGTGGAGCGCGGATCGACAGGAGAAAAGCTTCAGCGCACACCTACGTGGCGCGCCAAATGTCGGATTACGGGTTCCGGCAAACCCTTGAGGTTCGAACACTGGGGTGCGCATGAAGATCTCTCTCCCCATAGCTCACACTCTCGCAACAATCTCAAAGCCAAGCTCGCCGAACACAAAGAACAAGGGACACAAGAGTTTACACTGGTTCGGGCCACCGATGTGGTGTAATACCCTACTCCAGTGTGGTGTGGTGGATTGCCTTGTAGGCTGGGGATGAACAAGTACAAGGGAGGAATAGCCTCCTGAGGAGAGGTGTTCTTGATCTTGAGGAGATTGTGTGTGTGAGGATGGTCAGAATGATCTGTCCCAGATGAGTCTCTGGTGAGTTCCCAAATCCGTCCTCCCCTCCTATGGTGGTGGCTAGTCCTATTTATAGAGGCCCTGGTCCTCTTCCCAAATGTTTAGGCGGGAAGGGATCCCACAACGGCCAATTTGAAGGGGGACAGCTAGTACAAGCTATCCTCACAAAAGGTGGTCTTCGCCTGCCAAAGGCTCTGGTGGTGACGCCGTCGTGTGCTCCGCGATGACCTCCGTCCTGCCGTCCTGCTGTCCTTGGTCTCGTTGCACCGATATGAAAACCTTTGCCTGATGCCTCGGGACTCCTCGCCTGCACCTACCCCTTTAGCACCAAAGAGGAAACCAGTACTCTGTGCCCGCTGGCGCCCGCCTGGCCTTGGTCATCATGGCTCACGTCACAGGAATAATCAAAGTCTCCACTGCATTTCCTGTCTTTGATGGCACTGATTACCCCTACTGGAAGAATAAGATGCATATGCATCTTGAAGCCATTGATGTCGACCTCTGGTATGTCGTCAAGAACGGCATTCCCAAGGTCGGTGAAGGTGTCACCGCTGCTGATGTCAAGAGGTTCATTCAACCGGACTCGACTGCCAAGAACATCATCTATGGTCATCTGACCAAAGGACAGTATGGTCGTGTGAGTGCTCTGGAAACTGTGAAGCTAGTCTAGGACTGGCTCTCCAAGGTCAATGAAGGCGTCTCAACCCAGAGGGACTCAAGGATCAGTGTTCTTCGCAACCTCTTCAACCGCTTCAAGAGAAATGACAATGAGAATGTCCAGCTCACATTTGATCGCCTCACTGATATCACAAATGAGCTTCACGCACTCGGCGCCGCTGAGACCACCAAGCACGAAATCATCAAGACGCTTTTGAGATTGCTTGACAGCTCATTCGACACCCTAGCCCTGATGATTCAAGAACACCCTAACTTCAAGACTCTCGATCCGTCTGACATACTTGAGAGGCTCAACACACATGAGTTCCAGTTATCTGAGGAAAGAGATATCTATGGTCCCAACTATGGCCGAACTCGCGCTTTGAAGGAAAAGGTTGTTTCCTCATCTGAAGAAGAATCTGACTGCTGTTCCAAGGATCCTAAAGACATTAGAAAGGAGCTTGCTATGCTTGTGAAGAAGTTCCATAAGTTCACCAAGAAGAAAGGCTTCAGAAAGTCTTCAAGATCCAGCTCTAGAAACGTGAAGCTTCCACTCGTGATCACAAGAAGAGAACATGCCACAAGTGCAAGAAACCTGGTCACTACATCCCTGAGTGTCCACACTGGGACAATGAGACCAGGAAGAAGAAGAAGAAGAAGAAGAAGAGCAAGGAATATGATTCTGATGACAACAAGAAGAAGAAATCCTCAAAGTCTTCTTCAAAGTTTTCGTCAAAGTCTTCATTGCAGAAGAAGAGCTCATCTGGCAAGGCTCGTGCTTTTGTTGGCAAGGAGATGGATTCAGAGGAGGAGTCTGCTTCTGAGGAGGCAGAGGTGGAGTCTGAGGAGGAGTCTGATTCAGGCATTGCGAGCCTGGCTCTAGCTACTGCCTATGTTGCCAAGTCCATCTTCAACACTGAAGACAATGGCCCCGTCATCAACGCTGATGCTAATGATGAGGATGACTCTGCTCCCACCTACTGCTTCATGGCACGTGGTGCCAAGGTAAACTCACGCGATGCTTACTTTCAAACATAAAGTGAAGATGACTCTGAATTTGAATCTAAACCTAGCTACAAAACACTTGCTAAAATTGCAACTGAACAACAAACTGCTATGGAACATATTCAAAAGTTGTTAGACAAAAGCGATGACCTATTGCACGCGGAAATGACCCGATCTCAGTACTTAATTGAAGACATCAAAAATCTTCATGTTAAGTATGAGGAACTTGAAAGTCGTCATGAACGCTCTCAACAACTCATGAAAAGCTTTCCTACGATTATCTTCAAAGGAAGCAAGAACTTGAGAACTTGAGAGCGGCTCATGAAGATCTTCAAAAGGAGAACGAGTCACTTCGCGCTCAACAGATCAGTTCCGCTCAGGAAGGATTTGAACCACCATGTCTAAAATGTCTTGAGTGTGATAACGCTGTCTCTATTGCTGAATGTTCTACTGCTGCTCCTGTTGCAATATCTTCAACTGCTGATGTGGTAACTAACCCTTCTATTGAGGATACCACTACAATTGTTGATGAGAATGCCAGGTTGAAGACATTTCTTGAGACAGGAATGTACAAAAGTCTCAAAGGGCATCAGTCACTATGTGATGTCCTCAAAAAGCAGATTCTGAACCGAAACCCTAGGAAAGAGGGTGTTGGGTTCGAGAGAAAAATGAATGTTGATGGTTCTTACTGGAAGCCTGAGCAGTACCCCAAAACCACATGGGTTGCTGCAAAGGGACCTTCAGTGGATCCATCTACCTTATCTGGCTTCACTTGTGCTAATCCGATTATCATTGATGAATCCTTTGATGCAAACTATGAACTGTTTAAGAATCAGAATGGTGAAATGTTTTCCAGGTATATTGGTACTAACTGCAGGAATGGACCACCTATAAAGAAGATATGGGTGCCCAAAAGTTGTCTTGAGAATCTTCCTGTGAATGTCATCATGACACCACCTGAGAAGAATACAAACCCCAGACCAAAGGCTTCATATGGTCCTAAGGCTTCATACAGACAGAGGACTCACCAGAGTCACCGTAACGCCAATGTTTTGCCGGGAAATCATACTCACACTTATGAATATGAGCGTGTTTCGTCAAACCGCTATGTTCATAAAACTAAGAACTTTTCTGCTTACTCATATGAGTATTATTCAACTCCTGCAAGGATATGTGCTAGGGCTACAAAGCCGAAGTTCTCAGATGCTGCACTTAGACTCATTGCTTCTGAGCCACCCCTGAAGATGTGGGTGGCTAAGAAAAATTAACTCTCTTTTCCAGGGAAAGGTCTCCAGCCGGAAATCAAAGGCGTCTGATGCATATGCTGGGGACCTAAAACATCTTTTGGGGCGCAAGATAAAAACTGCACTGTAGGGTATGACGCCAAAGGCTTCAGAATGGTTTATGGACAGTGGATGCACTAACCACATGACTGGTGATCGAAGTCTTCTGATCGATTCAACCCTACGTCCATCTGACAAGAGTCACATCACATTTGCTGACACTAGTAAAAGCAAGGTATTGGGCCTAGGTAGAGTTGCAATCTCAAAGGATCAGCGTATGGATAAAGTGATGCTTGTTGAATCCCTTGGTTTCAACTTAATGTCTGTCTCAATGCTTTGTGACTTGAACATGATTGTGATATTTGGAAAATATCGTTGTCTTGTGCTTATGGAATCTGACAAATCTCTAGTCTTTGAAGGGCATCGAAAAGATGATTTGTACATGGTAGATTTCTCAGCAGGACCACAGTTGGCCATATGTCTTCTAGCAAAAGCTTCAGAGTGTTGGCTCTGGCATTGGAGGCTAGGGCATGCTGGCATGAGGATCTTGTACACACTCGCGAAGAAGAAACATGTCGTTGGCATCGAGGGCGTCAAGTTCAAGAAGGATCATCTATGTGGTGCCTGCGAAGCTGGAAGATGACTAGGGCCAAGCATCCCTCGAAGACAATCATGACGACGACTCGTCCCTTCGAGCTGCTTCACATGGACTTATTTGGACCTACTCACTACTCTACCCTTACTACCACTACTTGCCTCTATGGTTTCATCATTGTTGATGATTACTCAAGATATACATGGGTGCATATAATTCTCTACAAGAATGAAGTGCAGGATGTCTTCAGACGATTCGCCAATCGTGCCATGACGAACTATGGCATCAAGATCAAGCACATCAGAAGTGACAATGGCACAGAGTTCAAGAACACCGGCCTCGACACTTATCTTGATACATTGGGCATCACTCATGAGTTCTCAGCTCCATACACACCTCAGCAGAATGGCATCATGGAGCGCAAGAACAGAACCCTCACTGAGATGGCTCGGACGATGCTTGATGAGTACAAGACTCCAAGGAAGTTCTGGCCTGAAGCCATTGATACCGCATGCCACGTCATCAACCGTGTTTATCTTCACAAGCTTCTAAAGAAGACATCCTATGGGCTCCTAACTGGTAAGAAGCCAAATGTCAGTTACTTCAAAGTATTTGGTGCTAGGTGCTGGATCAAGGATCCACATCACACTTCAAAATTTGCACCGAAAGCACATGAAGCTTTTATGCTTGGCTACGGAAAGGATTCGCACTCCTACAGAGTCTTCAACCTCTTTCACTATAAAGTGGTTGAAACTGTGGATGTGCGGTTCGATGAGACTAACGGCTCGCAAAGAGAGCACCTGCCAAATGTGCTAGATGAAGTCTCACCTAGTGAATCGATCAAGCTTATGGGTACTAGAGAAATCATACCTTCAGAGGCACAGGCTGAAGAAGAAATCATCATTTCTGCACCTAATCAACCTAAAGACACTGCTCAGCCTGAAGCCAATGTTGAAGACGAAGACAATGATCAGCAAGGGCAAAATCTTCGTCCAGGTCATCCTCGTGTTGCAAATGAAGTACAGATTGAGAAGATAATTGATAGCATCAATGCACTTGGTCCACTCACTCGTTCAAGAGCAACACAGCTAGCAAATTTCTGTGGGCACTTTGCATTTCTCTCTATATCTGAACCCAAGAAAGTTGCTGAAGCCTTGATGGAACCTAATTGGATTCAAGCTATGCAAGAAGAGCTTCAACAGTTTGAGCTGAACAATGTGTGGGGATTGGTTAAGCGTCCTGATCCTTGCAAGCACAATATCATAGGCACTAAATGGATCTATCGCAACAAACAAGATGAGCATGGTCAAGTTGTCAGAAACATGGCTCGTCTCGTTGCTCAAGGATACACTCAAGTTGAAGGGATTGACTTCGGTAAAACATTTGCTCCGGTGGCTAGGCTTGAAGCCATTCGCATACTGCTAGCCTATGCCAACCATCACAACATCCTCCTGTACCAAATGGATGTGAAGAGTGCTTTTCTCCGTGGCAAGATTGAGGAAGAAGTGTATGTTGCACAACCTCCTGGCTTTGAAGACCCAAAACATCCTGACATGATATACAAGCTCAACAAGGCACTATATGGCCTCAAACAAGCTCCTCGCGCTTGGTACGAAACACTCAAAGACTTCCTGAAGAGCAAAGGCTTCAAACCTGGTTCCCTGGATCGCACTCTCTTCATGAAGACATACGATCGTGAACTGTTTGTATGCCAGATCTATGTGGATGACATTATCTTCGGCTGCACTAACAAGAGATACAGTGATGAGTTTGGACACATGATGCAGGAGCAATATCAGATGTCCATGATGGGTGAACTGAAATTCTTCCTCGGTCTTCAAATCCGTCAGCAGAGCAACGACATCTTCATATCACAAGAGAAATACCTCAAAGATTGCCTAAAGAAGTTTGGAATGCAAGACTACAGAGGGTACACTAGGCCAATGCCAACCAAAGGTCAATTGGGTCCCGACGACAATGGTAAAGAGTTCGATCAAAAGGTATACCGCTCCATGATTGGTTCTTTACTCTATTTATGTGCATCTAGGCCAGATATAATGCTTAGCGTTTGCATGTGTGCCCGATTCCAAGCTGCACCAAAGGAATCGCATCACTTAGCAATGAAGCGAATTCTTCGATATTTGGCTTACACCCCAACACTAGCATTATTGTATCCAAAGGGCTCAGAGTTTGATCTAGTTGGATTCTCAGATGCTGATTATGCTGGTGACAAGGTTGATCACAAGTCCACATCAGGCACATGTCATTTTCTTGGGCAATCTCTTGTCTGTTGGTCTTCAAAGAAGCAGAACTGTGTAGCCCTCTCCACTACTGAATCCGAATACATTGCTGCTGGATCTTGCTGCGCTCAGCTTCTATGGATGAAGCAAACTCTCAAGGAATATGGCATCCATCTGAAGCAAGTGCCACTTTACTGCGACAATGAAAGCGCCATCAAGATCGCCAACAACCCTGTCCAGCACTCGAAGACAAAGCACATTCAGATCCATCATCACTTTCTCAGAGATCATGTCATGAAGGAAGATATTGATATCATTCACGTCAACACTGAAGAGCAATTGGCAGATAACTTCACAAAGCCCTTGGATGGGAAAATGTTTTACAAGTTACGGTCTGAGCTAAATATCTTAGAATCCTTGAATGTCCTATAGTTGGACACACATCCTAATGCTTACGCATATTGATGACTTAGATTTGCAACACACGAAGTAACGTATATCTTCAATCAATGAAGACATACACTCTAAGTGTGAATACATTAACACGGAATTTGACTTCGGAGCGCCACGATAATTGTGCGACGTGGCTGGGTATAATACTTCCTAAACGGCGGGTAATGCCACCACCAAATTCTTTTGATATGTTTCAATTGGCGACACAATTTCTTAGTCATCGCGTTTGATTTGTCTTCAACATTGATTCATCTTCACGTTTATCTTCACAATGTTGATTTGGTCTTATGCTGATATATACATATATTCGTGTTTTGTCCTCTACATCATTCACTTATGGCTATGTCTTCATACTTGAATTCTTATTGATCTAAGTGAATGTGATCGGACCCTAACCCCTTCTGTGCTTCTACCTCAAATTCTATCTATCCAAAACATATGCATTCTATTGACACCTCGCGATTGTCTTCTCTGAATCCTTGTCAGCAGAAGACAAAAAGACAAAAGTTTAAATCTATTTTTAATGCTATATCCTTATTACCTGAATACCGGAGAAGCCGGAACGACCACCCGACAATCCAGGCATGCGTGGGAACATGGAACAACTTCCAATAAGTTGCATGCATGCCACATGTCCTTCAGATGTGAACCGCCAGGTGCACCTACGTAATTACGCCGTGCTGTCCCTTTCCTTATAAATATACACCCATCGCGGTCATTATCTCTTCTTCCACCTCGCACAAACCCTAGCACCTCCGCTAGCTCGTGTCGACGCCGGAGACGAAGCGCTTTGCTGCCGCAACTTCTTTGACGCCGTCTTCACGCCGGCCACGGACGTCGTCCTCTCCGCCGCCGCCGTAGGTGTCTTCCGCTGCCAAGTTAGGGCGCGGGAGATTGAACTGCTCAGCCTCTCTCTCCACCTCGTCTAGCAGTTCGTCAAGCGGTAATTAAAACTTACTTTTTATTGCCTTTTTGATCCGTCAAATCCATCCACTTCAACCAAAAGTGGTTTCTTCACTTACAAATCTGGATCCATCTTCATCTGCATCTCATATCATGCCAAGTATATTCACTTATGCTTCATAACTAGTTAGATTCCTCACTTGTACTTATTCATGGATTCGTACAAATCTGGAACCAACTCTCTTCAAATAAGTGAATGTCTTCGCACTATGAGGTCAATGTCTTCAAACTGATTTATCTTCAAAATCTTCTGAGAATGCATATGACCTCTTCCCCTTCCCTCGCACCTCTAATGCTGGCACAGGTACATGTCTGTGGGAGAATCCCTTGGTTCTCATAGTCTGCATTCATTTGCAGAGTTCTTACACATCATATTCACTCACCTGAAGCCAGGTCTTGTCTGACCAGCAAAAGGAAGCCATTCACTGTCTTGAAGCCATTCAGTCTGAATATAATGGCAATAGAGAAGTAAGCTAGAAAAGGTGGCAGGCAGCACCGTGGAGTGATACGTCTCCAACGTATCTATAATTTTTGATTGCTCCATGCTATTATATATTATGTTTTGGATGTTTAATGGGCTTATTTATACACTTTTATATTATTTTGGGACTAACCTATTAAACCAAGGCCCAGTGCAAATTGCTGTTTTTGCCTATTTCAGTGTTTTTGTGACACCCCAAAATTTTGGCCTTGTTTTATCTATTAAAATGTTGCCAGGGAAATAAAACTTTTCCATTTGTCAAGATTTACCCTTTTGTTATTGTGAATTTTACTTCAAGTGGAAAAAACCTTCAAAGAGTATTGTTGGACTTGAATACTCTCTGTGATAAAACAAATTCTTTCTCAGTGGTTTTAAATTTGCAAGAATTGTGTTCTCAGAGCCTTATTCTTATAAAAGGATTTCTTTTGCATTTTGAGCATGTTTTGCACTACAACCACTTGACAAATGCATTTGAAATTTCCACCAAAATTTGGGGATGTCATGTGATGTTTCCACACCACTTTTATGCAAAAATACCTTTTGGCCATTGGAGATTTTGAGCTCTACACCAACTTTTCCAATCTGGTCCAGTAGACACTTTTGCACTACAACCCATTTAAATATTTCTTCAAAAATTCTTCCAAGTGTTTGGAGATGTCAGTGGATGCATACAATTCATCTTCAAGCAAAAACCCAGTGATGTTCTTTGAAAAATTTGAGTGGATCAACCTCTTTTGCATTCTGGTCAAATTTGGTGAATTGTACTGCAACCTTATTTTTCCTTGCTCTAGTAACCCTGAGCTTTTTCCTACTTGTAGCCCTCCCTTCAAAACCCATAAGTCCAGGAGAGTGGACTCATTAGGGGTTTTTAAGTGCATGCTTTAAACCCTTTTTCTTTCTGTCCAAAACTGGAGTTTTGCAAGACTTGCTCTAACAAGTTTCTGGTTTTACCCAAGTGATCTTACCACCATCTCCTGCATCTAAAGAGACCCTGATCTGGAGACTTTGGCCACTCCAAGAGTTGCCTAAGTGCACTTGGCATTCTGTCGAACACTTGGTATGCACAGTCAGCTTGAGGCATGTTTTCTAGTTTGTACTGTGAACTCACTCCAATGACCCAGCCACCTTGTCCATTGAGCTCCTAGTTGCCCCTATCCTCGTCCTGTTATTTGCCAGCTCCACCCTCGCGCTCTAGACCGTCCTGGCATTTTGTCGAGCAGATGTCGTGCGTGCTCTGGACGCGCCCAGAGCGCACGTTTTGCACGCGCGCGCACTAAGCCGCCGCGCCGCACTGCCGCACTGCCGCACTCGACACGACCCATCCCTGGCCCCTGCTCCACCGCTGAACCGCGCACTAGCTCGCTTCCCCCTCCATGCCAGCTTTGGCGCCCTGCAGCGCCGCTGGCAGAGCACTTGGCGGCACGCCGGCGTCGGCAGCGGCCTCTGCCATGTTCGGCACCGCCCAAACCACACCAGTGCGCCAGCTGCCCCAGGAAGCAGCCCGTGCTTATCCTCATGCTCGTTGGCACGCGTTCGTCGCCGCCACGACGCCCTGCAACTACAGCAACGGCGACCCGTCGTCGATCTTATCCACCGCCGCGGAGCCAGCCCCATCACGCTATAAAAGGGAACCCCGAGCCCCTCCGAGCACTCAGGCGACCTCTAACCTTCCCTCTAGAGCTCCCCAGGCAGTGGTTTGGCCCGGAGAGGCTCTCTTCCCCAACTCCGGCCGGTTCGGCCGCCGCCAAGCGCCGGTGAAATTCGTCGCAGCCAGCCACTCTTTCGCCCAACCAGCGCCACCAGTAGTTTCCCCTAGTCCTTGCGGAGCTGCCCAACTACCTAACTTCAGTCGGAGACCACCGGAGCACAAAAACCACTTCACCACCGTAGCCCCCTCCGCCGCGGAGCTCGCCGCCGGCGATTCCTTCCACCTCCGATGACCCAGCGACCACCAAGGGGACCGCCCCAGTCTGGCCGTTCCATCCCCGCCCTCGAGTGCCCGTGAAGAGCCACCGTTCGTCGACGGCGATCGCCGGAGGCCGCCGCCGTTCGGGCAGAGGGAAAGAGGAGGGAGGAAAGAACGGTCAAACCTGACCAGTGGGCCCTCTGGACCCACTGTCAGTGACCCGCGCGTCCGCCCTCTCTGGTTAAGTGATAGCGCAAAACACCGAGTACGTTTCCTCTGCTGCGAAAGCGTATTCCCCTCGAAACGTTTTCTTTTCTGGTTTTATTTAAAAAAAGAGAGTTTGACCAGACTTTGACCAGCTATAACTTTTAAAATAAAACTCCAAATGAGTTGATCTTTTTCCTACCTCTCTCAAATTTCATCTAGTTTATTTTAAGATTTATTTCAAAAATATTTGAGACAACTTTTGGTACTGTGTTTGAAATATTTGTTATTTGTATATTTTGCAAAATAGGATTTTGGAGAAAGGGAAAGCTTCCAAAAAGTGCATCCTTTGCATACTCTTGAAGGCAAGCATTTCTGAACTCTGGCATAATATTTTGTTGTGGTGTTCTGATACGATCACAACACCTTTTGACTTGGGGTATGCGTTAGCTTTATGTATCGATATAGTCTCGTACATGAGTACACTTTGGAGTTGTTTTGTGGTCAGCAATGGATACACTAGTGATTTGGATCATCCTCGTGAGCTCCTCATGCATACCGGAAGGAAGCCGGGAAAGTCGTGGTCTTGGGTAGACACGAGCTTGTCCCTAGTCCCTCGTCGAGACGAGTATGTCCGGTATGGCATGGTGAGGCTTGAGGAGTGGTGATTTATTTCATAAATGGTAATATTGTTGGAGGATACTTGGACCACCTGAGTCGGTCGTAGATCGAGTCTTGATCAGTAGCTTCCTTATTTGTTGGTACCACCACTTGTCCCTGTCGTAGACGGGGTATGGTTCAGTAGGTTGTCAACCCCTTACCAAAGCACACACCGTACAGAGAGGCCATGGTGGAAGATACCGGGTGCATCCGGTAGGCAGGCCACCTGGTCCGGGGGCATGGGTGTTTCCGGTTGGGACCGAGAGGGGGGGCACCCCCTTAGAGCGCGCGAATAGAAATTTGATCCCATGCTACGTCGAGGTTGTAGCCTCCCCACTTAGATTTTTGCTTGGCAGGTGTCGTGGGTGATTCCAGACACCGGCGAGTTAAGCTGGTGTGTGTAGGTCAGGCATGTTTTCAATTAAAAGACTGTAGACGGAATTAGTCCCGATGGACTAAGTAAACCCGTTACTCGTGGAAAAAAAAATTGTACTCCCTCTGCAGAGGATATATCCTGTTGGATAGTCATGTTCTTGAGTAAGGACCACAGTCTGAGTTGAATCTAGTAACGGTATCCGGATGGAGAACGAATTAGCTAGAACTCAGTGACGGTTTTCGGATGGAGACACGGCTAACTGGATCATAGTAACGGTATTCGGATGGAGATACGACTTGACTAGACCAAATTATCGGTTTTCGGATGGAGAAACGACTGAACTAAATATTGTTTATGATTGTGGCACATATGGATTGTGATCTTCATTATTTTGGACTAACCATTTACATTAGGTATTTTTTTTAGTATCCCTGGGATGGTTCTACCTCCTGGATATTCACTGTGATGATTCTCTTATAAGCCCTTTCTGTGGTGTCGCTCAGACGCCCGACTGCGGCATGCTTGTTGTTCTTTTATCTTTTATAAGCCCTTTATGTTGTGTCGCCCCGACGCCCGACTGCGGCATTATTATTCATGTAGTTTCCTCTCGAGGAGTCATTCAGACCCTCGTTTGGCACCAGTATTACTATTCTTGCAGTTTCCTCTCGAGGAGTCATTCAGACCCTCGTTTGGCACCCAATATTTTACTTTGGAGTATTTTTTTTAACCACATGTGTGCATCATGGTTTTTCGTATATTTTGTGACAGACGTGTGATCACCTAATTAATCCGGAGCATGTTTGATATATTATACCCGTGTTCTTAATGTTTGCGAGTACATTCAAACGTACTCACTGGCTTGTCCCTGGCTATTGTCTTGGCCAGATTCCTTGCTTGGAGATTAGCATCGCGGTGACAACCTTGGAACCTACGTGTTGACATTTGCAGCCTCGCGAAGATAGGAGTTACCCTGGTCAGCTGCTCTTGTGGGAAATGGAGTCCCATAGACGCAGATGTATCCAACCGCTTCCGCCCTCTATCATTAGAAACCCAGTGTTGTACTCCTAGGCCTCAATGGTCTTGTACTACATATTTTTGTACCCTGCTTGGAATTCTTGTATCAAGTTGGTGCCTCATCAGCTAACAGTAATCCTTGGGCTGGTGGGCACAAAGGCCGTTTTTTTGGGAAACTATTATCTCAAAAATCCGGCCGTGACAGTTTTGCAGAAAAGGAATATCAAACGGAGTCCAAACGGAATGAAACCTTCGGGAGAGTTATTTTTGGAACAAACGTGATCCAGAGGACTTGGAGTGGACGTCAAGAAACATACGAGGAGGCCACGAGGCAGGGGGGCGTGCCCTCCACCCTCGGGGGCCCCTTGTGGCTCCACCGACCTACTTCTTCCTCCTATATATACCTACGTACCCCGAAACCATCGAGGAGCACCACGAAAACCTAATTCAACCGTCGCAACCTTCTGTACCCGTGAGATCCCATCTTGGGGCCTTTCCCGGCGCTCTGCCGGGGGGGCATCGCACATGGAGGCTTCTACATCAACACCATAGCCTCTCCGATGATGTGTGAGTAGTTTAACTCAGACCTTCGGGTCCATAGTTATTAGCTAGATGGCTTCTTCTCTCCCTTTGGATCTCAATACAAAGTTCTCCTCGATCTTCTTGGAGATCTATTAGATATAACTCTTTTTGCGGTGTGTTTGTCGAGATCCGATGAATTGTAGGTTTATGACTAAGATTATCTATGAACAATATTTGAATCTTCTCTGGATTCTTTTATGTATGATTCGTTATCTTTGCAAGTCTCTTCGAATTATCAGTTTTGTTTGGCCTACTAGATTGATCTTTCTTGCAATGGGAGAAGTGCTTAGCTTTGGGTTCAATCATGCGGTGCTCGATCCCAGTGACAGTAGGGGAAACGACACGTATTGTATTGTTGCCATCGAGGATAAAAATATGGGGTTTATATCATATTGCTTGAGTTTATCCCTCTACATCATGTCATCTTGCCTAATGCGATACTTTGTTCTTATGAACTTAATACTCTAGATGCATGCTGGATAGCGGTCGATGTGTGGAGTAATACTAGTAGATGCAGGCAGGAGTCGGTCTACTTGTCACGAACGTGATGCCTATATACATGATCATGCCTAGATATTCTCATAATTATGCACTTTTCTATCAATTGCTCGACAGTAATTTGTTCACCCACCGTAATACTTATGCTATCTTGAGAGAAGCCACTAGTGAAACCTATGGCCCCCGGGTCTATTCTCCATCATATTAATCTCCCGTCAACAAGCTATTTCTATCGCCGTTTATTTTGCAATCTTTACTTTTAATCTTTATAATAAAAATACCAAAAATATTATCTTATCATCTCTATCACATCTCACTTTTGCAAGTGGCCGTGAAGGGATTGACAACCCCTTTATCGCGTTGGTTGCAAGGTTCTTATTTGTTTGTGTAGGTACGAGGGACTTGCGTGTGGCCTCCTACTGGATTGATAACTTGGTTCTCAAAAACTGAGGGAAATACTTAAGCTACTTTGCTGCATCACCCTTTCCTCTTCAAGGGAAAACCAACGCATGCTTAAGAGGTAGCAAGAAGGATTTCTGGCGTCATTGCCGGGGAGTCTACGCAAAAGTCAAGACATACCAAGTACCTAGCACAAACTCTTATCCCTCGCATTAGATTATTTGCCATTTGCCTCTTGTTTTTCTCTCCCCCACTTCACCCTTGCCGTTTTATTCGCCCTCTCTTTCCGTTCGCCTATTTTTCGCTTGCCTTTTGTGTCCCGTGTGCCATCATGGCTAGTCCTTTATCTACTCCTTTGTCTCCCGAGAATGAAGTCCTTAATTTTAAACAAAGGGAGGGAGAAAATCTAAAAGATGCTTGGTACAGAATTTGCAACGCAAAAATAGATCAACTAGGAAGCAATCTACTTCCGTTCTTCTTCACAATTTTCATGTAGGCACCACTCCTTGGAATAGATATATTCTTGATACCATTACCGGAGGAAATTTCTTGGGTAGCCATACTTTTGATTCTTATAATGCTATGATAGATTTTTTTGGCCCACCACCTCTTTTGGTTAATGGAACTATTTTAACTTTGGAACATGTGATGCAATGGCTTGAAATTATTGAAAATAAAGTTGCCACCGTAGAGTTGATTGAAAATTTGGATAGAAAGATCCACAACCAAATTACTCAATACGGATCTAAGGTAGGAGTTGCTCTTAAATTTTTTAAAGAAAAGGAACCTATGGTTAATGAAAAGATAGATCAAGATTCCACTAGAATTGATAAAATTGAGGATATTATTACCAACCTAGGGTCTGCCTTTTCTTCCGTGAAAAACACTCCTTCTAATGCTAAGATTGCCAAATTGATGTATGCTCCTAAAAATAAGGGTGAAACTTCTAGTAAGGGAAATGCGGACCTCAAATCCATAAGTGTTCACCCCAACTTTCTCGCTATCCTTAAGGAACCTTTTGCTACAAATGATTTTCTCGATTTCGTGCCTAGGAGTTTGATAATTAATAAAAAGAAAGAAACTCCTAGGGGTTATAGGTGTCTTATTGAAGAATTGCCTACCAAAGATGGTAACACCTAGATCTATCCTTGCCTTTATGCCTAGCTAGGGGCGTTAAACGATAGCGCTTGTTGGGAGGCAACCCAATTTTAATTTAGTTTTTTGCTTTTTGGTTCTGTTGAGTAATAAATAATCCGTCTAGCTTCTGGTTAGATGTGTGTGTTGTGTTTTAATTAGTGTTTGTGCCAAGTAAAACATATAGGATCTTCCTAGATGATAGTTATTTGATCTTGCTGAAAAACTCAGAAACTTTCTGCTCACGAAAACAATTGTTAACAATCACCAGAACGTGATAAAATACTGATTCCAATTGCAGTAGATCAATAAAAAAATTATCTAGGTCTTCCTATTTTGGTAGATTTTTCTGAGTTCTAGAAGTTTGCGTTAGTTACAGATTACTACAGACTGTTCTGTTTTTGACAGATTCTGTTTTTCGTGTGTTGTTTGCTTATTTTGATGAATCTATGGCTAGTAATGGAGTTTATGAACCATAGGAAAGTTGGAATACAGTAGTTTTAACACCAATATAAATAAAGAATGAGTTCATTACAGTACATTGAAGTGGTGTTTTGTTTTCTTTCGCTAACGGAGCTCACGAGATTTTCTGGTAAGTTTTGTGTTGTGAAGTTTTCGAGTTTTGGGTAAAGATTTCATGGATTATGGTACAAGGAGTGGCAAGATCCTAAGATTGGGGATGCCCAAGGCACCCCAAGGTAAAATCCAAGGACACCAAAAAGCCAAAGCTTGGGGATGCCCCGGAAGGCATCCCCTCTTTTGTCTTCGTCCATCGGTAACTTTACTTGGAGCTATATTTTTATTCACCACATGATATGTGTTTTGCTTGGAGCGTCTTGTATGATTTGAGTCTTTGCTTTTAGTTCACCACAATCATCCTTGCTGTACACACCTTTTGAGAGAGACACACATTAATCGGAATTTATTAGAATACTCTATGTGCTTCACTTATATCTTTTTGAGGTAAACAATTTTGCTCTAGTGCTTCACTTATATTTTTTTAGAACACGGTGGTGGTTATATTTTATAGAAATTATTGATCTCTCATGCTTCACTTATATTATTTTGAGAGTCCTTTAGAACAGCATGGTAGTTTATAAAGTGCATTGAATAGTAAGAGAAGTTTGATACTTGATAGTTGTTTTGAGATATAAAAGTGGTAATATTAGAAGTGTGCTAGTTGAGCAATTATGAAATTGAGAAATACTTGTGTTGAAGTTTGCAAGTCCCGTAGCATGCACGTATGGTAAATGTTATGTGACAAATTTGAAGCATGAGGTGTTCTTTAATTGCTTTCCTTATGAGTGGCGGTTGGGGACGAGCGATGGTCTTTTCCTACCAATCTATCCCCCTAGGAGCATGCGCGTAGTGCTTGGTTTTGATGACTTGTAGATTTTTGCAATAAGTATGTGAGTTCTTTATGACTAATGTTGAGTCCATGGATTATACGCACTCTCGCCTTTCCATCATTGCTAGCCTCTTCAGTACCGTGCATTGCCCTTTCTCACCTTGAGAGTTGGTGCAAACTTTGCCGGTGCATCCAAACCCCGTGATATGATACGCTCTATCACACATAAACCTCCTTATATCTTCCTCAAAACAGCCACCATACCTACCTATTATGGCATTTCCATAGCCATTCCGAGATATATTGCCATGCAACTTTCCACCGTTCCGTTTATTAGGACACGCATCATCATTGTCATATTGCTTTGCATGATCATGTAGTTGGCGTCATATTTGTGGCAAAGCCACCTTTATAATTCTTTCATACATGTCACTCTTGATTCATGGCATATCCCGATACACCGTGGAGGCATTCACATAGAATCATATTTTGTTCTAAGTATTGAGTTGTAATCTTTGAGTTGTAAGTAAATAAAAGTGTGATGATCATCCTTATTAGAGCATTGTCCCATGTGAGGAAAGTATGATGTAGACTATGATTCCCCCACAAGTCGGGATGAGAGTCCGGACGAAAAAAAGAGAAAGAAAAGAGGCCAAAAAAGAAAAAAAAGGAGAAGGAGGCCCAAATAAAAAAATGAGAGAAAAAGAGAGAAGGGACAATGTTACTATCATTTTACCACACTTGTGCTTCAAAATAGCACCATGATCTTCATGATAGAGAGTCTCTTATTTGGTCACTTTCATATACTAGTGGGAATTTTACATTATAGAACTTGGCTTGTATATTCCAACAATGGGCTTCCTCAAATGCCCTAGGTCTTCGTGAGCAAGCAAGTTGGATGCACACCCACTTAGTTTATTTTGTTGAGCTTTCATACATTCATAGCTCTAGTGCATCCATTGCATGGCAATCCCTACTCCTTGCATTGACATCAATTGATGGGCATCTCCTGATAGAGGCGAGGGTGTCCCGATCTTTCGATGAGATGATAACTATCGATTTGGTGGAGTCGACTTTGACGATCCGACTACAAACGTGCACGACGTTGCGCCTTAGCAATCGCTAAACCAATCTCCTGAGGTTACTGACGATGCCGGAAGCACGATCAGCCTGACCACGAAGGTCTATTCCTGCAAGCAATCGAAGAACGAGCAAGAATATGATAAAGCAATCTGAATATTGCGAATATATATGAAGTATTGATAATGGTGGGGATCCGTAAGCGGTCTTGGTCTGGTCGTTGGACACAAACGAAGTACACGAAGTTGCAATGGCTAACTTTTAACTAAACAAATTCCAAGGAAAAAGCTACTAGATGGATCTACTTATATAGGAGCAAGGGGTGGCGGCCAAGGAGGTGGGAGGACGTCCCAAGGCAGCCTAAAACCAACCCTAGGTCGTACAAGGCTCATGGGCCCAAGTGGAGGTGATGCAACACCTTTGGACTTGTAGTTTGACTCGGATTCTGGTGCAACGTCAGATTGTTTCGACCATAACTCAATGCTCCGGACGAATTTAAAGGTGAATCCAATTGTGTTGGAAAGAGCACGAAATCTAGTTTCCAACAAAAAAAGAATCACCCAATTCGGAGTTCGTATGAAAAAGTTGTTGGCGTTTTGAGTCAGGTATGTCTGTGCAGTCCGAATCTGAATCCAGAACGTGAGAGACTTGGACTCTATCTTCTCTTGGGCCAAAAGTGACGTGAGAGAACTTTTTGAACAGCAAGTAAACATCTCTTTCTCCCTTATCTTCATATGTGGATTGCACAAATGTCTCATACACCTGCAATTAGACAAAACACAAAAGTGTGTGAAGTATTTTTGTTCTGTATAACATAAATAGATTATTGAATAGTTTGCACTAGAAATCACCTGACAAATATGCATATATGCAATATTTTTGGTCGTATCAAAGGTAGTCATGTCCTCATCATCCCCCCCTTCTTGAAAACAAAGCCGTCCTCGGCGTTGCTTAATCTGAAATGTGGCTAACAAAAGAGACAAGGTGTACATGTTGTATATGTATATGTCATCCATTTTTACTTTCCTTTGTTTTTGCACATATGGCACATGTATACATGAGTAACCTTCATAGTTGATAAAATCTAAAGCCAAAATATTATCACAAGAAGTAGAAGGCATGAAAATATTGCAACTCATTTTGCACATGTAAGCGAAGCTCTTATTCTTTTCAAAAGGTTGACAATGTTCATCATTAAACCATCCCAACATTGGTGAATAAACCTTACTTGCATCAAATTTACATGCTACAACATGCTTAAATAAGCAAACATGCAATAAGTCATTGGACACAGAATCATCACCAAGATTAGAGGTCATATCAAAATGATTAAACATTGGTTCTTTTGCATCAACAGTTAATTCATTGGGTTCACTCAAAATTGTTTGATCACATGGCAAAGTCAAATTCATCAACGTAGTCCTCTAAAGTAGCTGGTGTGATCAAAGTAGTGGGTAGCTCACCGCATGGTGCACTTAAATTGACAAGACATTCATCATACTCATGTGGAGGTGGAAGATCAGTACATTTGTCATTACCTCTTATGATCAACTCAGATGATGTAGGCACTCTCGGTGATGATGTGTCACATGGTGGAGGTGATGTAGTCCTCACATCAATGGATGTGGTTGTCATAGTATGCCTAGTAGTTGAACGGACAACCGTATCAACTCTTGGAATATGCATCTCGCGCTTGTTCTCCTTGTGGGCAACACGTCGTTTTATTTCCTGTTCAGCTTTGCAAGCAAGATGAAACAAATGGTCCATAGGATAACACTCTTCATGAATTAGTATCTCCTGAATGTCACGATTTAATCCTCCCCAAAATCTATCCATAAAATCTTCTTCACTTTCTTCTAAAGAGGAATGCAGCAAGGTAGTTTGTAAAGTATCATAATATTTCGTTACGGTGTCACTACCTTGTTTTAAATGTTGCAACTTTGTAATCATGTCACGAGTATAATAAGCGGGAACGAATGTATGTCGCATGGCAAGTTTCAAATCATCCCAAGTAGTAGGTATATCATTAGGGTGTAACCGACAATATTCACTCCACCAAACTACAGCATAACCAGTGAAAGAACCAACCGCAACCTTAACTTTTTTACGTACATCAAAATTATTGGAAGCAAATATATTATTTAGGTCAAACTCCCATTCAATATATAAAGCAGGTCTAAAGCGGCCATTAAATGGTGGTATAGAAACATTAACCTGATCATGTGCATTTGGATGTTTGTGCACCTCTCGTGACGGTTGTGGTATTTGCATAGGTGATGGCACATCTCCCACGATCGACAAACCCCATGAATTGACTCTAGATCCTGTCATGATTAGTAGAAACAAGAAACAAAATTCAAGAATAATGTTCCTATGAACTACTAGGATGTGGTGGTAAAGCGCTCACAGTAAAGCAAATATCAATATCTTACAAGTTCTTACCAAGCAGCAGGTGGTGACAGGCAACCAGCGGTGTCAAATAACTCCAAAGATTGAGTAAAGCGATTGCCAGGGGAACGTACGTATACACGGTGTAGAAATATGTGGAGCTGGGTTGGCTATATATGGTAGCAAAATATTAGCAATAATCAATTCAGAGATGCAATGTTGAATAAACGCTCAACGACGGTACTGTGCTGGTCCTAGGCTAGACCGGACTAGAGACGCGAGCCTAGAACACTAATGAGGTCACGGCGTAGCACAACTAGCATCAATGAAGGATACTAAGTAGCTCTGGACAGCAAGATATAAGTGAAGATCACAACGGCAGTAAAGATAATGATGAAAAACAACTGCCAAGCAGGATATACAACAACTCTCTCCAACTTTCCTCTTGAAAAGTTTGTGCCAATTTTCTGATAATTTTTTTCAAAGAATTGCTACTAACTCAAGCTTTCCAATGCAAAAAGAATCACTCAATTCCGAGTTGATATGAGGAGTGAAAGAATTCTGAAACTGGCTTGAAAAACTGGAATAAGCTGTGTCCGCGAACTTCGGAGGGCAAAAAGACCTATTTAGAAGACGATTTTGTGGTGTCAAATATTGAACTAGTCTCTGCAACTATTTAGATGCGGCTCGTCGCTAGCTTTCATTTGAGTACTCGCGGAGTCAAAACGGACTTCGTATGAGGAAGGTATGCCTGTTTTACTGAACAGTGCACAAAACAGATTCCAATCCGAATTCAACTACGAGATTGAGTCTAGATAGATCCGAATTTTGTTTTTTTTCTTCTCTCTTTTTTTTCCTCACACTTTTTTTCTTTCTCTTTTTTTTCTGACTTCTTTTTCTTTTTTCTCTCTTTTTTTCTCTGTCTTTTTTTTCTCTCCCTCTTTCCAAGACAAACTAGATAAGATGCAGATTGGATCAAGCGAAGATGTGAACGACCTCAACTATGATTGTGACAATGAACTATGGGTAGCACATGGTGGAATTTGATGGATGGTGTGGTGGACAGCAGAAGGGATAACGATGCAGCGGCGACGTGACTAATGTGAACAGAACTCGAAACTCTAAACGAACTAGACCCTAAGACCAGCAACTCGACACGACGATGCAACCGATAATTCAATAATGCAAACAATGAATAGAAAATTGCAAAGGCTCAGACTGGCTTGGACAAAAGGATGAATAGATCTAACTTTTTTGTGGCTTTTTCTTGGACAATAGGTAAGAAAATAAATCTAATCTAGGGGAAACTGGAAATTCTCACCGAGCAACCTGAAAACTGATACCACTTGATAGAGGCGAGGGTGTCCCGATCTTTCGATGAGATGATAACTATCGATTTGGTGGAGTCGACTTTGACGATCCGACTACAAACGTGCACGACGTTGCGCCTTAGCAATCGCTAAACCAATCTCCTGAGGTTACTGACGATGCCGGAAGCACGATCAGCCTGACCACGAAGGTCTATTCCTGCAAGCAATCGAAGAACGAGCAAGAATATGATAAAGCAATCTGAATATTGCGAATATATATGAAGTATTGATAATGGTGGGGATCCGTAAGCGGTCTTGGTCTGGTCGTTGGACACAAACGAAGTACACGAAGTTGCAATGGCTAACTTTTAACTAAACAAATTCCAAGGAAAAAGCTACTAGATGGATCTACTTATATAGGAGCAAGGGGTGGCGGCCAAGGAGGTGGGAGGACGTCCCAAGGCAGCCTAAAACCAACCCTAGGTCGTACAAGGCTCATGGGCCCAAGTGGAGGTGATGCAACACCTTTGGACTTGTAGTTTGACTCGGATTCTGGTGCAACGTCAGATTGTTTCGACCATAACTCAATGCTCCGGACGAATTTAAAGGTGAATCCAATTGTGTTGGAAAGAGCACGAAATCTAGTTTCCAACAAAAAAAGAATCACCCAATTCGGAGTTCGTATGAAAAAGTTGTTGGCGTTTTGAGTCAGGTATGTCTGTGCAGTCCGAATCTGAATCCAGAACGTGAGAGACTTGGACTCTATCTTCTCTTGGGCCAAAAGTGACGTGAGAGAACTTTTTGAACAGCAAGTAAACATCTCTTTCTCCCTTATCTTCATATGTGGATTGCACAAATGTCTCATACACCTGCAATTAGACAAAACACAAAAGTGTGTGAAGTATTTTTGTTCTGTATAACATAAATAGATTATTGAATAGTTTGCACTAGAAATCACCTGACAAATATGCATATATGCAATATTTTTGGTCGTATCAAAGGTAGTCATGTCCTCATCATCTCCCTAACCCGTTGATTAGCCGCGTCAATGTGAGACTTTCTCCTTTTTTGTCTTCTCCACACAACCCCCATTATTATATTCTATTCCACCCATAGTGCTATATCCATGGCTCACGCTCATGTATTGCGTGAAAGTTGAAAAAGTTTGAGATTACTAAAGGATGAAACAATTGTTTGGCTTGTCATTAGGGTTGTGCATGATGAGAGCATTCTTGTGTGACGAAAATGGAGTATGACCAAACTATATGATTTTGTAGGGATGAACTTTCTTTGGCCATGTTATTTTGAGAAGACATAATTGCTTAGTTAGTATGATTGAAGTATTATTATTTTTATGTCAATATTAAACTTTTATCTTGAATCTTTCGGATCTGAACATTCATGCCACAATAAAGAAAATTACATTGAGAAATATGCTAGGTAGCATTCCACATCAAAAATTCCGTTTTTATCATTTACCTCCTCGAGGACGAGCAGGAATTAAGCTTGGGGATGCTTGATACGTCTCCAACGTATCTATAATTTTTATTGCTCCATGCTATTATATATTCTGTTTTGGATGTTTAATGGGCTAATTTATACACTTTTATATTATTTTTGGGACTAACCTATTAACCCAAGGCCCAGTGCAAATTGCTGTTTTTTTGCCTATTTCAGTGTTTCGCAGAAAAGGAATATAAAACGGAGTCCAAACGGAATGAAACCTTCGGGAGAGTTATTTTTGGAACAAAACGTGATCCAGAGGACTTGGAGTGGACGTCAAGAAACATACAAGGAGGCCACAAGGCAGGGGGCGCTCCTACCCCCCTGGGCGCACCCTCCACCCTCATGGGCCCCTCATGGCTCCACCGACCTACTTCTTCCTCCTATATATACCTACGTACCCCGGAACCATGGACGAGCACCACGAAAACCTAATTCCACCGCCGCAACCTTCTGTACCCATGAGATCCCATCTTGGGGCCTTTCCCGGCACTCTGCCGGAGGGGGCATCGATCACGGAGGGCTTCTACATCAACACCATAGCCTCTCCGATGATGTGTGAGTAGTTTACCTCAGACCTTCGGGTCCATAGTTATTAGCTAGATGGCTTCTTCTTTCTCTTTGGATCTCAATACAAAGTTCTCCTCGATCTTGGTGGAGATCTATTCGATGTAACTCTTTTTGCGGTGTGTTTGTCGAGATCTGATGAATTGTGGGTTTATGATCAAGATTATCTATGAACAATATTTGAATCTTCTCTGAATTCTTTTATGTATGATTGGTTATCTTTGCAAGTCTCTTCGAATTATCAGTTTGGTTTGGCCTACTAGATTGATCTTTCTTGCAATGGGAGAAGTGCTTAGCTTTGGGTTCAATCATGCGGTGCTCGATCCCAGTGACAGTAGGGGAAACGACATGTATTGTATTGTTGCCATCGAGATTAAAAATATGGGGTTTATATCATATTGCTTGAGTTTATCCCTCTACATCATGTCATCTTGCCTAATGCGTTACTCTGTTCTTATGAACTTAATACTCTAGATGCATGCTAGATAGCGGTCGATGTGTGGAGTAATAGTAGTAGATGCAGGCAGGAGTCGTTCTACTTGTCACACACGTGATGCCTATATACATGATCATGCCTAGATGTTCTCATAATTATGCACTTTTCTATCAGTTGCTCGACAGTAATTTGTTCACCCACTGTAATACTTATGCTATCTTGAGAGAAGCCACTAGTGAAACCTATGGCCCCTGAGTCTATTCTCCATCATATTAATCTCCCGTCAACAAGCTATTTCTATCGCCGTTTATTTTGCAATCTTTACTTTTAATCTTTATCATAAAAATACCAAAAATATTATCTTATCATCTCTATCAGATCTCACTTTTGCAAGTGGCCATGAAGGGATTGACAACCCCTTTATCACGTTGGTTGCAAGGTTCTTATTTGTTTGTGTAGGTACGAGGGACTTGCGTGTGGACTCCTACTGGATTGATACCTTGGTTCTCAAAAACTAAGGGAAATACTTATGCTACTATGCTGCATCACCCTTTCCTCTTCAAGGGAAAACCAACGCATGCTCAAGAGGTAGCAAGAAGGATTTCGGGCGCCGTTGCTGGGGAGTCTACGCACAAGTCAAGACATACCAAGTACCTATCACAAACTCTTATCCCTCGCATTAGATTATTTGCCATTTTCCTCTCGTTTTCCTCCCCCCCCCCACTTCACCCTTGCCGTTTTATTCGCCCTCTCTTTCCATTCGCCTATTTTTCGCTTGCCTTTTATGTCTCGTGTGCCATCATGGCTAGTCCTTTATCTAGTCCTTTGTCTCCCGAGAATGAAGTCCTTAATTTTAAACAAAGGGAGGGAGAAAATCTAAAAGATGCTTGGTACAGAATTTGCAATGCGCAAAATAGATCTACTAGGAAGCAATCTACTTCTGTTCTTCTTCGCAATTTTTATGTAGGCATCACTCCTTGGAATAGATATATTCTTGATACCATTAGCGGAGGAAATTTCTTGGGTAGCCATACTTTTGATTCTTATAATGCTATGATAGATTTGTTTGGCCCACCACCTCTTTTGGTTAATGGAACTATTTTAACTTTGGAACATGTGATGCAACGGCTTGAAATTATTGAAAATAAAGTTTCCACCGTAGAGTTGATTGAAAATTTGGACAGAAAGATCCACAACCAAATTACTCAATACGGATCTAAGGTAGGAGTTGCTCTTAAATTTTTTAAAGAAAAGGAAATGGTTAATGAAAAGATAGATCAAGATTCCACTAGAATTGATAAAAGAGGATATTATTACCAACCTAGGGTCTGCCTTTTCTTCCGTGAAAAACACTCCTTCTAATGCTAAGATTGCCAAATTGATGTATGCTCCTAAAAATAAGGGTGAAACTTCTAGTAAGGGAAATGCGGAACTCAAATCCATAAGTGTTCACCCTAACTTTCTCGCTATCCTTAAGGAACGTTTTGCTACAAATGATTTTCTCGATTTCGTGCCTAGGAGTTTGATAATTAATAAAAAGATAGAAACTCCTAGGGGTTATAGGTGTCTTATTGAAGAATTGCCTACCAAAGATGGTAACACCTAGATCTATCCTTGCCTTTATGCCTAGCTAGGGGCGTTAAACGATAGCGCTTGTTGGGAGGCAACCCAATTTTATTTTAGTTTTTTGCTTTTTGTTTCTGTTGAGTAATAAATAATCCGTCTAGATTCTGGTTAGATGTGTGTTTGTGTTTTAATTAGTGTTTGTGCCAAGTAAAACCTATAGGATCTTCTTGGATGATAGTTATTTGATCTTGCTGAAAAATTCAGAAACTTTCTGCTCATGAAAACAATTGTTAAAAATCACCAGAACGTGATAAAATACTGATTCCAATTGCAGTAGATCAATAAACAAATTATCTAGGTCTTCCTATTTTGGTAGAGTTTTATGAGTTCTAGAAGTTTGCGTTAGTTACAGATTACTACAGACTGTTCTGTTTTTGACAGATTCTGTTTTTCGTGTGTTGTTTGCTTATTTTGATGAATCTATGGCTAGTAATGGAGTTTATGAACCATAGGAAAGTTGGAATACAGTAGGTTTAACACCAATATAAATAAATAATGAGTTCATTACAGTACATTGAAGTGGTGTTTTGTTTTATTTCGCTAACGGAGCTCACGAGATTTTCTGTTAAGTTTTGTGTTGTGAAGTTTTTGAGTTTTGGGTAAATTGATGGATTATGGAACAAGGAGTGGCAAGAGCCTAAGATTAGGGATGCCCAAGGCACCCCAAGGTAAAATCCAAGGACACCAAAAAGCCAAAGCTTGGGGATGCCCCGAAAGGCATCCCCTCTTTTGTCTTCGTCCATCGGTAACTTTACTTGGAGCTATATTTTTATTCACCACATGATATGTGTTTTGCTTGGAGCGTTTTGTATGATTTGAGTCTTTGCTTTTAGTTCACCACAATCATACTTTCTGTACACACCTTTTGAGAGAGACACACATTAATCGGAATTTATTAGAATACTCTATGTGCTTCACTTATATCTTTTTGAGGTAAACAATTTTGCTCTAGTGCTTCACTTATATTTTTTTTAGAGCACGGTGGTGGTTATATTTTATAGAAATTATTGATCTCTCATGCTTCACTTATATTATTTTGAGAGTCCTTTAGAACAGCATGGTAGTTTATAAAGTGCATTGAATAGTAAGAGAAGTTTGATACTTGATAGTTGTTTTGAGATATAAAGGTGGTAATATTAGAAGTGTGCTAGTTGAGCAATTACGAAATTGAGAAATACTTGTGTTGAAGTTTGCAAGTCCCGTAGCATGCACGTATGGTAAACGTTATGTGACAAATTTGAAGCATGAGGTGTTCTTTAATTGCTTTCCTTATGAGTGGCGGTTGGGGACGAGCGATGGTCTTTTCCTACCATTCTATCCCCCTAGGAGCATGTGCGTAGTGCTTGGTTTTGATGACGTGTAGATTTTTGCAATAAGTATATGAGTTCTTTATGACTAATGTTGAGTCCATGGATTATACGCAGTCTCACCTTTCCAACATTGCTAGCCTCTTCGGTACCGTGCATTGCCCTTTCTCACCTTGAGAGTTGGTGCAAACTTCGCCGGTGCATCCAAACCCCGTGATATGATACGCTCTATCACACATAAACCTCCTTATATCTTCCTCAAAACAGCCACCATACCTACCTATTATGGCATTTCCATAGCCACTCCGAGATATATTGCCATGCAACTTTCCACCGTTCCGTTTATTATGACACGCATCATCATTGTCATATTGCTTTGCATGATCATGTACTTGACATCCTATTTGTGCCAAAGCCACCTTTATAATTCTTTCATACATGTCACTCTTGATTCCTGGCATATCCCGGTACACCTTGGAGGCATTCACATAGAGTCATATTTTGTTCTAAGTATTGAGTTGTAATCTTTGAGTTGTAAGTAAATAAAAGTGTGATGATCATCATTATTAGAGCATTGTCCCAAGTGAGGAAAGGATGATGGAGACTATGATTCCCCCACAAGTCGGGATGAGACTCCGAACGAAAAAAAGAGAAAGAAAAGAGGCCAAAAAAGAAAAAAAAAGGAGAAGAAGGCCCAAATAAAAAAATTAAAAAAATGAGAGAAAAAGAGAGAAGGGACAATGTTACTATCCTTTTACCACACTTGTGCTTCAAAATAGCACCATGATCTTCATGATAGAGAGTCTCCTATTTTGTCACTTTCATATACTAGTGGGAATTTTACATTATAGAACTTGGCTTGTATATTCCAACAATGGGCTTCCTCAAATTCCCCAGGTCTTCGTGAGCAAGTAAGTTGGATGCACACCCACTTAGTTGATTTTGTTGAGCTTTCATACATTTATAGCTCTAGTGCATCCGTTGCATGGCAATCCCTACTCCTTGCATTGGCATCAATTGATGGGCATCTCCCTAACCCGTTGATTAGCCGCCTCAATGTGAGATTACTAAAGTATGAAACAATTGTTTGGCTTGTCATCGGGGTTGTGCATGATGAGAGCATTCTTGTGTGACGAAAATGGAGCATGACCAAACTATACGATTTGGTAGGGATGAACTTTCTTTGGCCATGTTATTTTGAGAAGACATAATTGCTTAGTTAGTATGATTGAAGTATTATTATTTTTATGTCAATATTAAACTTTTATCTTGAATCTTTCGGATCTGAACATTCATGCCACAATAAAGAAAATTACATTGAGAAATATGCTAGGTAGCATTCCACATCAAAAATTCTGTTTTTATCATTTACCTACTCGAGGACGAGCAGGAATTAAGCTTGGGGATGCTTGATACGTCGACATTCATGCCACAATAAAGAAAATTACATTGAGAAATATGCTAGGTAGCATTCCACATCAAAAATTCTGTTTTTATCATTTACCTACTCGAGGACGAGCAGGAATTAAGCTTGGGGATGCTTGATACGTCTCCAACGTATCTATAATTTTTGATTGCTCCATGCTATTATATATTCTGTTTTGGATCTTTAATGGGCTTATTTATACACTTTTATATTATTTTTGGGACTAACCTATTAACCCAAGGCCCAGTGCAAATTGTTGTTTTTTTGCCTATTTCAGTGTTCCGCAGAAAAGGAATATCAAACGGAGTCCAAACGGAATGAAACCTTCGGGAGAGTTATTTTTGGAACAAAACGTGATCCAGAGGAATTGGAGTGGACGTCAAGAAACATACGAGGAGGCCACTAGGCAGGGGGCGCGCCTACCGCCCTGGGCGCGGCCTCCACCCTTGTGGGCCCCTCGTGGCTCCACCGATCTACTTCTTCCTCCTATATATACCTACGTACCCCGAAACCATGGACGAGCACCACGAAAACCTAATTCCACCGCCGCAACCTTCTGTACCCGTGAGATCCCATCTTGGGGCCTTTCCCGGCGCTCTGCCGGAGGGGGCATCGATCACGGAGGGCTTCTACATCGACACCATAGCCTCTTCGATGATGTGTGAGTAGTTTACCTCAGACCTTCGGGTCCATAGTTATTAGCTAGATGGCTTCTTCTCTCTCTTTGGATCTCAATACAAAGTTCTCCTCGATCTTCTTGGATATCTATTCGATGTAACTCTTTTTGTGGTGTGTTTGTCGAGATCCGATGAATTGTGGGTTTATGATCAAGATTATCTATGAACAATATTTGAATCTTCTCTGAATTCTTTTATGTATGATTGGTTATCTTTGCAAGTCTCTTCGAATTATCAGTTTGGTTTGGCCTACTAGATTGATCTTTCTTGCAATGGGAGAAGTGCTTAGCTTTGGGTTCAATCATGCGGTGCTCGATCCCAGTGACAGTAGGGGAAACGACACGTATTGTATTGTTGCCATCGAGGATAAAAAGATGGGGTTTATATCATATTGCTTGAGTTTATCCCTCTACATCATGTCGTCTTGCCTAATGCGTTACTCTGTTCTTATGAACTTAATACTCTAGATGCATGCTGGATAGCGGTCGATGTGTGGAGTAATAGTAGTAGATGCAGGCAGGAGTCGTTCTACTTGTCAAGGACGTGATGCCTATATACATGATCATGCCTAGATATTCTCATAATTATGCACTTTTCTATCAATTGCTCAACGGTAATTTGTTCACCCACCGTAATACTTATGCTATCTTGAGAGAAGCCACTAGTGAAACCTATGGCCCCCGGGTCTGTTATCCATCATATTAATCTCCCGTCAACAAGCTATTTCTATCGCCGTTTATTTTGCAATCTTTACTTTTAGTCCTTATCCTAAAAATACCAAAAATATTATCTTATCATCTCTATCAGATCTCACTTTTGCAAGTGGCCGTGAAGGGATTGACAACCCCTTTATCGCGTTGGTTGCAAGGTTCTTATTTGTTTGTGTAGGTATGAGGGACTTGCGTGTGGCCTCCTACTGGATTGATACCTTGGTTCTCAAAAACTGAGGGAAATACTTACGCTACTTTGCTGCATCACCCTTTCCTCTTCAAGGGAAAACCAACGCATGCTCAAGAGGTAGCATGGAGATACAACTAAGGATTTACCTCCTGGTCTGTTTGAAATGTACAAGACAGATCCTGAGGAAAGCTATTGCCAGTGCAAGACCCGAATCCAATGGATTCGAAGATATTGGGCGGAAGAATGGTCCAAGTACAGATTTGTGACTGCTGAATATGATGAAAAGAACGCTACCAAGCGCCCATGGGGTGATATTCTATACAAAAATGTTCAGCCCAAGTCCAAGCCTGAAGCCATTGCTCAAGGCTTCTACCCATGCATGGTCCGAGGACCGAAGCCAGAGAATGCCGACCCATCATGTATGTTATGGTGTCGCGAAGACAATCTTTTCAAGCGCAACTATCAATTTTCAAAAGAGTCAGTTGTGAAGAACAAGAAAGATCTTGGACTCAACGTCAACCCTGGTCCGTCTGCTCCAAGGGCTGATGGCACACGCGATGCCAATCCAAATGTCATTGGCCCCTTCAACAACTTCGATGGCCTCCTCTCTCACATAGCTGCTTAGAGGGCCACTATGGAGCAATCAGCTGATGACGCAGATTCTGAAGATGTGCCAGCTCCACCAAAGCAGAAAAAGAAGAAATCAAAAGCTTCGAAGCCCTCTGCCGCACCAAAAGCTTTGACTGTGAAGCCATTGGCCACTGCACCTCCTGAACCCAGTGTGAAGTCTGAAGATTTGTCTCGTGTCTCCAAGAAGACTGAGAAGTCCAAGAAGACAAAGAAGCCCATGAAGAGTTCTGGGCATGAACTGACCCCAGCTGCCGTTCTGTGCAATGAGGATGCCACCATTGATCATGTCTAGCAATGAAGATCTTGGTGATGAAGCCCTTGAGATGCTTATCAAGAGCAAGCAAGAGGCGGGGATCTTCAATGATCTGCCCCTCTTTGACGTGGACATTTTGAACAATTTCATTGATGAGTGGTTTGATGACCAGAGCATCAGCATTGATGATCTTCAGCTGCCTGTAGACATCAGCGTTGCCTTCCACGGAGCCATTACTAATGAGTTGGCTCTCGCTCAGAAGATTGTCGAGCTGAAGAACAAATTTGATTATGAGAATGCTCACTTCAAGAAGAACATGGCCAAGCTCAGCGTGGCTGATGTGCAGATCTTCAAGAAGATGATGCATGATCTTAAGGAACAATTTGTCAAGAAGCGTGAAGTAGCTAAAGGCTCATGAGAGCGCATGAAATACTTCGCAGAGAAATCCGTCCAGGCCCACAATGAAGCTGAAAAGCGCAAAGCTCTTGGGTGTCCTGGCATCGACCCCACAATGGCTGCCAAATAGAAGAAGAAGCCTGCTGTGGCCCAAGCTGAAGCATCACGGCGGGAAGAACCAAGCATTGTCTTCCCCGCTAGCATGACATGCTCGAAGCCTAAGGTCACCTCAGCAGCTTCTGAGCTGAAGAAGACAAGGGCAGCAGAAGCCGAAGCCCAGAAACGCAAGAACAAGGATGCTTCTGATGATGCCCCATCCAAGAAGAAGCTGAAGACAAAGTCTTCAAAGAAAGAGCGAGCTGCGACCTCTCGGCCCCTCATTGTTGAACCCATCTCTGTCGCTTTTCCAGCCACCACCAACAAAGATTGTCGCATAGTGATCCATCAGCTTGCTTCCACAAAGGCTCATGGAGATGAAGAAGTTCCAGCTATTGATCCCATCATAGCTGAAGACATTGGTCAGGAAGACAATGTTGAAGATGATGAAGTCCTTCCTCAACTTGAGCACCAATGTTCTTACGAACAACGAACTCATCAGCATTGGTCGTCCCTTGACGCCAATCACTCAGGATGACTCATGGGCCGATCGCCCTCAACACGACACCCCCATTCATGATGAAACACCCACAACTCCACCACCTCAAGTCACCACTCCGGTACTTGACGATGATAACTACATGGTGCATACCACTCCATCACCACAGGCGTCGCCCGCTTTCCACAGGCTTCGCAAAGGACCCAGGCCACAGGTCACCATGTCGAGCATTCCGGAAGGGGAAGCGCAACAAAGCTCAGTAGCACGTCAAGTGTTTTCCGAAGCCACCCCTACTGCGAATGTCTCTGAGTCTGAAGCTAAAGCTGCTAAAGACATTCCGGTTGCATCAGCCGATGAAGATCAAGAAACAAGAGAAGAAGAAAGAGTTTCCACACCCCCTGCCACTGATCAAGTCATTCTCGAGGAGAATGTGACTATGCCCGACCCTCATGTTATTGAACAAACGGAGGTTGAAAACACTAAGGCTGCCACAAACCACGCTAATGACGCCAATGACGTTGTCATGGCCGAAGACCATGTGGAGCCTGAAGCTAATGTGGTGCCTGAAGCTCATGCACAACCTGAATCCACTGTTGCACCTCGCAGGCCTCACACCATTGAACAGGCCTATGATCGTGGCCAGCTTGTCATAGTGAGATGGCCCGTTTTGGTTCCTCCAACAGCTCCCGGACCACAGTACGACTACCATGTTGAGCAGAGGCCTCAAGTTCAGAAGCCGAAGCCAAGGATACCAAGGTTTCCAGGTGCTGCTACATCGCCAGGATCTTTCAGCGTGAACAGCTTCAGGGAACACAACACATTCCTCGACAGTGCCAAAAATCCATATTCAAAGCCAAAGATCTCTTCCGATCGATTCTGGAGCTATCAGCAGCGCAGCTATTACTCCTGCATTCTATACAATCAAGAGAGAATCTTTCCTCACATGCGTCTTGATTGTGAAGCTATTGCTGGGCTGCCCTGTCTTGAAGAAGCACTGGACTGCTTTAGAGATGCTGGTCTTCTGCAGTTTGTAACAGACAAAGAGCACTGGAATGAAGAGCTTCTACTGCAGTTCTATGCTACACTTCACATTCGTGGCTACAACAGGTATCCAAAGACATAGATCCTTGAGTGGATGACAGGAGATGTGCATCATGAAGCCAAAGCTCAAGACATCATTGAGCTTACTTCCCTGCCCACTCGAGGTGAATTGTATGAGCCTGGTTGTCAGCTTCACAATAATGAACTGCAGAGTATCTTTCAGAGGCCGGAACCCAATATGAGTCAGGTGCTCAGTATGATGAAGCCATTGCCTCAAGATGCTGAATATCCCAAGGAATTTTTCATCAAAGACCTCGAGTACTTGCCCCGCACAGTTTATCACATTCTGAGGCATACTCCATGGGCAGTCAAGGGATATTCTTCTGAAGCCAAACTTGAAGGAACCATGAAGACTTTGGTATTCTATATTGTCAATGGCATCAGATTCAATACCCAGGATTTCTTCATCAAACAACTTGCTGCATCTGGGATTGATCTGTTTGGCTTGACGTTTTATGCTCCATGGGTGATGCGCCTGATCAAACTCCATTCTTCTGTTGACTATCAGCCCTCAGCACGCAACCATCTTGTTTTTCTGCCTGAGGTTGCGCTGTCTGTTGAAGCCATCTACCCTGATCCTGCCAAGGAGCCTCTATATCTTCATAATGTTGATCGTCAAAGCTTCACGCAACCAATAGAAGGAACTCATGTTCCAAATGCTGCAACTACTGCTTATCCTCTGGCTGGAAATATGCATGTGCCACATCGTGCCAACACTGACGCCACTGCTAGTACAATCGCCCAAAGGCCTCGGAAGCGTTCTCGTGTACTCAATGACCGATTGCTTCTTGTGACCTTACATCAGAAGCAGGATAAGTACCATGACTGGCTAAAGCGTCAGATGCAGAGTATCTTGGTGGGCGTCAATCACATCAGAAACTTGGCCACCAAGAACTTGTTCGTTGCCCATGAAGCCTGTCGGCGGTATGCGAAGAGTCTCACACTACTATGCCCTTAAGAGGATCTTCGTGAAGATGGCTTCACAGAGGGCTTTAAATTTGATTCCAGACCTCCACGCAATGCAAGATGGCGCCGCACTCCATCTCTTGAAGATTTTGAGCGTTCATTTTCGGCTACAACTGTTGTTGCGAGAGTTGTCGATGAAGAAGACGACGCCACTTCACCAACCATGGCTACACTGCATCTCGACACTGCACCAGGCCCCTCTGCACCACCGAACTCATGCGTCGACCCTGCACCTTCATCTACTCCTGATGGGAACGAGTAGATACTCTATGTCTTCAAACCTTTTTGGTCATTACTGCCAAAAGGGGGGAAGCATATGAGTTGATAGTCTCCAAGCAGGTCCTTATGGGTGGTTGCACTAATTTTTTGCCAAGTGTTTACAACTCTCGTCTTTTGATACATTTGGTTCTTTGGGTTGTAACACTTAAACTCGATGGTCGTCTGCTACTTTTTCTGCTACTCTGTGATGCGCTGATAAATTCCGCATGAAGCCATTCTGCGGACGTCCATTTTTGATTATGCATGTCATTATCTTCATTATATCTTTATTTGCATGATGAATTGTCCTCATAAGTTGAAGAGGATCTCCACAAAGTAAAACTTGACATGTGCATTTGCATTCAAAAGCAAACTACTTATATGCACATCTTCACGAGGAGCCTTTTGCTGCTTATGAAGACAATGCCTTAATCCATAAACTTTCACATACTTTTATTCCCGTTGGAAACTTCAACCAGTTTGTCATCAATCACCAAAAAGGGGGAGATTGTAAGTGCATCTAGTGCCACCCCTAGTTGGTTTTGGAGTATTGACGACAAACTTGGTTGAGGGACTAATGTGTTTGTGAGAATTGCAGGATAACACAGGTAGTAGTCCCACATTGATTCGGTTTACCTACCGGAGATGACCCCTAAAAATGTGTGAAGACATTGAAGACAATGGTGGTATGTGAAGACATTCACAACGAAGATTATGACTTGAGAAGATATTCACGTGAAGACTATGGAGTGCGAAGACATAGTGTTTTCGTAGTTTCCTTTCTTCTTTGTTGAGTCATAGGAACCACCATACTGTTAAGTGGGGTCCAAGTGAACAAAGTGAGAGTGACTGAAGTGATGCTCAACCAAATCCTATGTCTTTGAGCGAAGACAATGAGAGCAAATCTTATCAAGAGCTGGATGAGTCAGCTTTACTCGTAGCCCAAGTCAAGCTGCTGCGTGTGTTTGAAATCTGACCGTTGGACACGTGTCAGTTCCTTAGTGACCCAGAGTCATTTTGGACAAATCAGGTCGGGTTGCCTCCTGGCTATAAATAGCCCACCCCCTACACCATAAATTGGTGGCTGCTCAGAGTTAGTGCACAACTTTTGTCGTTTGAGAGCAACCCACCTCCTAAGCTTTTGAGATAGAGATCCTTGCAAGGACAAAGCCCAAAACACCCAGAGCCAAAGAGTGTTAGGCATCACTGAAGTATTTCTGTCCGCGTGATCTGAAGACTTGTTACACTTGAGGACTGTGAATCCTCCAGCTGGTTAGGCGTCGCATTCTGAGCATCCAAGACTCATTGTGGATTGCCGGTGAACAAAGTCTATGAAGGTTTGGAAGTCTACCTTGAGGACTAAGTGTTCTTAGCTCAAGGGGAATAAGGTGAAGACGTGGTCTTCTAAGTTAAATCTTAGCCTCCCTAACCATACGTACAGTTGTCACAACAACTGGAACTGGTCCAACAAATCCTTGTCCTCACCAAGCAACTGGTTCTATCTCTTACCTCTCTTTACTTACAATTGTCTTCGTGAAGTCATTGCCTACTTGCATGATCTGATTGACTTCACTGTGTGAAGACTGTTGTTGTTTTGCTTCATACTATCTTCCATCCTGATCCATACTACCTAGCTGCTAATAGTCTTCGTGCTTTCACTTCATTGCTTACTTGACTATGGCTTGTCTAGTGCAGTCTACCTTCCGCTGCATATCAATAGGTTCATTTCTACTGTTTTCTTCAAAGCCCCTGCGTTTTGAAGACTTTCATAAAAATCGCCTATTCACCCCCCTCTAGTCGATTACTAGCACTTTCAGTAATACCCTACTCCAGCTTTGTGGTGGATTGCTGTCGGCGTTCTGGGAACGGGGGTCCCCATACTTGCCTGCCTGCGGCCCACAGCGTGGCTAAGCAGCAGGCCGTACGACCCATCTTCGTCAACAAGGCACCCAAGACCCTCGCGAGGGTCCAAGCCTCACGAGGCGGGCGACGCAAGACCTCCTCTGGAGTGGCCTAGCTAGGCAGGCTCACGAGGAGCGGAGATATCAAGGCAAGGCAAACCTCATGAGGCTCTCGTGACGTGAGCCATGACGAACGGTACCAGGTGCCAGTGCGCACAGCGTCCTTATTTCCACTTCGGTGCTAAGGAGGCCAGCGCAAGTGAAGAGTACCGAGGCATAAGGCAAAGGTTGCCATATTGGTGCAGCGAGACCAAGACCAGGAGGACGGCAAGGCGGATGTCATCGTGGAGCCCAAGACGGCGTCACCCCAGAGCTTTTCGCAGGCGAAGACCGCTTTTGTCAGGATAGCTTGTACTAGCTGTCCCCATTCAAATTTGCCCGCCGTTGTTGGCTCCCTTCCCGCTCAATATTTGGGAAGAGGACCAGGGCCTATATAAGTAGAGCTAGCCACCACAGTAGAGGCATCGAATCCTCACGCCACAAGTTCACAAGCACAAGAACACCTCAACCTCAGGAGGCTGTTCTTCCCTTGTACTGTTCATCATCAGCCCGAGAGGCAATCCACCACCACCACACTGGAGTAGGGTATTACACCACGATGGTGGCCCGAACCAGTATAAACCTCGTGTCTTCCTGTGTTGCGAGTTCGTCGAGTTCATCCGCGAGATCGTAGCGAGCTAGAGCGTAGATCGGTAGGAGGGAGAGACTTCGCACGCACCCCAGTGTTCGAACCTTAAGGGTTTGCCGGAACCCCACATCCGAAAATTGCCTCGAAGCGCTGGATTAACTAGTATAGTGGTCGAAAAGCCTCGGGAGGTGAGGTGTTCTTCGGCTCGATGAGCTAGTGGATGAGAGGATGATCTGAATGAACCGTCCCCCTCTATGGTGGTGGCTAAGTCCTACTTAGAGTGGCCTTGGTCCTCTCCCCAAATGTAGGAGACAAGGGATCCCACAATGACCAAATTCGAAGGGAGACAACTAGTACAAGTTATCCTGACAAAAGTAGTCTTCGCCTGCAAAAGCCTCTGGTGGTGACGCCGCGATGACCTCCTTCCTGCCGTCATGGCGGTGTTGATCTTGTTGCACCGATATGGAAATCTTTTCTTGATTCCTCGGGACCCCGTGCCTGCGCTTGCCTCCTTAGCACCAAAGAGGAAACTGGTACACTGCGCCCGCTGGCGCCTGCCTGGCCTTGGTCGTCACGGCTCACGTTATATGAACCTCGTGAGGTGTACCTTGCAAAGATATCTCCACTCCTTGGGAGCCAACCTGGTGAGGCTGCCCCCAAGGAGGTCTTGGTGTCGTCCGCCTCGCGAGGCTTGGCCCCTCGTGAGGGTCGTGGGTTGTTGTTGATGAAGCTGGGCCGTCCCGGGCCATCAACGGAGCCACGTTGTAGTCCGCGGGCAGGCAAGTCTGGGTACCCCCGTTCCCAGGATGCCGACAGTAGCCCCCGGGTCCAAGGCGCGCTCGAACTTGGCTTCAGGGCGAAGCCAAAGGGCAAGTGCAGAGCATCGCGGGCCCAACCACCTGCGTCCTCGGTTGATGCGTGGCGATTGATGGGACGTGGGCGCCCCCACTTCCCCATGCAGCCTTGATATTCGCCGGGCTCAGCGGCCGCTGTCGCGAACACAACTCTGCCTTCATTGCTTGCTGCGCGCTCCCTCGGCAACTTCACCTTTCCGAGAGACAGCGGCTCCCTTCCCGGATCTGACGCCGGCACCGGTCCTCTTTGAAGAAGAAGAAGAAGGGGAGAACTTGTGTTCCGATAGAATCTCCGCCGGCCTTCGAGCCTGCCCTCGAGCGGTCGACGGTGCTCAATCAAGAAGTGCTGGACAAGGTTCGCCCAGCGCTCGCTGCCGATTCCATCTTCACGCGCCATGGTCAATATGGCAGCCACTAAGATCCCCATCCATCTTCACGCTCTCTTGGCTGGCTTGATCCCCTTTCTCCGATTTCTTCAACGCCATACTCTCGCATTACCATGTCCATGCACTGCACCTTGATCCTCAGTCCGTCATTCTCCTTGCCGTCTTTGCCTTCGTCTGCAAGGCCATGGTGGACATTGCCCCTTCCGTGGCCTTGTTTTGCCATTTCTTCTTGCTCCACTTGATCGACGCCCGCCAGCGCTGGGGGTGCGTGGCCTTCAGGCCGTGGCGGCAACGGCCGGCTCGGGGTTCGACTTCGAGATCTCACCAGTTGTAAGTGGATTTCGAAAGCGGTGGGTGTTCGTGGATGTCGGCGTGCTCAGCTCTCTGTTCTTGCTTCCACGGGCGTCAGCCGTACCCAGCTCCGCCTAGTGGCACGCGAAGCTTGTTGACCATCAGCTTGCCCACGTTTGGCGCCGGCTGGCCAGGTTGAAGAAGATCGGGGTGAAGGCGCCCATGGTGGTGAAGGAGTTCATCCGGTGTCGCATTTCTCCGCTTCAGCGCCATTCTCAACGAATGTGGACCTTCGCTGGCAGCAGGGATCCCATGAGGCTCCATGTGCCCGCACTTCCTCCCAGACGCTGCGCATGGTGCTCGAGCTCTTGACGGGTGACCCGACGCCTGCCACGCTTCCGGAGGAGGGCTGCCTCCTGTACTGCTGCTCAAATATGGAGGAGTTCATGAGGCAGATGCCCCTCTTTAATGAGTGGGGGCTGTGCCCGGCCAGATTCGAGGGACCCCGTGAGAACCCCGTGCTCGTGGTTCCTCAATCTGTCGTCCCCGCAGCGTGCGTCCCAGAGGCGGATGCAGGGGGCGTGCGCCGCCGGGTGCTGGGGCGGCTGCTGACGAGAAACACAGCCCGGTGCTCCTGAGATGGCAGCCCCTGAAGCTGAGGAGGGGGCCGAAGAGCCGGCACAGCCGAGGCTCCCGAGGTCACCGCCCCCGATGCTCGGGCAAGCAGTCTTGAGATGGAGGCTGGGGAGTTGATGCAGCCCGACACTCCCGAGGCTGCATCCCCAGAGGCCTCGCCAAACGCCCCAGACGCTGGCGGTCGCGCTCCGGGGTTCGGCCAGCTTCGCCTGAACTTCGAAGCACTCCACAAGAGGAAGGGGTCTCCAAGCTGCAGTGGTGATGCCTACCGGCCGCTGAAGAAGAGGAAGTACATAGCCATAGATGAGTAAGTACCTCATCTTCGCGACTCCCTGAGTGTTGCATCCTTTCCTGACAATGGCTCTTCAGGATCCCTTCAGCTGCAGCGGCGATATCTCCTGAGGAGCGGCCTCCACCAGCCCTTGGCTTGCTCCTGGTCTTGAGCTCCCCCAGCTGGACCACCGCGTGAGGCACTCGACCTGGCCAGGAGGCAGACACGCCGATGGGGGGTCTTGATCCTGTGTTCCTGTCGTCCCTCCTTCATGGTCCGGCCTGGGGTGCCGAAGGCGTGCCGAGGGCTCCTCCATTGGTCATCGCTAGCGGCTGGGTGACCCCAGCCCTGGCTTTGTCTTTGAGTAATTAGGTCGCGCCACCCAGCACCTCAGCCGGAGCCTGAAGGGCGGCGGGAAAGGCGCCGACCTCCAGCCCCCCACTAGGGGCAGGCAAGCCACCTCAAGTTTCTCCAACAACTCCCGACGCAAAGGGCGGACTTGGCCATGCACTGGAGCTCGCGCGCGGACGTGGTGTTGTATGCCACGAGCTCTTCTGGGAGGCAATGGGTGTGCTGAGCCGGCTCGGAGAAGAGCTCGTCGACGTCGACGCCCGCCTTGAGACGGAGGACCTCCGACTGGCGGACGAGTGGCACCAGTTAAAGGTGGCCATCAACCTCGGGCATCTTCAGCATGAGTGCGCCAATGTGAAGGTCGCGGTGTCCCTTTCGACCTCACGCGAGGCCTGCGCCCGGGCCTTGGAGGAGGCCAGGGCAGCCGACCATCGCCGCGAGGCTGCCGAGGAGCGTGAACGAGAATTCCAGGCCTTGAATGCTGCCCTTGAGTAGCGGATTGAGGCGCGTGGGGCCATCCTGGCGTCGATCAGGGGAGCACCTTCCAAAGAGAAGGAGATCCATAAACGCGAGGAAGCGCTGGTGCTGGAGGCCTTGGAACACAGCCTGGAGCTGGAGCGGCTGGAGATGAGGGAGCGCCAGGTGGCCATGGCTGAGGACGCTGTCACCACGCGGGAAGCCCAGATCCAAGAGGAGGTTGATCGGAGGGTGGCGAAGGCTCGCGCGGATCTCGCCGGCGAGCATCGCCGGAAGCTGGAGTTCTTGGAGGCTAAGGTTGAGGGCAGAACCGCCGCCCTTAAGGCGAAGCTGAACGAGGCGGAGCAGCGCGAGAAGGCCGCTCTGGTAGCCCAGACCTCCGACCAGGCTGACCTGGCTTCTGCGTGCGCCGACTTGCTCTCACTCCAGCAACAGATTGATGGTGTCGCGTCCCTCGCGAAGAAGAACACGGATGAGGCATGCTGTCAGCGCACACTGCAGCGCGAGCATGCTTCTATGCTCCAGGCCCTCAGGGTGAGAGCCAACTAAGCCCTGAGCACCATCTGGGAGGAGAGAGCCCCTCAACCGCGCGATGAAGATTACGCTAACCGCCTGCACTTCTTCACCGAGGTCATGACACTCTTGGAGGACCGGGCCGCGAGGGCTCGTGAGCTCGTTGAGGAGAGGAGTCGGGGCCTCCTTGGGCGTGCATTCTCGTGCGTATTCAGTCACCTCCAGAACCTCGATCCCCATTTCGACTTTGATGCCGCCATAGCCCCCGTGCCCGGGGTCATCCGAGACAACTTGTCAGACTAGGTGGACGACCACGTGGACGCCCTGGTCGCGGAGTTCAGCCCTGAGGATGACGCGGTCGTGATGGTGGTCGGAGAAGGTGGTGCAGACGACGACGATGAAGACGACGCTAGCGACAGCTCAGGTGGTGAGGACGAAGACAGCGAGGACAACGAAGAAGCTAGTGCCTCCAGCTAATCCTGCATTTCCTTTGACTTAACCTGTGTGAAAAGGAAACCTCCTGGCGCGGCCCTGTGGGGTGTGGAAGCATTTTGAAGGGGGGCCCTTATCATGTATGAAACAGGGTGTATGAAATGAGGGCACGCCTTTTGTGGACAGGGCTTGAGATGCACCATCACGGGCCCGCGGGGCTCCCGAGCAAGGTAGTTGTCATGTCTTACCTTGGTTCCACAGGTCTTGGCCATGCCTTGACATCCTCCTCCCGAGGTGAGCCCCTAGGGGGTCACGAGGCTCTGGACCCCAGAGAAGCCTGCTGATCCGTTCGAAAGGGCCTCGCGAGGAGTGAGCGCCGAACTACGGCAGGATGTGCATGCGGCAATCCTGTGGCGAGTGCACTCCTGACCCCGAGGGGTCCTATCCGGGCCGCCTGGACGTGACTGGCGTTGTTCGCTGACTAGCCCCTGCTTGCGAGGCACTCGCAAGGGGGGGGGGCAGCAGGCGTGAACCTCAAAGTAAAACACATAACCAGAACACAAGAAATCGACACGAACATAAGAAAACTCCCCCCATTTTGATAACACAAAAGAACTTCAAATCTCAGTCCAAAAAGGCGGTGAATCAAGTTACAGAAAAAGGGATGAAAGCAAACAGCCGCATCCGGCACCTAGCTAGTCTTCTTGTCTTCCCACCAGCGCGGAGCTAAGTGCTTTCATTGGATGTGAGCATAGTCATTGGGGGACAGTGTCGACGGCCAGCGCGGAGTATGGTGCTTCCACTTGGACGTGGGCGGGAGCGCCCGTGAGGCCCGAGGGCGGCACTCAGGAGACTCTAGGGCATGTATAGCCCCACTCATTATTATGTGAGTGTCACGAGCGGAGACCTTCACAAGTGTGAGCCTAACTTCATATCGCCAGGCGAGGGCCCCGCCCTGCGCCTCCCCCGACCATCGTTGGGGCGTCTGGAAACCAGGATGAGACCAAGGGGCAAGGGGGACGCTGGCGGCGCCCTCGGCGGCCACGGGCCCTCTGCCGGGGGGGGCTCACCAGCGCCTCCCCCGGCAGAGGACCTACCTCCGTGCGACACCTTGCTCCATGCGGCGCGGGGGAGGCCCTGCCTCCGGGCCCCTCCCTTGCAGCCCCCAGTGCGCTGGTCCTGCCGGGAGCGGGGACATCGCTCTAGGGTCTCCGACTGCTGCTGTGGCCTGGTTCACCTGCGTTCCATGGTTACCGTAAGCATGCGCCTGAGGTATCGGCTGTCCCCTGCGGTTGTTGTCATCGAAGTGGTCGGCGAAGCTTCCGGGCGGCTCATGGAAAGCCCCAGCCTCAAGCGTCCCTTCTGCCCAGCTCGGCTCGGGGAACAAGCTGGGTCTTCCTCTGGCGTGTACTCCAGGTCCATCATGCGGGGCACGTAGGCGTCCGGAGTTGCTGCATCAGAGCCTTTGCCTGGGTGCCCCACACCTTGGTTCACCAGGCCCTGCGCTGTCCCTAGCAGCTGCGGGGTGACACCCCAGTGCGGCCCCACAGGGGACCGCTAGAGCTTGCCCCACCTGAAGGAGGTGCAGTTGTGGCAGAACTAGCAGCGCCGAGGGCCATTTTGTTGCTGTCGAATCCCTCAGGTGCTCCGGGGTGAGCGCGGGCACGTCGGGGCCCGGCGCGCGCCCCTGCCACTACCTGAGGCATGGGTAAGGAGCAGAAGGGCACTGCACCTCACTAGGCAGCGTCAGGCAGTTTGGCGACCAGCTCCAGCAGGGCGTCCCGGCCGCCCTCCGCCAACCTACAACGCAGTAGCTCTCGTGCCACGATGATCGCGGCTCGCATGTTCGCCTGCTCCCGTCAAGTGTGTGGTGCCGTCACCGCGGTGTAGCCCGAAGATCGCATGGTGGCATGCGTACGCCATGGTGCGAGGGCGGGCAGCGCCGGCCCCCGCCGCCCGCGTCCGGCGGGGTTAGGCGGTGTGTGATACGTCTCCAATGTATCTATATTTTTTATTGCTCCATGCTATTATATATTCTGTTTTGGATGTTTAATGGGCTTTATTATACACTTTTACATTATTTTTGGGACTAACCTATTAACCCAAGGCCCAGTGCAAATTGTTGTTTTCTGCCCATTTCAGTGTTTCGCAGAAAAGGAATATCAAACGGAGTCCAAATGGAATGAATCCTTCGGGGGCGTGATTTTTGGAACAAACGTGATCCAGGAGACTTGGAGTGGACATCAAGAAATGAACAAGGAGGCCACGAGGCAGGGGGCGCGCCTACACCCCCTGGGCGCGCCCTCCACCCTCGTGGGCCCCTCGTGGCTCCACCGACCTACGTACCCCGAAACCATTGAGGAGCACCACGAAACCCTATTTCCACCACCGCAACCTTCTGTATCCGTTAGATCCCATCTTGGGGCCTTTTCCGGTGCTCCACCGGAGGGGGCATCGATAACGGAAGGCTTGTACATCAACACCATAGCTTCTCCAATGATGTGTGAGTAGTTTACCACAGACCTTCGGGTCCATAGTTATTAGCTAGATGGCTTCTGCTCTCTCTTTGGATCTTAATACAAAGTTCTCCTTGATCTTCTTGGAGATCTATTTGATGTAACTCTTTTTGCGGTGTCTTTGTCGAGATCCCATGAATTGTGGGTTTATGATCAAGATTGTCTATGAACAATATTTGAGTCTTCTCTGAATTCTTTTATGTATGATTGGTTATCTTTGCAAGTCTCTTCGAATTATCAGTTTGGTTTGGCCTACTAGATTGATCTTTCTTGCAATGGGAGAAGTGCTTAGCTTTTTGTTCAATCATACGGTGCTCGATCCCAGTGACAGTAGGGGAAATGACACGTATTGTATTGTTGCCATCGAGGATAAAAAGATGGGGTTTATATCATATTGCTTGAGTTTATCCCTCTACATCATGTCATCTTGCTTAATGCGTTACTCTGTTCTTATGAACTTAATACTCTAGATGCATGCTGGATAGCGGTCGATGTGTGGAGTAAGAGTAGTAGGTGCAGGCAGGAGTCGGTGTACTTGTTGCGGACGTGATGCCTATATACATGATCATGCCTACATATTCTCATAATTATGCACTTTTCTATCAGTTGCTCGAGAGTAATTTGTTCACCCAACGTAATACTTATGCTATCTTGAGAGAAGCCACTAGTGAAACCTATGACCCCCGGGTCTATTTTCCATCATATTAATCTCGCGACAACAAGCGGTTTCTGGCGCCGTTTACTTTGCAATCTTTACTTTCAATCTTTACCATAAAAATACCAAAAATATTATCTTATCATCTCTATCAGATCTCACTTTTGCAAGTGGCCATGAAGGGATTGACAACCCCTTTATCGCGTTGGTTGCAAGGTTCTTATTTGTTTGTGTAGGTACGAGGGACTTGCGTGTGGCCTCCTACTCGATTGATACCTTGGTTCTAAAAAACTGAGGGAAATACTTACGCTACTTTGCTGCATCACCCTTTCCTCTTCAAGGGCAAACCAAGGCATGCTCAAGAGGTAGCAGTGTGCGAGCTGCCTGGAGCGCGGAGTGGAGGTCTTCCTGGGCGGACGGCACCGCCTCGGGCAGGCCAAGCGGCCCAGTGCTCGGCATGAGCCCTCGGATCATCGGCCATCGGTACTGTTGGGCGATGGCGGGCCGGCTGGAAGAAGAGAGGCCCCGATGCACCCCTACTTGGCGCGCCAAATGTCGGATTCAAGGTTCCGCAGACCTTGAGAGGTTCGAACTCTGGGGTGCGTCCGAAGGACTCATCCTCCCCAGACTGCCCGCTCCCCGAATCAACGGTCTACCTAGATGAACCCAACAAACAAGAGACACAGTAGTTTATCCTGGTTCGGGCCACCTTGCGGTGTAATACCCTACTCCAGCTTTGTGGTGGATTGCCTCGGAGGGCTAGATGAACTAGTACAGTAGTCGAATAGCCGCAAGAGGCGAGGTGTTCTTGAGCTCGATGAGCTAGTGGATGAGAGGATGATCTGAATGAACCATCCCCCTCTATGGTAGTGGCTAAGTCCTATTTATAGTGGCCTTGGTCCTCTCCCCAAATGTAGGCGAGAAGGGATCCCACAACGGCCAAATTCGAAGGGAGACGACTAGTACAAGTTATCCTGACAAAAGTAGTCTTCGCCTGCAAAAGCCTCTGGTGGTGACGCCGTGGTGGGCTCCGCGATGATCTCCGTCCTGCCGTCCTGGAGGTCTTGGTATTGTTGCACCAATATGGAAACCTTTGCTTGATTCCTCGAGACCCCGCAACCGCGCTTGCCTCCTTAGCACCAAAGAGGAAACTGGCACACTACGCCCGCTAGCGCCTGCATGGCCTTGGTCGTCACGGCTCACATCATATGAACCTCGCGAGGTGTACCTTGCATAGATATCTCCGCTCCCCCCCGAGAGCCAACCTGGTGAGGCCGCCCCCAGGGAGATCTTGGTGTCGTCCGCCTCGCGAGGCTTGACCCCTCGCGAGGGTCTTGGGTTGTTGTTGCTGAAGCTGGGCCTTACCGGACCGTCGATGGAGCCATGCCGTGCACCGCATGTAGGCAAGTATGGGTACCCCCGTTCCTAGGACGCCGACAAAATTGGATGCAATACAAGCTAGACACCCGGCTCGAGTGGTGAGCATGAGCATCGAGGACCTGAGAGCCTGGTGGGAGGTGGGCTGCTTCACCACCACCGTGGCTTTTTAGTTGGCTTGCAGGTGATGCCTGTCTGTGCAGGGCTTGTCACTGGCTCGGCCAGTGACCTGACTAGCTATTTGGCTTCTGGTGCTCCCGGGATGGTGTTTCATGTAAAAAATATCTTTCCTTATCTTAATAAAGACCGACTTCGGCCTTTCGAATACAAGCTAGACACCATATGCAACATGCAACCACATATGACACCGCGAAGTTAAAGCAAGCACCTGGAATGGTGGTTCATGGCAAGCGAGATCATCAAATCCAGAGCTACGTTTACTGTATCCATCTGCTGACACTGCACCCTTTATAGAGCTGAAACGTGTCTTGCCTAAGACCGAAGAAAGCTGGAGCTGCTTCTTTCTTTTATTTTGTGCTTCAACCGGTTGGCAGAGTTTGAAATACCCATGCATAAAAAACAATAGTGAGAGTATGGTGAAGTGCGTGCAGAGCTAGTGCACTGTACAAGTAGTAGATAGAAGGTGGCTGAAAAATAAATGACAGGAGACATATGATAGCTCTACAACATTGCATGGCAAACAAAATTAGATTATACTCCGTATGATTTTGTAATATATGAGCATAGGGATGGCAGGGAAATGCAGGTACTCCTCCAGCACACCACCACATGTGGTCCTATCAAAATAACAGTCGACTAAAAATAAATAGGCTAGTTGATTTTTTCATGAACCGTCCAATCTACAAGGAACGGGCATATGGCCTTTGTCTACCTCCCGCCAGTCACTATTTACGATCTTTCTTGAACCGCCAGCGACCAACGGCCCGGACCCTTGCCTCCGCCGCCCCGCCCTCCCCTCGACCTCACATGACCGCCGTGCTTGGCAGCCAACCCCCCCGACAATCCCTTTAAGCTCAGACAACCTCCAGATCGGGCGCCAGCACCTCCTAGGCCCCACACACCCCTAAGATAAACACCGAGGCGCTGCTTCCCCGGTGTAATAGGCGAACTAGCGCCTGTTACACTAGGGAATGCTTCATTTAATTAGGAATCAAGTGACCAGGAATTGAAATCCAGGGGGGCGACGGACCTCTAGCTAAGGTTGAATAGTATACAAGGAGAAACCTTGTGCATCGCGAGTTACTAGGAACAACTAGTATCAGGAAGAAGGTGTAGGAAGAAGCGGTCAACTAGTGTCTTATGTGGGATAAATACCGTGCAAGCAGACACATAAGATTTTGCACAAATAAAGGAAGAGGAGTACCATTTCCGGTTACCAGTGCTGTGTCCTCATGATATCACGCCGATTTTCTTCTTTTTACTGGGGGAACCGATGTTTTGGAGGAGGGTGGAGCCTTGGACAAACCCATGGCCGAATTATTGACTATGTTGCGGTGGCCGTCTATCGGCTGAGGGGAAGCAGACCTGAGGCGGCGAAGGATGGCATAGCGGGAATAGCTCCGGTGCGGTGGATAGTGGCAACGTTGGAGCGGCAGCGATGAGGTGCAGGATGGCGTGGTTGAACTGGCTCAGGTACGGCACACCTCGGCGTCCTAAAGGCAGCTCGGCCTCGGCTTCAACTACTATCCGTGGAGGGCATTACGGTTGCGGTGGACGACGACGTTGGGGTATCGGCTCCAGCGTGATGGCGGAGGGTGGCGGTTGATGGGTGGGATGGGGTGGCGGACGGAGGACGCCGGGGTTTTGCGGCTGGTGGAGAGGTAGTTTTGGCACCCACGGACTACAAATGGGGAATCGGACGGGAGGGGGCAGGGGGAGCTTAGGGGGAACCATATTTTGGTCTGGGACACGCTTGTTTTTGTTTTTTTAACAGATGAGATGTGCTTGTTTGAAATTTGGGGAAAGTACAAACTTTGCCCCCTCTTAAATTTCGGACCTACTGCGGGTCGGGGGTAGGACGGTAATCCCAGGTGTCCCAAATAGTGGGAGGGAGCGATTTTGGCCGAGCGCATGTGTGCTTAGGCGGCCATGGTGTATGACTGTTTTTTGGAGGCGGTTGCGTGGCATCTAGATGAAGCTACAAACCTACCCCGGTTTAGACCTTTGGACGTCAGGCTGGTAGGTTTCACGGGTCGGAGTTATAAAAGTAATTTCCTTCTACCAAACATTGGTCTCACGCGGTTTCGGGCGAGTAGAGGCTCTTTTGGCGCTTCGTTCAAAATTTCAAACAGAAGCATTCACGTTTAGAGTACTCTTGAACTTTGAGGATTAACCTAAATAGACAACGTTAAGTTTGACCTTGTATGTTTGAAAACCTCATTAAATTATGCGCTTCTTTTTGAAATTTTGACACCTGAAAATCCTATAACTACAATTATTTTGGAATGGAGGAGGTAAATTTGAATCTATTTTTTACATGACTGTATATGCTATTATGTACAAAAGCAGAGCAAAGATTCGTGCCCCCATAATTTAGGTGTGATTTACAAATGCCATGATATCGAATTCAAATAATTGAATGGACTTCATGTTGAATTCTAATTTTTAAACCACCTTAAGTTGAATTCAAATGTATGCTAGTTCATAGCTAGCTATTTATAATATTCCTAGTGCAACTTTTGTATGTATAATGTGCTTTACACACACAACATGAAATATACTCACGTTTATATTCGATTGCTAAAGAGATGCATGTCTGGAGATCAAAATATTAACTCTGTGGATCAATTATGTCGAATAATAACATAGAGATGCTCAAATTCGATAGAATATAGATGTATGATGGATCGATGACCGTTACTTACGTGAATTGCAAATATCATGATCCCATCCTAATATTTGGATACAATTTATATTTTTAATCAATGTGTACATCAGTTTCCATAGGCCCCTCCTACACACACGCTGATTTTCTCTCTCACACATATGCGCACACGGTGTATATTCATCGGTGGTCTCTCACACATACTCACGCACTCTCTCCCGAGGTGTTTTTCTCGCAGACATGCTCTCGATATAACCCTCCCTCCCTCTCGCAACCATTTACGACTGTTTTCACTAACCTTTATCACAAGCACTCTTCCTCTCACAAGCATACACACGCACAATCCCCATCGACCCTTTCTATATACATAGACCTGCCTACGTGTCTCCCGCACACACATTATCTTTAGGCCTGTCTCTCACGCATTGTCTCCACCTCTCTTCCTAATGGATGAGTATGATTCTAGCACGGCATTATGTAGGATTCCCCTTAAAGTTAGGTTAGATGAATGGTAATATCACAGATAAGGGGTTACTTTAGTCCGAGGACCTAGGGTTACAAATCCTAGCCGGCTTTGTTAGTGGACACAGAGTCCTTCATGACTCTGCTATCTTTGTGTTGTATGACTAGTACTCCATGGGTTTCCCTAAATGCGTCACGGGCCGACCAATGTGGCGCAGGACGGAACCGAACCAAGGGCCTCACCTCGGCCCACCGGACCTCACGCGGTGACACACCCTCTGCCCCCAGGTCTTGTTATCTTCTCACACTGATACGTCTCCAACGTATCTACTTTTCCTAACGCTTTTCCTCTTCTTTTGGACTCTAATTTGCATGATTTGAATTAAACTAACCCCGGACTCGCGCTGTTTTCAGCAGAACTACCATGGTATTGTTTTTGCGCAGAAATAAAAGTTCTCGGAATTGAACGAAACTTTGCGGGGATTTTTTATACTATAAATAAGAATTTCTGGAGCCAAGATCCATCGGAGGGGGGCACCTAGGTGGGCACGACCCACCAGGGTGCGCCCCCCTCTTGGCATGCCTAGGTGGGTTGTCCCCACCTGGTGGCCCCGCAGACCTTCATACTGATGCTATAAATCCTATTTTTCTAGAAAAAATCAGGGAGAAAGAATTATTTCCACGAGACGGAGCCACCTTCACCTCCTGTTCTTCATCGGGAGGCCAGATCTGGAGTCCGTTTGGGGATCCGGAGAGGGGGATCTTCATTCTTCGTCATCACCAACCCTTCTCCATCACCAATTCCATGATGCTCCCCACCGGGAGTGAGTAATTCCTTCATAGGCTCACTGGTCGGTGAGGAGTTGGATGAGATTCATCATATAATCGAGTTAGTTTTGTTAGGGCCTGATCCCTAGTATCCACTATGTTGTAAGATTGATGTTGCTATGACTTAGCCATGCTTAATGCTTGTCACTTTGGGCTCGGGTGCCATGAATTCAGATCAGAACCGTTTATGTTATCACCATTATATCCATGTTCTAGATCCAACCTTGCAAGTTATAGTCACGTACTATGTGTTATGATCTGGCAACCCTGGAGTGACAATAGTCGGGACCACTCCCGGTGATGACCGTAGTTTGAGGAGTTCATGTATTCACCATGTGTTAATGCTTTGTTCCGGTTCTCTATTAAAATAAGGTCTCAATATCCCTTAGTTTCCAATTGGATCCCGCTGCCACGGGAGGGTAGGACAAAAGATGTCATGCAAGTTGTTTCCATAAGCAAGTATGACTATTTACGGAATACATGCCTACATTATATTGACGAACTGGAGCTAGTGCCGTATCGCCCTAGGTTATAACTGTCTCATGATCAATATCATCCAACAAGTCACCGATCCAATGCCTATGAATTTATCTTATATTGATCTTGCAAAGTTACTACTGCCGCTGTTACTGTTGCACTTATTACAAAACTAATGCTATCACTGTTACTGTTACTGCTGTCACTATTATCAAAACTATCATATTACTTTGCTACTAATCACTTTGCTACAAATAATTAATCTCCACGTGTGTTTGAATTGACAAATCAGCTGCTAATACCTTCAAATATTCTTTGGCTCCCCTTGTGCCGAATCTATAAATTTGGGTTGAATACTCTACCCTTGAAAACTGTTGCGATATCCTATACTTGTGTGTTATCAAGACCTTTTTCCGGCGCCGTTGCCGGGGAGCATAGCTATATTTGTTGAGTCACTTGGGATTATTATCAATTTATCACTATGAAGAATCTGAAGGATGCTAAGACTAAGATTTTTCCCTCAAAGACGAGGGATGTAAGGAACTGCCATCCAGTTCTGCTTTAGATTCACCTTCTGTTATAAGTAAACTTGTAACACCACCACATGCTATCAATTCTGATATGTCGCAAGTTACTGATGATGCTACTTCTGCTATGGATAATGCTTATGATGATGCTAGTACCTTGCTTGGTAATGACGATGTGCCACTTGGTGACTTTCTTGATGAACAAATTGCTAGAGTAATACAACATGATGTTGTTGAATCTGATTATGAGCTTGAAACTGAAACTCCTGAAACACCTGCTAGAACTAGCCTTCCTAGATATGAATTGCCTAAGGTACCGGAAGGTTATGTTATGAATGAGGAGACAACTAGAGATATTCTTGCTTGTAGGGATAGAGATGATCTAGAGAAATTATTATGCAAGTATAAAGAAAAATCTTTGAATCCTAGAATGAAATATTATCCTAAGTTTGCCACTTCACCGATCTTTATTGATGATAAGGATTATGGATTCTCTATCAACCTAGAGTTAATTACTTTGGTTGAATCTGATCCTTTCCATGGTTACGAAACTGAAACTGTTGTGGCACATCTTCCTAAGTTGAATGACATAGCCACCCTTTTTACTCATGATGAGAAGACTCGCTATTACTTTATTCTCAAATTATTTCCTTTCTCATTAAAGGGTGATGCTAAAGCTTGGTAAATACTCTTGCTCCTGGTTGTGTGCGCAGTCCCCAGGATATGATTTATTACTTCTCTAAAAAATATTTCCCTGCTCGTAAGAAACAAGCTGCTTTGCAGGAAATATTTAACTTTGTGCAAATTAAAGAAGAGAGTCTCCCACAAGCTTGGGGGAGACTTTGCCAATTACTTAATGCTTTGCCTGATCATCCTCTTAAGAAAAATGAAATACTTGATATCTTCTATAATGGACTAACCGATGCTTCTAGGGACTTCCTAGATAGTTGTGCTTGTTGTGTTTTCAAGGAACGAACTGTTGGGCAAGCTGAAGAATTATTGAATAATATATTGAAAAATTATGATGATTGGACTCTTCCAGAACCACCGCCTAAACCCACTCCAAAGTAGAGGGGTATATTATATCTCAGTCTTGAAGATATGCAAGAGGCAAAGAACTCTATGAAGGAAAAGGGTATTAAAGCTGAGGATGTTAAAAATTTACCTCCTATTGAAGAAATACATGGGCTTAATACACCACCACTGCCTAAGGTGGTAGAGGTAAATTCTCTAATGAAATTCAATGATAATGACAATCCGCACAATATGCACCCTAGTCAATGCCTTTATGAGTTTGAAAACTACATTAGAAAACAAGATCACTTCAATGCAAATCACTACAGGAATTAGCTACTTTGCCATCCGCCAAGGCAGACGGCAAAGGCATGGATGGCGGACAGCAAAGGCCTTTGCCGTCTGCTGCGGACTACATTATGAAGTTCCATTTGCTATAGGCGTCGTATGTGTTGAACCCATTATCCCAGGATTCTTGCAATTCATCCTTAAGCGGCTGCATGTACACATTCATATTTTTCCTCGGATAGTTGGGACCTAGAATTATCAACGTCAGGAAAATGTTCTTTCTTTGCATAATCTGTCCGGGGGGGAGACTGAGTGGAAAGACAAATACGGGCCAACAACTGTATTGGGTTGCCGTCAGACCGAACACACTGAACCCATCCGTGCTGACGCCGATTCGAGGATGCCTCGGATCTGCCGCTTTGTCATCCTGTAATAAATCAAACTTCTTCCACGCAACACCATCCGATGTGTGTACCATCATCAGATTCCCATCTGCATCTAGTTCGGTTCTTTTGCCCGTTTTGTGCCATGTCATCTGTCTGGCCGTCTCTTCGACCATGAAAAGACATTGAAGTCTTGGTACGATTGGCATATACCGAAGAACACTAACGGGGATTTTGGTCTGCGTCTTCTCACCCATACTGTTGTCTACCACAACATACTTGGAAGACATGCAAATGGGACAATAGTTCAAGTCCGCATATTCAAGCGTAAATAAGGCACATCCTTTGTCACAGGCATGTATCTTCTCATAGGGCATCTTCAGTGCATGGAGGATTTTGTCCGACTGGTACAGGTTTGCAGGCATTACATGGCCTTTGGGTAGAAAGCGTCCAAATACTGTCATCATTGGGTCGTAGCATTCTCTGACCAAGTTGAACTGAGCCTTCAGAGCCATTACTTGTGAGATGGCATCCAACTGACAAAGCTCAGTGTGCTCGTGGAGTGGACGTTTTGAAGACTCCAACATTTCATTGAAGGCCTTTGCAAATTCCTCCATCTCCTCGTCCGAATCCCGAGCATCATCCAAGTCTTGCACCATGTTTTCCATCCCGGTACCATGCTCGTCGGTGCGACGACAAACCACCTCAGCTCGGTCACGTTGGGCAGACTCACCATGAAATGTCCATACCGTATAATTGGGCATAAAACCACTCTTCTGTAGGTGTTTGCCCATTTCAGCCTCTGTCCTCTTTTCCCAATTGTCGCACCGGAAACATGGGCACCAGGTTTTCCTCTGGCCATTTGCAAATGTGGCTTGCACAAACCCCTTGGTTTTTGTGAACCATTCAGTGCTCCATTTGTTCTGACCAGTGTGACCGATGTACATCCACGCACGATCACTCATCTTGACTTTCAGAGCTACTGGACACACAACAAATATATATATATATATATATATATATATATATATATATATATATAATTCACCATGTATATATTCACCAGTTGATCTAGTTTGTCAATTTTATTACGTCCATGCAACCTACACTCTAATAGGTAATGATAGGTCCTAATCCCACCCGAGTATGTGTAGATTGGGTTCATTTTCCCATGCTATGCTCCGGATCCGATGCAAAATTTCGGCAGCACCTCCCCGCTGTTTTCCTGATACACGTCTCTGCAATAAACAGAGACGATGTCTACCCGGAGAACAACAGGGGAGGCACTGACGAAATTTATGCGTCGGATCCAGAGCAATTCATATGGGAAAACGAACCCAATCTACACATACTCGGGCTGTCCATGGATAGCGTTGGACAATTCGATAGAATCACGGTTATAAATATGCAAATGGATGCATATTTATAGATGTAACCCTTTCGAACGGGAGACGCATAGTGGTTACGTATACTGATGATTGACACCTATAGCTAGCAAGTTTCATCGGCACGAAGACCGGAGCAGAGCAGATGAAGGGGGGAGGAGGAGATGTCATTTGTGCTCACCAACGAACGCTGGGGCGGAGCTCGTCGAACACACAGGGAGGTCGTCAAACACCACACCTTCGCAGCGACGAAACAACTGCACATTTGAATCCACCCGATCAACAAAAATATGTATGATGTTTTGCATAACAAAATCGAAAAATATACGACCTAACTCATAAGTCACAAATATATGACCCCGTCGGCTTCTGGAAGGCCAAAGAGCACTTATTCGGGAGGTGTCGGGGGTCGGGGTGTCGTGTCGGTGTCTTTTTCTTCTTCGGCCTCTTCTTCTTCTTCTCCCCTCTTCTTCTTCTTCTTCTTCTTCTTCTTCTTCTTCTTCTTCTTCCCCTTCTACATATTTTTCTTTCCTTTTTCTTCTTTTTTCTACTTCTTTTAATTATATGACTAATTATCTAAAACACATGCACTAAATCTAACACTAACACATATCTAGCACTAAATCTAACACTAACAATTAAACAACAAAAAAAGAAAAAACAGAAAAATAACTCACCGGAGCCGACGGGGGTCGGGGCTTCGCAGCGGCAGGGTGGCGGTGGCGACGGGGGCCGCATGGCTCAGGCCGGGGCGGTGGAGCTCAGGGGGAGGGGCGGTGAGCGGTGGCGCCGAGCCGGCAGGGAGGCGAGGCGATGGGGCCGCGGTGGCGCCGGAGCGGTGGGGCGGTCGGGCAGCGACGTGGTGGGGCGGCGCGGTAGTGGGGCGACGGGGCGTTGGCGGGTGGGTGAGGCGGTGGAGTGGTGGGGCGATGGGGCAAGCGGCGGCGGGTGGCGGGGGCGATGGCGGCGGCGGCGGGAGGCGGGGGCGATGCAAATAATATCAGAGGGAGGTGCACCAGGTGGGCACAACCCACCTGGGCGCGCCAGGACCCCCAGGCGCGCCCTGGTGGGTTGTGGTCCCCACGTGGCCCCCTCACTTATCCCTTCACACCACATCATCACTTACCTCCAGAAAAATTCTCCATTGCCCTCTCTCCTGTGTTCTTGCTCCCAAACCCGCGGATTTCGATCTCTTTGCTCGAAGCTCCGTTTTCCAAATTTGTTTCGGGGGATTCTTGCTTGGTATGTGACTCCACCGTTTGTCCAATTTGTTTTTGTTTTAGTGGTTTATATTTTGAATAATTAGCTACTCTTGGTGCTGCTGTAGATGAGCTTGCATGTTGAATTCTTAGAGTTCTAAGTAGTTTGAATGCTTGCTATGGCCTCTATGTGTACCTGTGAGTAGTTGCTACCAATTTTGTGAAGTTTTGTTGAGATAAATTTATGGATTAAAAATTACAGAATTTTTGTTCACAGGAAAAGGATGAATATCTTTAGGAAGTTTGCTTCTAAGAAGAACTCCAAGGGAGTTATTGTGGAGTCATCTGATGGTGTTCTCCATCCTCGGAGGTTGACGGAAGTACGGTCGTGCGAATGGCTGCACACCCAGTTCATGGAAGAGGCTAGAATCCTTCAGGAGTTCATACAATATGCTGCTAATGCCGGCCTCACTGACTTCATCGCAGCTGAATGCGAACAGTATCATCTCCTCACAAACATATTTGTTCAAAGTTTTACTTTCCTTCCTAGGAATAATCCTCCTGAGGTGCAGTTTAGTTTATATCTGAAACCCGTCAGATACCACTCACTGAATTTTGTAACATTTGCATGATCCCTTCCAACGGGAGCTTAGCTGAGCCTAGGCCGGCAGAGTTTGAGGCCTTTTATCATACCTTGACAGTGGGAGATGAGAGAGGGGTGTCCGCTATCACTGCCACTGGCTTGCATTTTCCTGCTGTTCATTAGTTTGCTCTTTTCATTGCAAAATGCTTGCTTGCTAGAGAGAAGGTGGGTGCACTCAGTTCACCAGACCTTGCTATTTTACGTCGTGCACTAGAGGGCGACAACACTTATAGCTTGGGAGCTATTGTGGCACATCGCCTTCATATTAATAAGTCCTAGGGTAAAATACATGGTGGGATTTTCGCTACTCGTTTGGTGACTCACTTCAATGTTGAGATACGCCTCCATGATCACCCTCTTACCAAAGTTTACCAAGATCGCACAGCCATGGATCACCACCACTTCACTCATAACAATTCTCCTGACATCCCTATTCCATATATCCTGGTTTTCAGCATTAACACTCGTGATATTATTCCATTGCCTACTCCTGCTTTGTTTGATTCTGTTGCGAGGGACGGATATAGGATTATGCCTGCAGACATCATCGCCTACCGGAAAGATCAGGCTGTAGAGGAGGAGGAAGAGCCTCAGCAGTGGGATGAGTGGATGCCTGCTCCTTAGCACCCCGACTACTATCCAGGCTACTGTCTGCTTACCAAGTTAGGCCAAAAGCCTAAGCTTGGGGGAGTATGTGTTTCCCACCAACATTACATTCATGTTCACATATTTCATCCCAGTTGCCGGTGTCCACACTTTTTCATTGTATCATCCATGCTTAAATTTATTTTCTTGCTTTCTTCTTGTCTGTTTCAAAAAACTTTAGAAAAACCAAAAAAATAGTTGTAGTTAGTTTACTTTCTATACATGCTTAGTTGCAATATTAAAAAATAAAACCCAAAAAGGTTTCCTTGTTCTTCTTTTCCTTGTTGGGAGCTTTCCTATGTAAATAGTTTTTCTCGTTTTTGCTTTTCCCTTTTATTTCCTTGTTCAAGAAAACCAAAAACTCCAAAAATATTTTAGTGTGTTTCTCTGAATTTCTTTCCTTTTTATTCGAGTCGTATCAAGGAGAAGACCATGATGAAAATGTTGACTGGCTCTTATATGAATAACTGTGGATCTAATAAAGAGCCCATTTTACCTTGTCTTCTCCTGTTGAATAAAATGTTTGTAGATTCCAGCTTAGTCCACGGCACTCTTGCACTATTATTATTTTCATATCGTTCGGTGGTGCAAGTGAAAGGCAATAATGACGATATTCGATGAGCTGGCCGTGGCAGAGAAAAACTTGTATGAACTCGACTTGTTCTGTTTGTGTAAATATGTTTAACCTAGTATCCATGATTCAGCCCATTATGATTAAATATGTTTGCAATGACAATTAGAGATTATAGTTCCTCATGCCATGCTTAAGTAGCTGGGAGTGGATAATGATTTATCTTGGATATCAACATTGCGTTAAAATGATTGTGATATGGTATCCTCCTCTGAATGTTCGAGTAGATTAACTTGACATATGTTCATGCATATAGTTGAATCAAAACCAACATAGCCTCTATGATATTTATGTTCATGGTGTTCATATCCTACTCATGCTATTGTCCAATGTTACTTATGCATAATGCATGTTCATGACCGTTGTTGCTCTCTAGCTGGACGCTTCTCAACTTATTTGCTAGCCTTCGCATGTACTAATTGGGAATTCTGCTTGTACATCAAAAACCTTGAACCCAAAAGTTATTCCAGATGAGTCCACCATACCTACCTATATGCGGTATTACGGTATTACCCTGCCACCCTAAGTAAATTGGCATGTGCCACCTCTAAAAACTTCTAATAAATATCCTTTTGTGTGCCTGGATCGTTCATGGAACGACAGGAGGTGGTCGGTATCTTCCATGCTAAGCGGGTAATTCTCAGGTCGAGTGTTTATTCACTCGCCATCGCACGAGAAAAGGGCGGTAATAGGGATGCCCAGTCCCAAACTGCAAACAGAAAAAGCTTCAAATAATCAAACAAAAACTCCTAATGGAGTCAAAACCTTTACTTTTATCGCTTGGGAACTGCCACTAGCATGCTTAGCGTGGAAGATATTGATAACTGATAGTCGTGAAGTAAATGAGAAGGGTGCATGTCTCAAAATATCATTTACCTCTCTTTAAAAACTTGAGCTCTGGCACCTGTGGAAATCACTGCTTCCCTCTGCGAAGGGACTATCTATTTACTTTTATGTTGTGTCATCACCTTCTAAAACAAGCGCCAGAACCTGAGAGCACTACTGTCATGACTTATGCATTGTGTGTAGCTAATGTTGGGTGCATCATGACTGGATCTTTTCTACCATGAATTACAATGTTTAGTCGCTGCTTGAACTTTGGAGGTGCTCTGCATTTATGGTTTGCGGTCTCAGAAAGGGCTAGCGAGATACCACTATTGTCATATTATATCATGGTTGTTTTGACAACATGTTGCTATCTGAGATATCTTATTATTTCTCGCTAGCTGATTATGTCATTGATATGAGTTAATATAATCTTTAAGAGTTATTGTCGGCATGGTTAGTTATAATGTTGGCTGAAAACCTGGGTGCTATTTAAGCCTATTTATGCAAACAAGAGCATAAGAGTTCGGTAAAGTTTTTCTTTTTCACTTTTAGTTTATCAGATGAATTGCTTGAGGACAAGCAAAGGTTTAAGCTTGGGGGAATTGATACGTCTCCAACGTATCTACTTTTCCTAACGCTTTTCCTCTTGTTTTGGACTCTAATTTGCATGATTTGAACGAAACTAACCCCGGACTGACGCTTTTTTCAGCAGAACTACCATGATGTTGTTTTTGTGTAGAAATAAAAGTTCTCGGAATGGAACGAAACTTTGCGAGGATTTTTTATACAATAAATAGGAATTTCTAGAGCCAAGATCCACCGGAGGGGGGCACCTGGGTGGGCACAACCCACCAGGGCGCGCCCCCCTCCTGGCGCGCGCACGTGGGTTGTCCCCACCTGGTGGCCCCGCAGACCCTGAAACCGATGCTATAAAATCCTATTTATCCAGAAAAAAATCAGGAAGAAAGAATTATCGCGATCCACGAGACGGAGCTGCCGTCACCTTGATGAGGACATCAATACCATTCTTACACCCACAGCCCCTACTACTATACATACTGGACCAATTACTAGAGCTCGCACGCACCAATTAAATTACCAGGTACTTTCGTTTCTTAGTAATGATTCTAATGTTCATGAGAATATGATGCTGCCTAAATTGGATACATTTGTTTTGCTTACAAATGAAGGGCCTAACTTGGATAAGGATGAACATGGGAGCAAGAACAAGCACGGAGTTGATGGCATGCGCAAGGGAAACAAGAACGGAGTTTCCGGTGATGATTTCTGGACTTTGAAGCCACCATAATGAGTGCATGAAGCCTTGGACGAAATATACAAGATGCCACTTCATAAATTTCGTCCAGAGGCTATTCTAGGTGCTGCGTCACCTTATTATTGGGCCAGGCCCATGTAATTTCGAAATACTTAAATATAGGCTGTTTTTAGAGTCCGTATGTGTGGGGAAACAAGAGTTAGGGTTGGATTCGGACCCCTCCTCCAAGGGCCACGAAGTTCCCCCCTCTTCCTCCATATATGCAGCCCTTAGGGCATCGTTTAGACTTTGGGTTTTGTTTAGATCAAAAGTTCGCCATAGCTGCTACTTCGCGTACTTCGTTTGTGTTCAACGACCAGACAAAGGCGTCACAGAACCCCACCTTCATTAATAAAGCTTTCCTCTTATATTCGCAATATCCAGATTGCAATCTCAGTTTCTTGCTTGTTCTTTGTTTGCACGCAGGAAACAGACCCTCGTGGTCAGGTTGATCGTGCTCCGGTGTGGTCAATAACCTCTTGGAGTTGGTTTGACGATTGCTAAGGCGCGACGTCCTCGCACGTTCGTAGTCGGATCGTGAAAGTCTATTCCTCCGAAACGATAATCACCATCTCATCGAAAGATGGGACACCTTTGCCTCTATCAAGTGGTATCAGATTTCCAGGTTGCTCAGTGAGATTTTACAGTTTTTCATAGTTTAGATCGAGTCTGTTCTTCACACCTACAGTCCATGAAAAAGCCAAAAAAAATTAGGGTTAGTTCATCATATCCGAACCAGTCTGAGCCTTTGCATAGTCTTTTCAGTATTTTGCTTTGTTGAATTTGCGGTTGCATCGTTGTGTCAAGTTGCTGGTCTTAGCGTCTAGTTTCCCTTAGAGTTTCGAGTTCTGTTCACAAGTTGTCACGCCGCCGCCGCGCCATCATCATCGCTCCTGCCATCTACCTCCACCGCTTATCCGCCACCGCTCTGAATCCATATCCATATACAACCACCAATCCGTATCCATATACCACCACCAATCTGTATCCATATACCACCACCGATCCGTATCCATATACCACCACCGATCCGTATCCATATACCACGACCGCTACCATATACCACCGCTGCCATAGCCTACCACCATATATCCACCACCAATCCGAGTTCTTTTCATATTAGGTTTGTTTGCGAGATCCATCTATTTTCCGTTTCGTGTTTTCTTGCCTGAGTAGGTCTCGAAAAAAAAGGAGTCTGGAGACCCCCGGGCAGTTTTTAGGCCAAAATTTTGGCGAACAAAAATATTTTTTCCCCATCCTATTTTTAGGTCCCAGGGAGTGTTTTGAGACACTCACCATCATAGTGATTTTTTGTCGCACTTTTTCGTCGTCGCAGCCCTGATTTCCGAAAAAAATTCAAAAAAATTTCGTGCCTATCCTGTTAGTTTGACTTGGGAAGAGTTTTGAGACACTCGCCATTATAGTGATTTTTCGCAAAAAAAAGACGAGCACAAAAAAAGAGCAATTTTTTTCAGAGTGTCCTTTTTCCTTGCTTACGTGCAGCGCCGTGATTTTGTTAGTGTTCTAGGCTTGCGTCTCTAGCACGGTCTAGCCTAGGACCAGCACAGTATCGTCGTTGAGCGTTTATTGAACTTTGCATCTCTGAATTGATTAGTGCTGACCCTTTTTGATGCGGAGCATCCTACGATCATCCCCATGGACCTACCATCGTCTCATCAAGAGCCAAGAGGACCCATGACACGAGCACGAGCTAGAGTTCTCGAGAACGATGTGACTTCCTTCCTTAGTGATATCACATATGATCCACTTGAGACATGGCTACTACCTAAGTCCGATATGCTATGCATGATCAGGTGTCAAGAGGACCCTCCCGAAGATGCTCGTGAAGACGGACAAGCCGCCAAGTCCATGGATGAAGAGAACCAACGGAAACGAACAAGTTCACCTTCCAGGCCCCGGACATCCGGCCAAGGCCCCGGACATCCGGCCCCTGGAGCGACCACATCAGCCGAAGCCCTGCCGCCCACGTCTATAGGGCCCGGACATCCGGCGTCCAGCCCGGACATCCGCCCCGAGCCCGGAAATCCGGCCAGAAGCCCAGAAATCCGGCGCCATGCACCAGAACCTACAGAAGCTATTGTCGCCAGCCTGGACATCCGGCCCCCACCCGGACATCCGGCTCCTCCTGAAGGCCCGGACATCCGGCCCGACGCCCGGACATCCGGCTCCGCCTGTCTGCGCACAGTAAAGGGCCGAGGCCCATGTACCTCTTCGCCCCCCTAGACTATATATACTCCATCCCCTTCCTCTTTCTAGGGTTAGCAAAGGATTAGCTCATATGTGAGGTAGAGCTTTGCTCATCCATTACAGATCTCCTCCTCGAGAGAGACTGCGGCCCCTCTTCGGAGAAGATCACCTTGGATTCAAGACCTCCTCACGGAGAAGACCCCCATCAAGACCTCCTCACGGAGAAGAACCGGTTACCTTTGTATCGTCCTTTGTTGGACTTGGATCTTGTATCTTACCTTTGTGTTCATCGATCTAGCGCATGTGTGATCTATTCTTGTTGGTTGAGTGATTCTCTCGTGTTTTCCCTCGTGTTTCCCCTCGTGTTTCCCCTCGTGTTCATCACGTTCTTCGTAGGGATCCGCTCCTTTCGTGAAAGATCGGCCATCTAGGGTTCCACCCTACATCATCTTGGTACCATGAGCCACATTGATCACGATTTCGGAGCCCCCTCTCTTTGTTTTCTATTTTGATTTTGTTGTTTTTCGTCCTAATCCGAAAATTGCCCCACAAAAATAGCCCCAAATTTTTTTGTGATTTGTTGGTGTGATGAAGTTTTGTTGGATTTGATCCGCGGATTTCGTGTGTTGCAGGTAGATCTAGCTTTTCCCCACCTTTTCCCCATTTTGCATCCACAAAATCTTCCGAATTTTGCCCCGGATTTGACCTCTCCACGCGGTGTTCTTCGAGTTCGTCCACGGATCCCGAGCCCGGACATCCGGCCCGACAGCCCAGACATCCGGCCCAACCCGGACATCCGGCCCTTGACAGCATCACTTCCATCCTCCACTCCGCTTTCCGCCTAACCCTCGCCAAATTTTCTCCCGGTGCCCACATACATTTCCGCATACCACCACCATTTCCGCATAGCACCACCATAGCCCTTCCCGCTACCAACTCCGACAATTTTGACCCGTTTTGCTTTGAGAATTTGAGTTGTGGTTTCCGTGTCCTATTGTGTTTCGGCTAACTAGGTACGGTTCGACATTAACATCACCACCGCTCATCTTCGCCAAGGACTACTCCGAACGGCTACATCACAATTGTGGTATCAACCTCACCTTGGTATCACTTTGGTATCGTGATATCACCATACTCTCTTGCATTTGCATTGATAACCCCATGGCCTTACTTTTGCGTAGCTTACCCATCGAGACTAGCCTTTGAGTATTGCCGGCAATGTGACTTGTGCACATTAGTGATCATACTTCCCATAGCATACATACCATCATCGTGTTGCATATCTTGGTATCATCTCTTGTGTCACAAAGTTGTCTTCGCATACACAATTGCTATCTTGGTTCGTGAAGCATTTCATGTTGCTCTTGGCGAAGAGGGTTGTCTTCCTCATGTTGCTCTTGGCGAGGAGGGTTGTCGACCTCATGTAGCTCTTGGCGAGGAGGGGGTCCATTGTCTTCTTGCTCTCGATGGACATGACGTTCTTGTCTCTCTTGAGGAGGAGCTTGTCGATCTTGACGAGGAACTTGTCGATCTTGACGAGGAGCTTGTCGATGCACACGTGCGTTGTAAATCCTTTCTTGAGCTTCGTCGCGAAGTGCTTCTTGATGTAGTCGAGCTTGTCGGCCTTGATTGGCTACGACACGACTTGAATCTTGAAGGGCACGTTGCGCCTCAAGGGCATGAGCTTCACGTAGTTGTTGTTCTTGACGTTGCGCCTCGGCGTCTTGTGCATCTTGATGTTGTTGCGCTCGCTCCTCTTGTTCTTGTTGTCGTTGGTGTTGCCGTTCTTGTGCTTGTGCGAAAGCAGCTTGGTTTTGACGATGTCGATGCTCTTGAGAGTCGGTGTCGTGTAGAGGATTGCGGTTAGCTTGACGGTCATGATGCGCGGCACGACGAAGAGTGTTCGATGTCGGTGTACTTAAACCGGAGATAGTGTCATCGGAGTGTCGACTTGAGCGGCTCCGTCTTCACGAGGACGAAGTTGTAGAAGAGCGGACCACCAAAAAGAGAGTGAGCGCCACAAGCCCAAATTGAGTGCCTCCACGATGAGCGACAAGAAAAACTTAGTTCTCTTTGCCACCAAACGTGAGATGAGAGAAGTGTGTGAGAACCCATCCAGTGTCCTACACTATGTCCTATTGTGCAAGGACGAGGCACCAAAAGCTAACACCTCTCACAATCTTCCTCTAGTGTTATCTTCTTTATTGCAGGAATTCCAAGATGTTTTCCCCGATGAGCTACCTCCGGGTCTACCTCCAATACGAGGCATTGAGCACCGAATCGATCTCATCCCCGGAGCGCCGCTTCCAAACAAAGCTCCCTACCGCGTCAACCCCGAAGAAACCAAAGAAATACAAAGGCAAGTAAAGCATCTCATAGATCATGGACATGTGCGTGAAAGTTTGAGTCCTTGTGCCGTACCGGTCATTGTTGTGCCAAAACGAGACGGTAGTTTTCGCATGTGTTCCGATTGTAGACCTATCAATGCTATCACCGTTCGTTATAGGTACCCCATTCCACGCCTTGATGATATGCTTGATGAACTTAGTAGTGCCACTATCTTTTCCAAAATTGATCTTAAAAGTGGTTACTATCAAATCCGCATACAAGAGGGTGATGAATGGAAAACCGCTTTCAAAACAAAGTTTGGTCTATATGAGTGGTTAGTCATGCCTATGGGTTTATCGGAAGCACCCGGTACCTTCATGCGCCCTATGCATTATGTGTTTCACCCTTACATTGGTGAATTTGTTGTTGTCTACTTTGATGATATCCTTGTGTTTAGCAAATCTCGCAAAGAGCATGTCACCCACCTTCGCACTGTGCTACAAACTCTTCGAAAAGAGCAACTTTATGCTAATATGGAAAAATGCCTATTTGGTGTTGATAAGCTTGTTTTCTTGGGTTTCGTAGTATCTTCTAAGGGTGTTCATGTTCATGAATCTAAGATCAATGCTATTAAAACTTGGCCCCAACCAACCAATTTGCAACAAGTGCGTAGTTTTCTTGGTTTAGCCAGTTTCTACCATAGATTTGTGAAGGATTTTCGCACCATTGCTTCACCTTTGCATGCTTTGAGTAAGAAAAATGCACCGTTTGTTTGGGGAACATCCCAAGACATTGCTTTCAATGAGCTTAAAAATTTTCTTACTCATGCCCCCGTGCTTGCATTACCCAACTTTGACAAACCTTTTGAAATTCATTGCGATGCTAGTGGTAATGGCATAGGAGGTGTGTTAACACAAGAGAAGCGCCCAATTGCTTATTTTAGTGAGAAACTCTCCGGAGCGCAACTAAATTATCCCATCTATGACAAAGAGCTATATGCTTTAGTGCGAGTTTTGCATGAATGGGAACATTACCTACGCCCTCATGAGTTCATCATCCATTCCGACCATGAAACGCTTACATACCTTAAGGGTCAAACTAAATTGAACAAGCGTCATGCTAAGTGGAGTGAATTTATTGAGTCATTTCCTTATGTCATCAAGTACATTAAAGGTAAGGAAAATGTTGTGGCGGATGCACTTTCCCGTATATGCATGCTTGTTACTCAACTTGAGTTAAATGTCATTGGCTTTGAGCATATAAAAGACTTGTATGAGCATGATCCTACATTTGCTATTCCTTATGCCAAGTGTTTGACGCATACTTCTTGGGATCGATACTACATCAAAGATGGATATCTTATGAGAGCTAACAAACTTTGCATTCTCGAGTCCTCTCTTCGCTTGTTGCTTTTGCAGGAATCTCATGGAGGCGCACTCATGGGACACTTTGGATGTGACAAGACATTTTCTACGCTCTCCAAGAACTACTTTTGGCCCAAGATGTTTCACGACGTCAATCGCTTCACCAACCGATGCTCTACATGTCGCAAAGCTAAGTCTAAAGCCCAATCTCATGGCCTCTATATGCCACTTCCAATTCCATATCACCCATGGGAAGATATTAGCATGGATTTTGTGCTTGGTTTGCCTAGAACTCGAAATGGCAAGGATTCCGTTTTTTGTTGTTGTGGATCGATTCTCCAAAATGGCACATTTCATTCCTTGCAACAAGATAGACGATGCTTCACATGTTGCAAATTTGTTTTGTAGGGAAATCTTGCGCCTTCATGGAGTGCCAAAGACGATCGTCTTGGACCGCGACGTCAAGTTCTTGAGTTACTTTTGGAAGACATTGTGCGCCAAGCTCGGAATCAAGCTTTTGTTCTCTTCGGCATACCATCCACAAACCGACGGCCAAACGGAGGTGACCAACCGCACGCTCTCCACTCTACTACACGTGTTGATAAAGAAAAACATCAAGGAGTGGGAGGAGTGCCTACCCATCGCCGAGTACGCCTACAATCGTGCAAGACATTCGACTACCGGCAAGTCCCCCTTCGAGGTCGTCTATGGCTTCAACCCATTGTCCCCATTGGACATTCTACCTCTACCGCTACAAGAGCGCACAAACATGGACACGAGTTCCCGAGTCAACTTCCTCAAGAAGATGCATGAAGATACAAGGAACACCATCGAGTGCCAAGTACAACGCCTCGCGACCAAGCTCAACATCAACAAGCAACCCATCATGTTCAGTGTTGGAGATCTTGTGTGGCTACACCTTCGCAAGGACCGTTTCCCCAATGAACGCAAGTCCAAGCTACTACCCCGAGCGGATGGACCCTTCAAGGTGCTTGCACGCTACAACAACAACGCATACAAGATCGACATCCCACGCGACAAGTATTCCGTGAGGGACATCTTCAACATCAACGATCTCTCCCCATACCATGGTGATGAGGATTTCGATCCGAGGTCGGATCTTTCCCAAGGGAGGGGAGATGATGCGGAGCATCCTACGATCATCCCCATGGACCTACCAGCGTCTCATCAAGAGCCAAGAGAACCCATGACACGAGAATGAGCTAGAGCTCTCGAGAACGAGGTGACTTCCTTCCTTAGTGATATCACGTATGATCCACTCGAGACATGGCTACTACCTAAGTCTGATATGCTATGCATGATCAGGTGTCAAGAGGACCCTCCCGAAGATGCTCGTGAAGATGCTCGTGAAGATGCTCGTGAAGACGAACAAGCCGCCAAGTCCATGGATGAAGAGAACCAACGGAAACGGACAAGTTCACCTTCCAGGCCCCGGACATCCGGCCCCTGGAGCGACCACATCAGCCGAAGCCCTGCCACCCACGTCTACAGGGCCCGGACATCCGGCGTCCAGCCCGGACATCCGGCCCGAGCCCGGAAATCCGGCCAGAAGCCCGGAAATCCGGCGCCATGCACCAGAACCTACAGAAGCTATCGTCGCCAGCCCGGACATCCGGCTCCTCCTGAAGGCCTGGACATCCGGCCCGACGCCCGGACATCCGGCTCCGCCTATCTGTGCACAGTAAAGGGCCGAGGCCCATGTACCTCTTTGCCCCCCTAGACTATATATACTCCATCCCCTTCCTCTTTCTAGGGTTAGCAAAGGATTAGCTCATATGTGAGATAGAGCTTTGCTCATCCATTACGGATCTCCTCCTCGAGAGAGACTGTGGCCCCTCTTCGGAGAAGATCACCTTGGATTCGAGACCTCCTCACGGAGAAGACCCCCATCAAGACCTCCTCACGGAGAGGAACCGGTTAGCTTTGTATCGTCCTTTGTTGGACTTGGATCTTGTATCTTACCTTTGTGTTCATCGATCTAGCGCATGTGTGATCTATTCTTGTTGGTTGAGTGATTCTCTCGTGTTTTCCCTCGTGTTTCCCCTCGTGTTCATCACGTTCTTCGTAGGGATCCGCTCCTTTCGTGAAAGATCGGCCATCTAGGGTTCCACCCTACATCCTTTTTGCTACCATATTATAAGCCTTCCCAGCTCCACATACATCTACGTCGTGCGTTTGACTCTCCCTAGTAATCGCTTTATCCAAGCTTTGAGAGTTTTGACTACAACGGTTGCCTATCACCTCCTGCTGCTGGGTAAGAACAAGAATTTGAGATTTGCTTGACGGATTTTTGACACACTGCCACATTCTAGTAGTCTGTAGGATCATATTCTTGTGTGTTTCTATTGCTGCTAACCATGGCAGGATCACAAGCCGACGAGACTGACTGGGAGAACATGACGAACAAGGAGCTTCATGATAAGTTTCAGCAAATGATGAGTGCACAGGTGGAAGATGTGCTAAACAAATTTTAAGAGGCCATGGAGAAGATAGATGGCATTGAGAAGGCATTCGAAACAATGCTCAATAACAAGTTTAATGAATTGCTCGCGCGTCTTCCACCGTCTGCTGCACCTGTCGCACCTCAACAACAACAACAACAACAACAACAACAACAACAACAACAACAACATCGCCTTTCAAATCAAGTGGGACGAGCACAGCGCGTTCCTCTTGAGCCTGGTCAAACTTCCGATGCCGGTGTACCTACTGTTGATGCTTCTGTAGCTCCTGCTGCTACTTCAGAGGTGGAGGACCATTACGAGGATGAGGTTGATCAAAATCAGAACTACGTGCAACCACCACCACCACCAGGAGGTCGTCCTCATGCATATCATGGCAACGGTAGGGCTGGACCACCACCTAAGGTACAAGCTCATGACCATCTTCCTAAACTAAAATTGCATATTCCACCATTGAAGGGTAGATATGTTCCTGATATATATCTTAATTGGGAGTTAGAAACTGAACAACGGTTTACATGTTTACAATATCCTGAGGAGAGACGTGTTCCTGCTGCTGTTTGTGCTTTCACTAGTTTTGCATGTGTTTGGTGGTCTGAACATTGTAGATTATATCCCATTCCAGCTACTTGGGCTGTTTTGAAAACTGCTATGCGTACTCGTTGGGTTCCACCTTATTATCAATGTGAATTACTTCAAAAATTGCAGCGTTTAAGACAAGGAAAAAATTCTGTAGAAGAATATTATCAGGAATTACAAACTGGCATGATTAGATGTGGCATTGTTGAGGAGAATGAAGCTATGCTTGCATGTTTTATGGGTGGATTAAATAGAGAGATTCAGACCATTCTAGAATATAAGCAGTATAATAATATCACTCATTTATTCCATCTTGCTTGTAAAGCTGAACGTGAAGTGCAGGATCGACAGACATTGGCGCAAACTAACTTTTTTGCAGGTCGACCTTCATCATGAACACTGCGTGCATCCTCTACTTCCACATAGTCTATTGCACCGACACCTCCATCAGCTGCCACCTCTAGCCGTGATACAAGGAAGCAGGCACAACCACCACTATCTGCCAAGAGCACACCTATTGGGGCTGCACAGAGTTCTTCTTCTTCCATGGCATCAACAGGGCACACAAGTGATATTATTTATCGTCGTTGTAAGGGACGAGGTCATTACGCGAGAGAATGCAAACCTCAGCATGTGATGATTGCTACTGAGGATGGTGGGTATGAGTCCGCTAGTGACTATGATGAGGAGACTTTGGCTCTTATTACACGTGAAGAACACAGTGCAGATGATTCTGATCATGAGACGCAATACATGGCTCCTGAAGACGCTGACAGGTATGAATCAGAGGCATAATTTGTTCCATACAAAGGGAGTTGTGAAGGAACGTTCTGTTCGCGTCATCATAGATGGAGGGAGCTACAACAACTTGGCTAGCATGGAGATGGTGGAAAAACTATCTCTCACCACAAGACCACATCCACATCCTTACTACATCCAATGGTTCAACAACGGCGGCAAGGTTAAGGTAACATGTATTGTTCATGTGCATTTTAGTATCTCTACATATGCTGATTATGTTTATTGTGATGTGGTACCTATGCAAGCATGTTCCTTATTACTTGGTAGACCATGGCAATTTGATAAAAAATCTGTACACCATTGTAGAAACAATAAGTATACTCTTGTTCATAAGGATAAACATATTACTTTGCTTCCTATGTCTCCTGATTCCATTTTGAAAGATGATATTAATAGAGCTAATAAAGCAAAATAGGAGAAAAATAAGAGTGAAAATCAGATTGTGGCAAAAGAATTTGAGCAACAAATGAAGCCTAATAATAAACCATCTAGTGTTGCTTCTGAAATTAAATTGAAAAGTGCATGTTTACTTGCCACTAAATCTGATATTGATGATCTAGATTGCAGCAAATCTGTTTGCTATGCTTTTGTGTGCAAAGAGGCATTATTTTCATTCAAGGATGTGCCTTCCTATTTTCCTCCTACTGCCACTAACATTTTGCAGGAGTTTGCTGACGTCTTTCCACAAGACGTGCCACCGGGATTACCACCTATTCGAGGGATTGAGCATCAGATTGACTTAATTCCTGGTGCTTCGCTGCCAAACCGTGCGCCATATCGTACCAATCCAGAGGAGACGAAGGAGATTATGCGTCAAGTACAGGAGCTGCTTGACAAAGGTTATATACGCGAATCTCTTAGTCCTTGTGCTGTTCCTATTATACTAGTGCCGAAAAAGGATGGTACGTCGCGTATGTGTGTTGATTGTAGAGGCATTAATAATATTACTATTCGTTACCGTCATCCTATTCCTAGGCTAGATGATATGCTTGATGAATTGAGTGGCTCTACAATATTCTCCAAAGTTGATTTGCGTAGTGGATACCATCAAATTCGTATGAAATTGGGAGCTGAATGGAAAACAGCATTTAAAACTAAGTTTGGTTTATATGAGTGGTTAGTCATGCCTTTTGGGTTAACTAATGCACCTAGTACTTTCATGAGACTAATGAACGAAGTTTTACGTGCTTTCATTGGACGATTTGTGGTAGTCTATTTTGATGATATACTGATTTATAGCAAATCTTTGGAAGAACATTTGGAACATTTACATGCTGCTTTTATTGCTCTACGTGATGCACGTTTGTTTGGTAACCTTGGGAAGTGCACCTTTTGCATCGATCGAGTATCCTTTCTTGGCTATGTTGTTACTCCACAGATGATAAAGCCAAGATTGAAGCTACTGAGAGTTGGCCGCAGCCCAAAACGGTCACACAAGTGAGGAGTTTTCTTGGCCTCGCTGGATTCTATAGGTGTTTTGTGAGAGATTTCAGCACCATTGCTGCACCTCTCAATGAGCTTACAAAGAAGGATGTGCCTTTTGTTTGGGGTACCGCATAGGAAGAAGCCTTCACGGTATTGAAAGATAAGTTGACACATGCTCCTTTACTCCAACTTCCTGATTTTAATAAGACTTTTGAGCTTGAATGTGATGCTAGTGGAATTGGATTAGGAGGTGTGTTATTACAAGATGGTAAACCTTTTGCATACTTTTCTGAAAAATTGAGTGGGCCTAGTCTGAACTATTCTACTTATGATAAAGAATTATATGCTCTTGTTCGGACCTTAGAAACATGGCAACATTATTTATGGCCCAAATAATTTGTTATACATTCTGATCATGAATCTTTGAAACATATTAAAAGTCAAGCAAAACTGAACCGTAGACATGCTAAATGGGTTGAATTCATTGAGACTTTCCCTTATGTCATTAAACACAAGAAGGGTAAAGAAAATGTTATTGCTGATGCATTGTCTCATCGTTATACTATGCTTTCACAACTTGACTTTAAAATATTTGGTTTGGAGACCATCAAAGATCAATATGTGCATGATGCTGAATTTAAAGATGTATTGCAGAATTGTAAGGAAGGGAGAACATGGAACAAGTTCGTCTTTAACGATGGATTTGTGTTTCGTGCTAACAAGCTATGCATTCCAGCTAGCTCCATTCGTCTTTTGTTGTTGCAGGAGGCGCATGGAGGAGGATTAATGGGAAGAAGACAGAGGATATACTTGTGACACATTTCTTTTGGCCAAAGATGAGACGGGATGTTGAGCGTTTTGTTGCTCGCCGCACTACATGTCAAAAAAGCTAAGTCACGACTCTATCCTCATGGTTTATATATGCCTTTGCCTGTACCTAGTGTTCCTTGGGAGGATATATCTATGGACTTTGTTTTAGGGTTACCTCGGACAAAGAAGGGGAGGGATAGCATATTTGTTGTCGTGGATAGGTTCTCAAAAATGGCACACTTTATACCATGTCATAAAAGCGATGATGTTGTTAATGTTGCTGATTTGTTCTTTCGTGAAATTATTCGCTTGCATGGTGTGTCAAATACCATTGTTTCATATCGTGATACTAAATTTCTTAGCCACTTTTGGAGATGTTTATGGGCTAAGTTGAGGACTAAACTGCTTTTTAATAATAGTTGTCACCCCCAAACTGATGGTCAAACTGAAGTAGTCGATAGAACATTGTCTACTATGCTTAGGGCTGTTTTGAAGAATAATAAGAAAATGCGGGAAGAATGCTTGCCTCATATTGAATTTGCTTATAATCGTTCATTCCATTCTACTACTAAGATGTGCCCTTTTGAAATTGTGTATGGTTTCCTACCTCGTGCACCCATTGATTTGTTGCCTCTTCCATCTTCGGAGAAGGTTAATTTTGATGCAAAACAACATATTGAATTGATCTTAAAAATGCATGAGTTAACTAAGGAAAACATTGAGCATATGAATGCTAAATATAAACTTAATGAAGATAAGGGTAGAAAACATGTTGTCTTTGCACTTGGAGATCTTGTTTGGTTACATTTGCGTAAGGATAGGTTTCCTAATTTGCGCAAATCAAAGCTAGTGCCACGTGATGATGGTCCTTTTAAGGTGTTAGAGAAAATAAATGATAATGCATATAAACTTGAGCTGCCTGCAGATTTTGGGGTTAGTCCCACTTTTAACATTGCAGATTTGAAGTCTCATTTCAGTGAGGAAGATGAGCTTCCGTCGAGGACGACTTCATTTCAAGAAGGGGAGGATGATGAGGACATCGATACCATTGTACACGCATAGCCCCTGCTACTATACATACTGGACCAATTACTAGAGCTTGCGCACGCCAATTAAATTACCAGGTACTTTCGTTTCTTAGTAATGATTCTAATGTTCATGAGAATATGATGCTGCCTAAATTGGATACATTTGTTTTGCTTACAAATGAAGGGCCTAGCTTGGAGAAGGATGAACATGGGAGCAAGAACAAGCATGGAGTTGATGGCATGCGCAAGGGAAACAGGAACGGAGTTTCCGGTGATGATTTCAGGACATTGAAGCCACCATAATGAGTGCATGAAGCCTTGGACGAAATATACAAGATGCCACTTCATAAATTTTGTCCAGAGGCTATTCTAGGTGCTGCGTCACCTTATTATTTGGCGAGGCCCATGTAATTTCGAAATACTTGAATATAGGCTGTTTTTAGAGTCCGTATGTGTGGGGAAACAAGAGTTAGGGTTGGATTCGGACCCCTCCTCCAAGGGCCACGAAATTCCCCCCTCTTCCTCCATATATACAGCCCTTAGGGCATCGTTTAGACTTTGGGTTTTGTTTAGAACAAAAGTTCGCCATAGCTGTAACTTCGCGTACTTCGTTTGTGTTCAACGACCAGACAAAGGCGTCACAGAACCCCACCTTCATTAATAAAGCTTTCCTCTTATATTCGCAATATCGAGATTGCAATCTCAGTTTCTTGCTTGTTCTTCGTTTGCACGCAGGAAACAGACCGTCGTGGTCAGGTTGATCGTGCTCCGGCGTGGTCAATAACCTCTCGGATTTGGTTTAGCGATTGCTAAGGCGCGACGTCCTCGCACGTTCGTAGTCGTATCGTGAAAGTCTACTCCTCCGAAACGATAATCACCATCTCATCGAAAGACGAGACACCTTTGCCTCTATCACAACTCCTATTCTTCATCGAGAGGCCTGATCTGGAGTCCGTTTGGGGCTCCGAAGAGGGGGATCTTTGTTCTTCGTCATCACCAACCCTTCCCCATCGCCAATTCCATGATGCTCCCCACAGGGAGTGGGTAATTCCTTCGTAGGCTCGCTGGTCGGTGAGGAGTTGGACAAGATTCATCATGTAATCGAGTTAGTTTTGTTAGGACCTGATCCCTAGTATCCACTATGTTCTAACATTGATGTTGCTATGACTTTGCCATGCTTAATGCTTGTCACTTTGGGCCCGGGTGCCATGAATTTAGATCTGAACCATGTATGTTATCACCATTATATCCATGTTCTAGATCCGATCTTGTAAGTTATAGTCACCTACTACGTGTTATGATCCGGCAACCCCGGAGTGACAATAGTCGGGACCACTCCCGGTGATGACCGTAGTTTAAGGAGTTCATGTTTCACTGTGTGTTATTGCTTTGTTCCGGTTCTCTATTAAAAGGAGGCCTTAACATCCCTTAGTTTCCAATTGGACCCCGCTGCAATGGGAGGGTAGGACAAAATGTTGGGGAACGTAGTAATTTCAAAAAAATTCCTACGAACACACAAGATCATGGTGATGCATAGCAACGAGAGGGGAGAGTGTTGTCTACGTACCCTCGTAGACCGATAGCGGAAGCATTAACACAACGCGGTTGATGTAGTCGTACGTCTTCACGATCCGACCGATTAAGTACCGAACGTACGGCACCTACGAGTTCAGCACACGTTCAGCTCGATGACGTCCCTCGAACTCCGATCCATCCTAGTGTTGAGGGAGAGTTTCGTCAGCACGACGGCGTGGTGACGATGATGATGTTCTACCGACGCAGGGCTTCGCCTAAGCTCCGCTACGATATTATCGAGGTGTAATATGGTGGAGGGGGGCACCGCACACGGCTAAAAGATCATTGATTAATTGTGTGTATAGAGGTGCCCTCCTACCCCCGTATATAAAGGTGCAAGGGGGAGGCCGCTGGCCAAGGAGGAGAGGCGTGCCTGGGAGGAGTCCTACTCCTACCGGGAGTAGGACCCCCCCCCCCCCGCTTTTCCATGTTGGACTAGGAGAGAGGGGGAAGAGGTGGAGGGGAGGAAGGAAGGGGGGGCACCGCCCCCCTCTCCTTGTCCTATTCGGACTGGGGGGGAAGGGGCGCGCGGCCCTGCCCTGGCCTCCTCTCATCTCTTCCACCTAGGCCCAATAAGGCCCATTAAGTTATGGGGGGGGTTCCGGTAACCTCCCGGTACTCCGGAAAAATCCCGATTTCACCCGGAACACTTCCGATGTCCAAACATAGGCTTCCAATATATCAATCTTTATGTCTCGACCATTTCGAGACTCCTCATCATGTCCGTGATCACATCCAGTACTCCGAACAACCTTCGGTACATCAAAACATATAAACTCATAATATAACTGGCATCGTAACGTTAAGCGTGCGGACCCTACGGGTTCGAGAACGATGTAGACATGACCGAGACACCTCTCCGGTCAATAACCAATAGCGGAACCTGGATGCTCATATTGGTTCCCACATATTCTACAAAGATGTTTATCGGTCAGACCGCATAACAACATACGTTGTTCCCTTTGTCATCGGTATGTTACTTGCCCGAGATTCGATCGTCGGTATCTCTATACCTAGTTCAATCTCGTTACCGGCAAGTCTCTTTACTCGTTCCGTAATAAATCATCCCGCAACTAACTCATTAGTCACAATGCTTGCAAGGCTTATAGTGATGTGTATTACTGAGTGGGCCCAGAGATACCTCTCCGACAATCGGAGTGACAAATCCTAATCTCTAAATACGCCAACCCAACAAGTACCTTTGGAGACACCTGTAGAGCACCTTTATAATCACCCAGTTACGTTGTGACGTTTGGTAGCACACAAAGTGTTCCTCCGGTAAACGGGAGTTGCATAATCTCATAGTCATGGGAACATGTATAAGTCATGAAGAAAGCAATAGCAACATACTAAACGATCGAGTGCTAAGCTAACGGAATGGGTCAAGTCAATCACATCATTCTCCTAATGATGTGATCCCGTTAATCAAATGACAACTCATGTCTATGGCTAGGAATCATAACCATCTTTGATCAACGAGCTAGTCAAGTAGAGGCATACTAGTGACCCTCTGTTTGTTTATGTATTCACACATGTATTATGTTTCCGGTTAATACAATTCTAGCATGAACAATAAACATTTATCATGATATAAGGAAATAAATAATAACTTTATTATTGCCTCTAGGGCATATTTCCTTCAGTCTCCCACTTGCACTAGAGTCAATAATCTAGATTACACAGTAATGATTCTTACACCCATGGAGTCTTGGTGCTGATCATGTTTTGCTCGTGGAAGAGGCTTAGTCAACGGGTCTGCAACATTCAGATCCGTATGTATCTTGCAAATTTCTATGTCTCCCACCCGGACTAAATCCTGGATGGAATTGAAGCGTCTTTTGATGTGCTTGGTTCTCTTGTGAAATCTGGATTCCTTTGCCAAGGCAATTGCACCAGTATTGTCACAAAAGATTTTCATTGGTCCCGATGCACTAGGTATGACACCTAGATCGGATATGAACTCCTTCATCCAGACTCCTTCATTTGTTGCTTCTGAAGCAGCTATGTACTCCGCTTCACACGTAGATCCCGCCACGACACTTTGCTTAGAACTGCACCAACTAACAGCTCCACCGTTCAATGTAAATACGTATCCGGTTTGCGATTTAGAATCATCCGGATCAGTGTCAAAGCTTGCATCAACGTAACCATTTACGATGAGCTCTTTGTCACCTCCATAAATGAGAAACATATCCTTAGTCCTTTTTAGGTATTTCAGGATGTTCTTGACCACTGTCCAGTGATCCACTCCTGGATTACTTTGGTACCTCCCTGCTAAACTTATAGCAAGGCACATATCAGGTCTGGTACACAACATTGCATACATGATAGAGCCTATGGCTGAAGCATAGGGAACATCTTTCATCTTCTCTCTATCTTCTGCAGTGGTCGGGCATTGAGTCTTACTCAATCTCACACCTTGTAGTATAGGCAAGAACCCTTTCTTTGCTTGATCCATTTTGAACTTCTTCAAAACTTTGTCAAGGTATGTGCTTTGTGAAAGTCCAATTAAGCGTCTTGATCTATCTCTATAGATCTTGATGCCTAATATATATGCAGCTTCACCGAGGTCTTTCATTGAAAAACTCTTATTCAAGTATCCCTTTATGCTATCCAGAAATTCTATATCATTTCCAATCAGTAATATGTCATCCACATATAATATCAGAAATGCTACTGAGCTCCCACTCACTTTCTTGTAAATACAGGCTTCTCCAAAAGTCTGTATAAAACCAAATGCTTTGATCACACTATCAAAGCGTTTATTCCAACTCCGAGAGGCTTGCACCAGTCCATAAATGGATCGCTGGAGCTTGCACACTTTGTTAGCTCCCTCTGGATCAATAAAACCTTCCGGTTGCATCATATACAACTCTTCTTCCAGAAATCCATTCAGGAATGCAGTTTTTACATCCATTTGCCAAATTTCATAATCATAAAATGCAGCAATTGCTAACATGATTCGGACAGACTTAAGCATCGCTACGGGTGAGAAGGTCTCATCGTAGTCAATCCCTTGAACTTGTCGAAAACCTTTCACAACAAGTCGAGCTTTATAGACAGTAACATTACCGTCAGCGTCAGTCTTCTTCTTGAAGATCCATTTATTTTCAATGGCTTGCCGATCATCGGGCAAGTCAACCAAAGTCCATACTTTGTTCTCATACATGGACCCCATCTCGGATTTCATGGCCTCAAGCCATTTTGCGGAATCTGGGCTCACCATCGCTTCTTCATAGTTCGTAGGTTCGTCATGGTCTAGTAACATAACCTCCAGAACAGGATTACCGTACCACTCTGGTGCGGATCTTAATCTGGTTGACCTACGAGGTTCAGTAATAACTTGATCTGAAGTTCCATGATCATTATCATTAACTTCCCCACTAATTGGTGTAGGTGTCGCAGAAACTGGGTTCTGTGATGATCTACTTTCCAATAAGGGAGCAGGTACATTTACCTCATCAAGTTCTATTTTCCTCCCACTCACTTCTTTCGAGAGAAACTGCTTCTCTAGAAAGGATCCATTCTTAGCAACGAATGTCTTGCCTTCGGATCTGTGATAGAAGGTGTACCCAACAGTCTCCTTTGGGTATCCTATGAAGACACATTTCTCCGATTTGGGTTCGAGCTTATCAGGTTGAAGTTTCTTCACATAAGCATCGCAACCCCAAATTTTAAGAAACGACAACTTTGGTTTCTTGCCAAACCATAGTTCATAAGGCGTCGTCTCAATGGATTTCGATGGTGCTCTATTTAGAGTGAATGCAGCCGTCTCTAAAGAATAACCCCAAAACTATAGCGGTAAATCAGTAAGAGACATCATAGATCGCACCATATCTAGTAAAGTACGATTACGACGTTCGGACACACCATTACGCTGTGGTGTTCCGGGTGGCGTGAGTTGCGAAACTATTCCGCATTGTTTGAAATGTAGGCCAAACTCGTAACTCAAATATTCTCCTCCACGATCTGATCGTAGAAACTTTATTTTCTTGTTACGATGATTTTCAACTTCGCTCTGAAATTCTTTGAACTTTTCAAATGTTTCAGACTTATGTTTCATTAAGTAGATATACCCATATCTGCTCAAATCATCTGTGAAAGTGAGAAAATAACGATATCCGCCACGAGCCTCAATATTCATCGGACCACATACATCTGTATGTATGATTTCCAACAAATCAGTCGCTCTCTCCATAGTTCCGGAGAACGGTGTTTTAGTCATCTTGCCCATGAGACACGGTTCGCAAGTACCAAGTGATTCATAATCAAGTGATTCCAAAAGTCCATCATTATGGAGTTTCTTCATGCGCTTTACACCGATATGACCTAAACGGCAGTGCCACAAATAAGTTGCACTATCATTATCAACTCTGCATCTTTTGGCTTCGACATTATGAATATGTGTGTCACTACTACCGAGATTCATTAAAAAATAGACCACTCTTCAAGGGTGCATGACCATAAAAGATATTATTCATATAAATAGAACAACCATTATTCTCTGATTTAAATGAATAACCGTCTCGCATCAAACAAGATCCAGATATAATGTTCATGCTCAACGCTGGCACCAAATAACAATTATTTAGGTCTAATACTAATCCCGAAGGTAGATGTAGAGGTAGCGTGCCGACGGCGATCACATCGACTTTGGAACCGTTTCCCACGCGCATCGTCACCTCGTCCTTGGCCAGTGTTCGCTTAATCCGTAGTCCCTGTTTCGAGTTGCAAATATTAGCAACAGAACCAGTATCAAATACCCAGGTGCTACTGCGAGCTCTGGTAAGGTACACATCAATAACATCTATATCACATATACCTTTGTTCACCTTGCCATCCTTCTTATCCGCCAAATACTTGGGGCAGTTCCGCTTCCAGTGACCAGCTTGCTTGCAGTAAATGCACTCAGTTTCAGGCTTAGGTCCAGGTTTGGGTTTCTTCTCCTGAACAGCAACTTGCTTGATGTTCTTCTTGAAGTTCCCCTTCTTCTTCCCTTTGCCCTTTTTCTTGAAACTAGTGGTCTTACTGACCATCAACACTTGATGCTCCTTTTTGATTTCTACCTCCGCTGCCTTTAGCATTGCGAAGAGCTCGGGAATTGTCTTATTCATCCCTTGCATGTTATAGTTCATCACGAAGCTCTTGTAGCTTGGTGGCAGTGATTGAAGAATTCTGTCAATGACGCTATCATCCGGAAGATTAACTCCCAGTTGAATCAAGTGATTATTATACCCAGACATTTTGAGTATATGCTCACTGACAGAACTATTCTCTTCCATCTTGCAGCTGTAGAACTTATTGGAGACTTCATATCTCTCAATCCGGGCATTTGCTTGAAATATTAACTTCAACTCCTGGAACATCTCATATGCTCCATGACGTTCAAAATGTCGTTGAAGACCCGGTTCTAAGCCGTAAAGCATGGCACACTGAACTATCAAGTAGTCATCAGCTTTGCTCTGCCAGACGTTCATAACTTCTGGTGATGCTCTTGCAGGAGGCCTGGCACCCAACGGTGCTTCCAGGACGTAATTCTTCTGTGTAGCAATGAGGATAATCCTCAAGTTACGGACCCAGTCCGTGTAATTGCTACCATCATCTTTCAACTTTGCTTTCTCAAGGAACGCATTAAAATTCAACGGAACAACAGCACGGGCCATCTATCTACAATTAACATAGACAAGCAAGATACTATCAGGTACTAAGTTCATGATAAATTTAAGTTCTATTAATCATATTACTTAAGAACTCCCACTTAGATAGACATCCCTCTAATCATCTAAGTGATTACGTGATCCAAATCAACTAAACCATAACCGATCATCACGTGAAATGGAGTAGTTTTCAATGGTGAACATCACTATGTTGATCATATCTACTATATGATTCACGCTCGACCTTTCGGTCTCCGTGTTCCGAGGCCATATCTGCATATGCTAGGCTCGTCAAGTTTAACCTGAGTATTCTGCGTGTGCAAAACTGGCTTGCACCCGTTGTAGATGGACGTAGAGCTTATCACAGTCGATCATCACGTGGTGTCTGGGCACGACGAACTTTGGCAACGGTGCATACTCAGGGAGAACACTTTTATCTTGAAATTTTAGTGAGAGATCATCTTATAATGCTACCCTCAATCAAAGCAAGATAAGATGCATAAAAGATAAACATCACATTTAATCAATATAGTGATATGATATGGCCATCATCATCTTGTGCTTGTGATCTCCATCTCCGAAGCACCGTCATGATCACCATCATCACCGGCTCGACACCTTGATCTCCATCGTAGCATCGTGGTCGTCTCGCCAACTATTGCTTTTACGACTATCGCTACCGCTTAGTGATAAAGTAAAACAATTACATGTCGATTGCATTGCATACAATAAAGCGACAACCATATGGCTCCTGCCAGTTGCCGATAACTCGGTTACAAAACATGATCATCTCATTCAATAAAATATAGCATCATGTCTTGACCATATCACATCACAACATGCCCTGCAAAAACAAGTTAGACGTCCTCTACTTTGTTGTTGCAAGTTTTACGTGGCTGCTACGGGCTTAGCAAGAACCGTTCTTACCTACGCATCAAAACCACAACGATAGTTTGTCAAGTTGGTGCTGTTTTAACCTTCGCAAGGACCGGGCGTAGCCACACTCGGTTCAACTAAAGTGAGAGAGACAGACACCCGCCAGTCACCTTTAAGCAACGAGTGCTCGCAACGGTGAAACCAGTCTCGCGTAAGCGTACGCGTAATGTCGGTCCGGGCCGCTTCATCTCACAATACCGCTGAACCAAAGTATGACATGCTGGTAAGCAGTATGACTTATATCGCCCACAACTCACTTGTGTTCTACTCGTGCATAACATCAACGCATAAAACCAGGCTCTGATACCACTGTTGGGGAACGTAGTAATTTCAAAAAAATTCCTATGAACACACAAGATCATGGTGATGCATAGCAACGAGAGGGGAGAGTGTTGTCTACGTACCCTCGTAGACCGATAGCGGAAGCGTTAACACAACGCGGTTGATGTAGTCGTACGTCTTCACGATCCGACCGATCAAGTACCGAACGTACGGCACCTCCGAGTTCAGCACACGTTCAGCTCGATGACGTCCCTCGAACTCCGATCCAGCCGAGTGTTGAGGGAGAGTTTCGTCAGCACGACGGCGTGGTGACGATGATGATGTTCTACCGACGCAGGGCTTCGCCTAAGCTCCGCTACGATATTATCGAGGTGTAATATGGTGGAGGGGGGCACTGCACACGGCTAAAAGATCGTTGATCAATTGTGTGTATAGAGGTGCCCCCCTGCCCCCGTATATAAAGGTGCAAGGGGGAGGCCGCCGGCCAAGGAGGAGAGGCGCGCCTGGGAGGAGTCCAACTCCTACCGGGAGTAGGACTCCCCCCCCTTTTCCATGTTGGACTAGGAGAGAGGGGGAAGAGGTGGAGGGGAGGAAGGAAGGGGGCGCCGCCCCCTCTCCTTGTCCTATTCGGACTGGGGGGAAGGGGCGCGCGGCCCTGCCCTGGCCTCCTCTCCTCTCTTCCACCTAGGCCCAATAAGGCCCATTAAGTTACCGGGGGGTTCCGGTAACCTCCCGGTACTCCGGAAAAATCCCGATTTCACCCGGAAAACTTCCGATGTCCAAACATAGGCTTCCAATATATCAATCTTTATGTCTCGACCATTTCGAGACTCCTCGTCATGTCCGTGATCACATCCGGGACTCCGAACAACCTTCGGTACATCAAAACATATAAACTCATAATATAACTGTCATCGTAACGTTAAGCGTGCGGACCCTACGGGTTTGAGAACTATGTAGACATGACCGAGACACCTCTCCGGTCAATAACCAATAGCGGAACCTAGATGCTCATATTGGTTTCCACATATTCTACGAAGATGTTTATCGGTCAGACCGCATAACAACATACGTTGTTCCCTTTGTCATCGGTATGTTACTTGCCCGAGATTCGATCGTCGGTATCTCTATACCTAGTTCAATCTCGTTACTGGCAAGTCTCTTTACTCGTTCCGTAATACATCATCCCGCAACTAACTCATTAGTCACAATGCTTGCAAGGCTTATAGTGATGTGTATTACTGAGTGGGCCCAGAGATACCTCTCCGACAATCGGAGTGACAAATCCTAATCTCGAAATACGCCAACCCAACAAGTACCTTTGGAGACACCTGTAGAGCACCTTTATAATCACCCAGTTACGTTGTGACGTTTGGTAGCACACAAAGTGTTCCTCCGGTAAACGGGAGTTGCATAATCTCATAGTCATAGGAACATGTATAAGTCATGAAGAAAGCAATAGCAACATACTAAACGATCGAGTGCTAAGCTAACGGAATGGGCCAAGTCAATCACATCATTCTCCTAATGATGTGATCCCGTTAATCAAATGACAACTCATGTCTATGGCTAGGAAACATAACCATCTTTGATCAACGAGCTACTCAAGTAGAGGCATACTAGTGACACTCTGTTTGTTTATGTATTCACGCATGTATTATGTTTCTGGTTAATACAATCTAGCATGAACAATAAACATTTATCATGATATAAGGAAATAAATAATAACTTTATTATTGCCTCTAGGGCATATTTCCTTCACAAAAGATGTCATGCAAGTTCTTTACATAAGCACGTATGACTATTTACGGAATACATGCCTACATTATATTGATGAACTGGAGCTAGTGCCGTATCGCCCTTGGTTATAACTGTCTCATGATGAATGTCATCCAACAAGTCACCGATCCAATGCCTACGAATTTATATTATATTTATCTTGCTAAGTTACTACTGCTACTGTTACTGTTGCACTTGTTACAAAACTACTTCTATCACTGTTACTGTTACTACTGTCACTGTTATCAAAACGATCATATTACTTTGCTACTGATCACTTTGTTGTAGATAATTAATCTCCAGGTGTGGTTGAATTGACAACTCAACTGCTAATACCTTCAAATATTCTTTGGCTACCCTTGTGTCGAATCTATAAATTTGAGTTGAATACTCTACCCTCGAAGACTGTTGCGATCCCCTATACTTGTGGGTTATCACACACCCACACATACCAACACATACACCACACAAAATATTTTCTCCTCGTGCCTCTATCCCCTCCCCCCTGCATACACACACTCAAGGGCATCTCTCGTCATGACATCCTATTCGTCTCTCTCTCTAGACCTCTCTCATTTCTCATGCTATCTCTCCCACGTCCCCCCTCCCCCCGCCGGCCCCTCTATCCATGCCTCTCTCGAATACGTAATACATACACATACCTCTCTAGGTCCTGCCAAATACATCAACTACACATTCACACATGTTACATCACGTACCCCATTGATCTTAAAAGCCCTCTCTTCTCTTTTATTTCGCATACAACATTCCTTTTGAATAAAACCACACAAAGTGTGGACAGAAAATTATTTTGGAATTTCTACATATATACAACATTATAAAGTTATAAGGAGGAGTATGAATGTCAATTTTCATTGCATGGTGCACCCGATATTTATTCCGCACTATGAATTTTTATATTTTTATACTATATATAAAGTTAGTCATAATAAAGAGAAACGAAGAGCATCCCTCTCTCCGTCGCATACACCTCCTCTACGCCCCTTTCATGTATGCACACAAACTATCTAGAGGTCCTCTAAAAGTACGCCCCCAACACATTCACGCATGTTTCAGCTTTTTCTCATGATATATACAGTGACGATCATTGTATTTGAAGCGAAGGCACGATGCGTACATTGAACTTCAGAATCCACTCATTACGCTCACCATTTACGTTTTGTGGTTATTATAGCGTCACGGGCTCACCGTACAGCTCTGTATTTGCTCAAGACACGACTAGTTGACCAGTTGATGAGGACATCAATACCATTGTTACACCCACAACCCCTGCTGCTATACATACTGGACCAATTACTAGAGCTCGCGCGCGCCAATTGAATTACCAGGTACTTTCGTTTCTTGGTAACGATTCTAATGGTCATGAGAATATGATGCTGCCTAAATTGGATACATTTGTTTTGCTTACAAATGAAGGGCCTAGCTTAGACAAGAAAGATGAGCCTTGGAGCAAGTTCAAGCATGGTGATGATGGCATGCGCAAGGGGAACATGAAAGGAGTTACAAGTGATCATTCGAGGACTTTAAAGCCACCATAATGAGTGCATGAAGCCTTGGACGAAATAAACAAGATGCCACTTCATAAATTTCGTCCAGAGGCTATTCTAGGTGCCGCATCACCTTATTATTGGGCCCGGCCCATGTAATTTCGAAATACTTGATTATAGGTTGTTTTTAGAGTCCGTATATGTGGGGAAACAAGAGTTAGGGTTGGTTTCGGACCCCTCCTCCAAGGGCCATGAAATTCCCCCTCTTCCTCCATATATACAACCCTTAGGTCATCGTTTAGGATTTGTGCTTTGTGTTAAAAGTTCGCCATAGCTGCAACTTCGTGTACTTTATTTGTGTTCAACGACTAGACCAAGATGTCACAAAACCCCACCTTGATCAATAAAGCTTTCCTTTTTTATTCGCAATATCCAAATTGCAATTTCAGTTTCTTGCTTGTCCTTCGTTTGCTTGCATGAAATAGACCCTCGTGGTCAGGTTGATCATGCTCCGGCATGGTTAATAACCTCTCGGGGTTGGTTTAGCGATTTCTAATGCGCGACGTCCTCGCACGTTCGTAGTCAGATCGTCAAAGTCTACTCCACCATAAACGATAGCCACTATCTCATCGAATGACGGGACACCTTCGCCTCTATCAAGTGGTATCAGATTTCCAGGTTGCTCGGTGAGATTTGCCAGTTTTTCGTTGTTTAGATCGATCTTGTTCTTCATCCGTATAGTCCATGAAAAAGCCAAAAAAATTAGGGTTAGTTCATCATATCCAAACCAATATGAGCCATTGCATAATCTTTTCTATACTTGCTTTGTTGAATTTTCGGTTGCATCGTCGTGTCAAGTTGCTGGTCTTAGCATCTAGTCTCCCTTAGAGTTTCGAGTTCTGTTCAAAATTTGTCACGCCGCCGCCGCACCATCTTCATCGATGCTACCATATACCACCACCGCTACCATATACCTCCACCACTGCCATATACCACCACTGCTGCCATATCCCACCACCGCTGCCATATACCACCATCGCTGCCATATCCTACCATCTCTACCATATACCACCACCGCTACCATATCCCACCAACGCCGCCATCTACCACCACCGCTGTCATATCCACCACCAATTCGAGTTCTTTTCATATTAGGTTTGTTTTCGAGATCCATCTATTTTCTGATTCTTGTTTCCTTGCCTGAGTAGGTTTCGAAAAAACAAAGTGTTGAGACCCCCGGGCAGTTTTTAGGACAAAATTTTGGCAGGCGAAAATAATTTTTCCCTATCCTGTTCTTAGGCTTTTCTGAGTCTTTTGAGACACTCGCCATCATAGTGATTTTTTGTCGCACTTTTTCGTCGTCGCTGCCCTGATTTCCAAAAAAAATTGTCAATTTTTTTTCGTGCATATCCTGTCAATTTGACTTGGGAAGAGTTTTGAGACACTCGCCATTATAGTGATTTTTTGCAAAAAAAAAGAGCGCAAAAAAAGAGCGCAAATTTCCCAGAGTGTGCTTTTCCCTTGTTTACGTGCCGCGCCATGATTTTGTTAGTGTTCTAGGCTCGCGTCTCTAGTACAGTCTAGCCTAGGACCAGCACAGTACCTTCGTTGAGCGTTTATTCAACTTTGTATCTTTGAATTGATTATTGCTGACCCTTTTTTCTACCGTATTATAAGCCTTCCCAACTCCACATACATATACGTCGTGCGTTGGACTATCCCTGGTAATCACTCAATCCAAGCATTGAGAGTTTTGGCTACAATGGTTGCCAATCACCACCTGTTGCTGGGGAAGAACTGGTAAGAATTTAAAATTTGCTTGAAGGATTTGTGACACACCGCCACTTTCTAGTAGTCTGTAGGATCATATTATTGTGTGTTTCTATTGCTGCTAACCATGGCAGGACCACAAGCCGACGAGATTGACTGGGAGAACATGACGAACAAGGAGTTGCATGATAAATTTCAGCAAATGATGAGTGGCCAGGTGGAAGATGTGCTAAACAGATTTGAAGAGGCCATGGAGAAGATAGATGGCATTGAGAACGCGTTCAAAACAAAGCTCGATAACAAGTTTCATGAATTGCTCGCGCGTCTTCCACAACCACCGCCCGCTGCACCTGTCGCGCCTCTACAGCAACAACAACAACAATAACAACAACAACAACAACAACAACAACAACATCGCCTTCCAAATCAAGTGGGACGAGCACTACGCGTTCCCCTTGAGCCTGGTCAAAATTCTGGTGCCGCTGTACCTACTGTTGATGCTTCTATAGCTCCTGCTGCTACCACTACTGGAATCAGCTATTTTGCCATCTGCCAGCTCTTTGTCGTCTGCTAGCTGACGGCAAAGAAGCTCTTTGCCATCAGCTACCCAAAAGCAGACGGCAAAGAAATGGCAAACGACAAAACAGGTCTTTGCCATCTGCCAGCTCTTTGCCGTCCGCTGGCAGACGGCAAAGAGAGAGGTGGCCCCCACCCCCCGCCCGTTTAGAAAAAACCTAGCAGACGGCAAAGAGGAGAGTAACTAACGACCCCTACCCCCCGCCCGTTACTCTCTCTTCTCTCCCTCTCTTATCCCCGACGCGCCCCGCCACCACATCCCACCCCACCGCCGCAGCCGCCGCCCGGCGCCGCCCCGTCGCCCCGCCACCCGCCGCCCGGCGCTGCCCCGTCGCCCCCTCCGCCCCGTCGCCCCCCACCCCACCCGCCGACGCCCCGTCGCCCCACCACCCGCCGCCCCCGCCGCCCGGCGCCGCCCCGGCACCGGCCCCGACGCCCCGTTGCCCCGCCACCCGCCTCCCGGCGCCGCCCCCGCCGCCCGGCGCCCCCCGCCACCGCCCCCGCCGACCGTCCCATTGCTCCGGTGAGGGACCAATTTTTTTTTCTGTTTTTTCATTTTTTTCTGTTTAATTGTTAGTGCTAGATTGTGTTAGTGTTAGTGTTAGAAAAGAATGAGAAGAAGTAGAAGTAGTAGAAGAAGTAGAAAAAGAAGAAAAGAGAAGAAGTAGAAAAAAGATGAAAAAAGAAAAGAAGAAAAGAAGTAGAAGAAGAAGAAAGGAAGAAAAGAAAAGAAGTACAAAAAGATGTAAAAAGAAGAAGAAGAAAAGAAGTAGAAGAAGTAGAAGAAGAAGAAAGGAAGAAACGAAAAGAAGTAAAAAAGTAGAAAAAAGATGAAAGAAGAAGAAGAAGAAAGGAAAGAAGAAGAAGAAGAAGAAGAAGAAGAGAAAGAAAGAAGAAGACCCCTCCGGCCTCACCCCACCCGCCGACACCCCGACCCCGACACCACACCCCGACCCCGACACGACACCCTGACACGGACACCACACCCCGACACCCCGACCCCGACACGACACCCCGACCCCTGACCCCCTGACCCCCTGACACGACACCCCGACACCCGACCCCCTGACCCCCTGACCCCCCAACCCCGACACCATACCCCGACCCCGACACGACACCCCGACTCCGAGACCACACCCCGACACCCCGACCCCGACACGACACCCCGACACCCGACCCCCCGACCCCCTGACCCCCGACACGACACCCCGACACCCGACCCCCCGGCCCCCTGACCCCCTGACACGACACCCCGACACCCGACCCCCAGACCCCCCAACCCCGACACCACACCCTGACACCCGACCCCGACTCCACCCAGACACCCGACCCCCTAACCCCCTGACCCCGACACGACACCCCGACCCCGAAACAGCACCCCGACCCCGACACGGCACCCCGACTCCACCCAGACACCCGACCCCCTGACCCCGCACGACACCCCGACCCCCCGACCCCGAAACAGCACCCCGACCCCGACACGGCACCCCGACCCCCAACACCTCCCGAAAAGGTGTTCTTTGGCCTTGCAGAGGCCGATTGGGTCATATATTCATGAATTATTAATTAGCTCATATATTTTTCGATTTTGTTATGAAAACATCATATATAATTGTGTTGATCGGGTAGATTTAAATGTGCACTTGTTTCATCGCTGCGAAGTTTGGTGGTCGATGACCTCGCCGTGCGTTTTACGAGCTCTGCCCCTTCGTTCGCGGGTGAGCAAAAATGACATGTCCTCCTCCCCCGTTAATTATTTGCTCTGTTCCGGTGTTCGTGCCGATGAAACTTGATAGCTAGCTATATATGTGTCTTGAATCATCAGTATGCGTAACCAATATGTGTCTCCCATTCGAAAGCGTCATAGTTATAAATATGTATGCATTTGCATATTTATAACCTTGATTCTTTCGAATTGTCCAACGCTATCCATGGACAGCCCAAGTATGTTTAGATTGGGTTTGTTTTCCCATATGCTTTGCTCCGGATCTGACGCATAAGTTTCGTCAGTGCCTCCCCTGTTGTTCTCCGGGTACACATCCTCTTTGTTTATTGTAGAGACGTGTATCAGGAGAACAGCGGGGAGGTGCTGCCGAAATTTTACGTATGATCCGGAGCATAGCATGGGAAAATGAACCCAATCTAAACATACTCGGGTGGGATTAGGACCTATCATTACCTATTAGAGTGTAGGTTGCATGGACGTAATAAAATTGACAGAGTAGATCAACTGATGAATATATACATGGTGAATTATATATATATATATATATTTGTTGTGTGTCTAGTAGCTCTGAAAGTCAAGATGAGTGATCGTGCGTGGATGTACACCGGTCACACTGGTCAGAACAAATGGAGCACTGAATGGTTCACAAAAACCAAGGGGTTTGTGCGAGCCGCATTTGCAAATGGCCAGAGGAAAACCTGGTGCCCCTGTTTACGGTGCGGCAATTGGGAAAAGAGGACAGAGGCTGAAATGGGCAAACACCTGCAGAAGAGTGGTTTTACGCCCGATTATACGGTGTGGACATTTCCTGGTGAGTCTGCCCAACGTGACCGAGCTGAGGTGGATCGTCGTCGCACCGACGAGCATGGTACCGGGATGGAAAACATGGTGCAAGACTTCGATGATGCTCGGGATTCGGACGAGGAGATGGAGGAATCTGCAAAGGCCTTCAATGAAATGTTGGAGTCTTCAAAACGTTCGCTCCATGAGCACACTGAGCTTTTTCAGTTGGATGCCATCTCACAAGTAATGGCTCTGAAGGCTCAGTTCAACTTGGGCAGAGAATGCTACGATGCAATGATGACAGTATTTGGACGCTTTCTACCCAAAGGACATGTAATGCCTGCAAACCTGTACCAGTCGGACAAAATCCTCCGTGCACTGAAGATGCCCGATGATAAGATACATGCCTGTGAGAAAGGATGTGTCTTGTTTAGGCTTGACTATGCGGATTTGAACTATTGTCCCATTTGCAAGTCTTCCAGGTATGTTGTGGTAGACAACGGTATGGGTGAGAAGACACAGACCAAAATCCCCGTTAGTGTTCTTCAGTATATGCCAATCATACCAAGACTTCAACATCTTTTCATGGTCGAAGAGACGGCCAGACAGATGACATGGCACAAAACGGGCAAAAGAACCGAACTAGATGCAGATGGGAATCTGATGATTGTACACACATCGGATGCTGTTGCGTGGAAAAAGTTTGATGAATTACATGCTGACAAAGCGGCAGATCCGAGGCATCCTCGAGTCGGCATCAGCACGGATGGGTTCAGTGTGTTTGGTATGACGGCAGCCCAATACAGTTGTTGGCCCGTATTTGTCTTTCCACTCAATCTCCCCCCCGGACAGATTATGCAAAGAAAGAACATTTTCCTGACATTGATAATTCCAGGGCCCAACTATCCGGGGAAAAATATGAATGTGTACATGCAGCCGCTTAAGGGCGAATTGCAATGTCACGACCGAATTTTTGGGATATTAATTTCCCAGAAAAACGGCCTTTGTGCTCACCAGCCCCAGGATTACTGTTAGCTGATGAGGCACCAACTTGATACAAGAATTCCAAGCAAGGTACAAAATATGTAGTACAAGACCATTGTGGTCTAGGAGTACAACACTTGGTTTCTAATGGTTGATGGCGGAAGCGGTTTGTGGTTCATCTGCGTCTATGGGACTCCATTTCCCACAAGAACAGCTGACCAGGATAACTCCTATCTCCGCGAGGCTGCTATCACCATTGCGTAGGTTCCGGGGCTGTCGTCGTAATGCTTATCTCCAAGCAAGGAATCTGGCCAAGACAATAGCCAGGGACAAGCCAGTGAGTACGTTTGAATGTACTCGCAAACATTAAGAACACGGGTATAATATAACAAGGGGGTAATCATGCTCCGAAATATTTATGATCATGACGTCAGTCCCGAATTAAACGAAAAGCTGTGATGCACGCATGCGGGAAAAATATGAACATGCAATACGGGAGTAGGAATAGAATGCACTGACCGAGTGTCTGAAATGACTCCTCGAAAAGGTGCAAATAAATTAACAATGCCGCAGTCGGGCGTCTGAGCGACACCACATAAAGGGCTTATAAAGAAATAAGTAAATAATAAGCATGCCACAGTCGGGCGTCTGAGCGACACCACATAAAGGGCTTATAAAGGATGAATAAATAACAAACATGCCGCAGTCGGGCGTCTGAGCGACGCCACATAAAGGGCTTATATAAGAATAAAAGAATAGTAAACATGCCGCAGTCGGGCGTCTGAGCGACGCCACATAAAGGGCTTATATAAGAATAAACACAGTGAATATCCAGGAGGTAGAACCGTCCCAAGGATACTCAATAATTCAAATAATGTAAATGGTTAGTCCATAATAATAATAAACATAATCCTCATATGTCACAGGTCATAAACAAAATCTAGTCTAGCCGTTTCTCCATCCGATGACCGTCACTAGATCCAGTTAACCGTTTTCCATCCGAATACCGTTACTAAGATTTAGTTAACCGTGTCTCCATCCGAAAACCGTCACTAGATCCATCTCAGTCTGTAGTCCTTACCCATGTACATGGCTATCCAAAAAGATATGACCTCTGCAGAGGGTGTACTCTTTACCCACGAGTAGCGGATTTATTTAGTCCATCGGGACTAATTCCGCCTACGGTCTTTTAATTGAAAACACGCCTGACCTGCACACACCAGCTTAGCTTACCGGTGTCTGGAATCACCCACAACACCTGTCGAGCCAAACTCTAAGTGGGGAGGCTACAACCTCGACGTAGCATGGGATCAAATTTATATACGCGCGCTCTAAGGGGTGCCCCCCTCTCGGTCCCAACCGGAAACACCCATGCCCCCGGACCAGGTGGCATGCCTACCGGAGGCCTCCGGTATCTTCCACCATGGCCTCTCTGTACGGTGTGTGCTTTGGTAAGGGGTTGTCGACTTACTGAACCGTACCCCGTCTGCGACAGGGACAAGTGGTAGTACAAAACAAATAGGGAAGTCACTGAACAAGACTCGACCTACGACCGACTCAGGTGGTCCAAGTATTCTCCGAAAGATTAGCATAACCAAAATGTTTCCAATCACAGACAGAATCACCGCTCACCAAGCCTCATCATGCCATACCGGACACACTCGTCCCGACGAGGAACTAGGGACAAGCTCGTGTCTACCCAAGACCACGACTCTCCCGGCTTCCTGCCGGTATGCATGAAAAGCTCGCGAGAATGATCACTATCACCAGCATAACCATTTCTAACAGTAAAGCATCTCCAAAAAAATGCACTCCTGCGTGTGACTTTACCGTTACATAAAAATAACATAAGCTCCAAGTCAAGTGGTGTTGTAACCGTATCAAAACACCACACAAAAATGTTATGCCAGAGTTCAGAAATGCTTGCCTTCAAGAGTATGCAAAGGGTGCACTTTTTTGAAAGCTTTCTCTTCTCTCCAAAATCCTATTTTGAGAAATATTCAAATAACAAATATTTCAAACACAGTACAAAAAGTTGTCTCAAATATTTTTGAAATAAATCTTATAATAAACTAGATGAAATTTGAGAGAGGTAGGAAAAAGAATCAACTCATTTGGAGTTTTATTTTGAAAGTTATAGCCAGTCAAAGATCAGTCAAACTTCTGTTTTTAAATAAAACCAGATAAGAAAACGTTTCGGGAAAAATACGCTTTCGCAGCAGAGGAGACGTACTCGGGACTTTGCGCTATCACTTAACCAGAGAGGACGGGCGCGCGGGTCACTGACAGTGGGTCCAGAGGGCCCACTGGTCAGGTTTGACCATTCTTCCCTCTCCCTCCTCTTCTCTGCCGAACGGGAGCGGGACTCCGGCGATCGCCGGCGACAGACGGCGGCTCCTCGAGGGCACCTGAGGGCAAGGATGGACCCGCCAGACCGGGGCGGTCCTCTCGGTGGTCGCTGGGTCGACGGTGGTGGGAGGAGTCGCCGGCGGCGAGCTCCGCGGCGGAGGGGGCTACGGGTGAGAAGTGGGTTTTGGGCTCCGGTGGTCTCCGATCGAGGCTGAGGCGCTGGGCAGCTCCGCAAGGACAAGAGGAAGCGAGTGGTGGCGCTGGATGGGCGGGGGAGTGGCTGGTTGCGGCGAATGGCACCGGAATGCAGCGGCGGCCGAACCGGCCGGAGTTTGGGGAAGATGGCCTCTCCCGGCCAATCCACTGCTTGGGGAGCTCTAGAGGGAAGGCTGGAGGTCGCCTGAGGTCTTGAACGAGTTCGGGGATCCCTTAAATAGGCGCTCGAGGCTGGACCGCGGCGGCTGTGGATAAGAACGCCGGCGACAGCCGTGCTGTAGCTGCAGAGCGACGTGGCGGCGACGAGCGCGTGCCGACGAGCTTCGGGATAAGCTTGAGCTGTTCATAGGGGCAGCTGGCGCGCTGGTGTGGTTTGGGCGGCGCCGTCCATGGCAGAGGCTCGCTGCCGACGCCGGCGTGCCGCCAAAAGCTCTGCCAGCGGCGCTGTAGGGCGCCAGAGGTGGCGTGGAGAGTGGGCGGGGTAGTGCGCGGTTCAGCGGGCGAGCAGGGGCCAGGGACGGGACGCGACGAGGGCGGCAGTGCGACGCGGCGGCTCAGTGCGCGCGCGTGCAAAACGTGCGCTCTGGGCGCGCCCAGAGCACGCACGGGACATGCTCGACGAAATGCCAGGGCGGCCTAGAGTGCGAGGGTGAGGCTGGCAATTAACAGGACTAGGATAGGGATAGCCAGGAGTTTAGTGGACAAGGTTGCTGGGTCAGTGGAACAAGATCATAGTGCAAACTAGGAAGCATGCCCAAAACTGACTGTGCACACCAAGTGTTCGACAGAATGCTAGGTGCATTTAGGCAACTCTTGGAGTGGCCAAAATCTCCAGATCAGGGTCTCTCTAGATGTAGATGATGCTGGCAAGCTCATTTGAGAAAGACCAGAAACTTGCTAGTGCAAGTTTTGCAAAACTACAGTTTTGGACAGAAGGAAAGAGGTCTCATTGCATGCACTTAAAATCCTCCATTTGGTCCACTCTCCTGGACTTAAGGGTTTTGCAGGGAGGGCTTTAAGTAGGAAAAAGCTCAGGGTCACTAGAGCAAAATAAAGTAGGGTTGCAGTACAAATCATCAAATTGGACCAGAATGAAAAAGAGGTTGATTCACTCAAAAGTTTCAAAGAACATCACTGGGTTTTGGTATAAAGTTGAATTATATGCATCTACTGACATCTCCAAACACTTGGAAGAATTTTTAAAAGAATATTTAAATAGGTTGTAGTGCAAAAATGCCTACTGGACCAGATTGGAAAAGTTGGTGTAGAGCTCAAAATCTCCAATGACCAAAAGATATTTTTGCATAAAAGTGATGTGGAGATATCACATGACATCCCCAAATTTTGGTGGAAATTTTAAATGCATTTGCCAAATGGTTGCAGTGCAAACAGGCTCCAAATTCATGAAAAATCATTTTAAAAGAATAAAGCTCAGGGAAAGGCAAACCTTGCAATTAAATCCACTGAATAAGAATTGTTTTATAGAGAGAGCATGCAAGTCCAACAATATTTTTGGAAAGTTTTCACTTGAGGTAAAAACCCTTAAAATAAAAGGGAAAAACTAGCCAAATGGAAAAGTTTAATTTCCTGTCAAAATTTTAATCAATAAAACAAGCTCAAAATTTTGGGGTGGCACAACACTACCCCCCTTAAGAAAAATCTCGTCCTCGAGATTTGTTAAAAGTAGTTTTGAACAAACATTGCTCTTACTAAAAGAAATCATTCAATTGTGCAAAAAAAACAAAGCGGCTACAGTGAGAGGACAATAAGTGGTGTAAACCACAGTGTGGTACACTGGCGTAGCATGGAAAAATCCATGGGTGGGGGGAAAACGAGATATTTCTACGTGGATACAGTAATTCAAAATAAATTCTAAATTACTAAAACACGCTGGTCGTACCCGAGAGCACAGTGCTCTCTTTGGCTGACAGGTGGACCCGGGGTCCACTGTCGGCCTCTTCTTCTACCTCTGGCTCTCTCTTCTCCCTCGCGTGCTCTCCCGCGTTCCCTCCACCGGCGACGCCTAGCGCGTAGGGCATCTAGGCCGTACTGCGGTAGTGCGTGGCGTGCTAGCTGCCGGTGCAGCGTGCACTCACCTCGCGGGCCAGTGCACTGTCGGCACTGCTCGCGGACTTGCCTCCGAACACCGGCGATCGGGCGATGAGTGGCGCTGGTGGACCTCACCCACCGTACACCGATCTCGTGCTATAAAATGGTCGCGGTGCTTCCTTCTTCTTCCTCACACCTGGCCTCGCTTCTACTTCTCCCTCCTTCTCCTCCATTGCTGTTAGCAGGAGCTCGAGACGAGGCTCTAATGGCGGAGGCGATGCCGGACTGGTATGTGGTCCTGGTGTGCGGAGGTTTGGTGGTGCTGCTGGGGTTATCCGTGCTCTTGTGCACGATGATCCTCGATGATCGTCGTGATGCTGCCGCTCGAGTGCTAGCTCTTCGCGGTGGCGACGATCACGAGGATTAGGTGCGGCGTCGAGTGCTGACTGCTGTCGGTGTGCTGGGGCAACTCGCGCCCTAATGATTACTCGCAAATCTCTCTTACTGAGACTGCGGTGTCCTCGAGTGTGATCAGTTAGGTGCAAAAAAATGTGTACGAGGATTTGGAAATAGCGCACGAGGTCGAGAGGTTGCGGTTGTGAGTCTGCTGTCAGGGTGCTGCGCGAATAAAAATCTATGTCGTGAAGATAAATACGCTGCAGCAACTCGGGGAAAGAAAAACTCACTACAAAATTTTTATCGCGAGCGAAAAAAATTTAGTTAAAACAAAATCAATAGCAGCAAAATTGCCCACATAATTGAAACCAAAAATCCGATCCGTAGCACAAATTTGGGTACCACGCACAAGTTACAACACGTAAATAAACACTGGGACAACAAACACAGCGGTGACGTTTACAAAGAAAATGGCAAAAGGACAGGGTCCTAAGAAAACGCCTCTGGCACTGGGGCACACTCTTCTTCTATCGGGGGAAGCGGGTTGACCAGTCGATGAATGCGCCTCTCCTGGTCAGGCCTCAGTGGTCTGCCAATAGCGATCCGAGGATTTAAATCAGCGAGGCTCTGGAGATAACCCATTACTCGCTGAGTCAAACGCTCCTGGGCGATAACGTACTGAGCAAGGTCGGCCAGTACTGGATCTCTCTCAATTCGTCCACCGGGAAAAGATGCAACTTCTCCAGGTGCTGCACGACTCGGAAAATAATAATATCCTCGTTCGCTGGCATAGGGCACCGCGAAACGGAGACGAGCGAGCGCCTCGTACGCAGCAGCTTCTATGGCCATATGCGGAGTCGGCATGGATTTTCCCACGAAGGAAACTTCCGTTGGGTCTTGGTTTGGGTATGCGGGAGGGATGTGCACCACTGCCCAATACTTCGAGGTGGATGGGGTGATCCTCGATTTGAGTAACTCGTACTGGGGTGGATGGGTGGCACTCATGGTACTGCAGGTAAAGTCCCACAATAATCTAACAAAACTACCCGGGGTTGCGTCTGGGGTTCTCAGGTAAATACTGGGGGTCGGCATGGCAAGGAAATGGCTGTGAGCGTTGGGCACAATGTGAGGGGTACTCGGCAAGGTCACGAGGTGGCCTTTATATAGCATTGGGGCTGGGTTATCCACCGTGGTGAAGGGTAACTGGTTGTCGATCCTGTTCTCGGGTCAAAGCCACAGATATACATATCACATAAATGTGACGCATTACTGTGGGTGCCGTCGGGGTTGGTCTTGGTAGCTGCGCCCGAAATTTAAAAATGCAACTGTACGCTAACGTACATATGCTTAGCTACTACTCCAAAAAAATAGGGACGCACAAGCAGACAGCATTAAATAAAAGCGATACAAGGTCACACCGTTACAAGCGGAGGTAAACTAAGGCTCGATACTACTCGAGCGACTTAGTCCACTTCGTTAATGTCTAAGTGGGCTGGCCTGGCGGATGCCGAGGTTTCTCCACGGTTTTCACCGTCGGGATTAGCTGGTAGGGGTTGAGGGGCTGCAGGGTCGGGGAAGTGGTGATGACCATCGCGGGGGTTGCTGGCCACAATCCCGTTGGAACGGGTTCCCAAAAGACGTCGAAGTGCTTCTGGGGACACCAAAGCACTCTGGTTGATGGCTGGGGCAGACCTCAAGGGATCGATCGGGTGTCCGAACAGCACGACTGGGTTGTCGGCGTCGGGCTCCGTTTCTCCTCTCGTCGGGGCTCGGCGAACCAGTTCTCCACGAGCTGCGATCAGATCAAGGGTGACTTGATCGAACAGTTGCTCTAGTGCGCTTACATAGCGCACCAGGTGCAATAGTGCAGGGTCTGTCTCGTGATCTCCGTTGGCAACCTGGGGCGGCCTACCATACCCGTCACGACTGGGGTAGTAGTAGAACGAGCGACAGTTAACTCTGGGCGACAAGTGCCGGAGTTGGACTATAGCTTCTCGGGCTGCCAGTTGGATGGCTTGTGGCTCAAAGGAAGTTGTCCTTCCAGTGAACCTGTAGGGGCGTTCTGGCGACAGACCCCTACCGTAAATGTGCACCGTGGCCCAGTACTGACGGCTCTCACCGTACATGGGTCCTTGGTACACAACATATTCAGGAGGCTCTTCTAAAGCATAGGCACGGCGGGTGAGGTTTGCGAGCACGGTCACAAAACCTCCAAGGTTGGTCGCTGTGGTCTCATTGTGAACAACGGGGCCAGGCATCATGGCTTGGTTTGGGGAAAGGGCTGTGTTGTGCTGTGTTGAGGCTAGCGTGCCCTTTTTATAGGAAAAGGGGACGGAGTCTTCCTTCGCACGCTTGCGAATGAGACGGGTTGGGTGTCGGTCACTGGCGCATGATCGACGGGCTAGGCTGATAGGTTGGGCACCGTCCGCCGAAAGGCGTCGGGTCACTGTGGGGCTATCTTACGCGAGAAGCTTGGCCGGGGCTAGGTTAAGGTCTGGTGGTTTGGTTAACCTAGGTTTATTGACCTGGCTAAGATAGGATTAGCCAATGGTCAGCCTGGCTCTGATACCAAGTCTGTCACGACCGGATTTTTGGGATATTAATTTCCTAGAAAAACGGCCTTTGTGCTCACCAGCCCCAGGATTACTGTTAGCTGATGAGGCACCAACTTGATACAAGAATTCCAAGCAAGGTACAAAATATGTAGTACAAGACCATTGTGGCCTAGGAGTACAACACTTGGTTTCTAATGGTTGATGGCGGAAGCGGTTTGTGGTTCATCTGCGTCTATGGGACTCCATTTCCCACAAGAACAGCTGACCAGGATAACTCCTATCTTCGCGAGGCTGCTATCACCATTGCGTAGGTTCCGGGGCTGTCGTCGTAATGCTTATCTCCAAGCAAGGAATCTGGCCAAGACAATAGCCAGGGACAAGCCAGTGAGTACGTTTGAATGTACTCGCAAACATTAAGAACACGGGTATAATATAACAAGGGGGTAATCATGCTCCGAAATATTTATGATCATGACGTCAGTCCCGAATTAAACGAAAAGCTGTGATGCACGCATGCGGGAAAAATATGAACATGCAATACGGGAGTAGGAATAGAATGCACTGACCGAGTGTCTGAAATGACTCCTCGAAAAGGTGCAAATAAATTAACAATGCCGCAGTCGGGCGTCTGAGCGACACCACATAAAGGGCTTATAAAGAAATAAGTAAATAATAAGCATGCCACAGTCGGGCGTCTGAGCGACACCACATAAAGGGCTTATAAAGGATGAATAAATAACAAACATGCCGCAGTCGGGCGTCTGAGCGACGCCACATAAAGGGCTTATATAAGAATAAAAGAATAGTAAACATGCCGCAGTCGGGCGTCTGAGCGACGCCACATAAAGGGCTTATATAAGAATAAACACAGTGAATATCCAGGAGGTAGAACCGTCCCAAGGATACTCAATAATTCAAATAATGTAAATGGTTAGTCCATAATAATAATAAACATAATCCTCATATGTCACAGGTCATAAACAAAATCTAGTCTAGCCGTTTCTCCATCCGATGACCGTCACTAGATCCAGTTAACCGTTTTCCATCCGAATACCGTTACTAAGATTTAGTTAACCGTGTCTCCATCCGAAAACCGTCACTAGATCCATCTCAGTCTGTAGTCCTTACCCATGTACATGGCTATCCAAAAAGATATGACCTCTGCAGAGGGTGTACTCTTTACCCACGAGTAGCGGATTTATTTAGTCCATCGGGACTAATTCCGCCTACGGTCTTTTAATTGAAAACACGCCTGACCTGCACACACCAGCTTAGCTTACCGGTGTCTGGAATCACCCACAACACCTGTCGAGCCAAACTCTAAGTGGGGAGGCTACAACCTCGACGTAGCATGGGATCAAATTTATATACGCGCGCTCTAAGGGGTGCCCCCCTCTCGGTCCCAACCGGAAACACCCATGCCCCCGGACCAGGTGGCATGCCTACCGGAGGCCTCCGGTATCTTCCACCATGGCCTCTCTGTACGGTGTGTGCTTTGGTAAGGGGTTGTCGACTTACTGAACCGTACCCCGTCTGCGACAGGGACAAGTGGTAGTACAAAACAAATAGGGAAGTCACTGAACAAGACTCGACCTACGACCGACTCAGGTGGTCCAAGTATTCTCCGAAAGATTAGCATAACCAAAATGTTTCCAATCACAGACAGAATCACCGCTCACCAAGCCTCATCATGCCATACCGGACACACTCGTCCCGACGAGGAACTAGGGACAAGCTCGTGTCTACCCAAGACCACGACTCTCCCGGCTTCCTGCCGGTATGCATGAAAAGCTCGCGAGAATGATCACTATCACCAGCATAACCATTTCTAACAGTAAAGCATCTCCAAAAAAATGCACTCCTGCGTGTGACTTTACCGTTACATAAAAATAACATAAGCTCCAAGTCAAGTGGTGTTGTAACCGTATCAAAACACCACACAAAAATGTTATGCCAGAGTTCAGAAATGCTTGCCTTCAAGAGTATGCAAAGGGTGCACTTTTTTGAAAGCTTTCTCTTCTCTCCAAAATCCTATTTTGAGAAATATTCAAATAACAAATATTTCAAACACTGTACAAAAATTTGTCACAAATATTTTTGAAATAAATCTTATAATAAACTAGATGAAATTTGAGAGAGGTAGGAAAAAGAGTCAACTCATTTGGAGTTTTATTTTGAAAGTTATGGCCAGTCAAAGATCAGTCAAACTTCTGTTTTTAAATAAAACCAGATAAGAAAACGTTTCGGGAAAAATACGCTTTCGCAGCAGAGGAGACGTACTCGGGACTTTGCGCTATCACTTAACCAGAGAGGACGGGCGCGCGGGTCACTGACAGTGGGTCCAGAGGGCCCACTGGTCAGGTTTGACCATTCTTCCCTCTCCCTCCTCTTCTCTGCCGAACGGGAGAGGGACTCCGGCGATCGCCGGTGACAGACGGCGTCTCCTCGAGGGCACCTGAGGGCAAGGATGGACCCGCCAGACCGGGGCGGTCCTCTCGGTGGTCGCTGGGTCGACGGTGGTGGGAGGAGTCGCCGGCGGCGAGCTCCGCGGCGGAGGGGGCTACGGGTGAGAAGTGGGTTTTGGGCTCCGGTGGTCTCCGATCGAGGCTGAGGCGCTGGGCAGCTCCGCAAGGACAAGAGGAAGCGAGTGGTGGCGTTGGATGGGCGGGGGAGTGGCTGGTTGCGGCGAATGGCACCGGAATGCAGCGGCGGCCGAACCGGCTGGAGTTTGGGGAAGATGGCCTCTCCCGGCCAATCCACTGCTTGGGGAGCTCTAGAGGGAAGGCTGGAGGTCGCCTGAGGTCTTGAACGAGTTCGGGGATCCCTTAAATAGGCGCTCGAGGCTGGACCGCGGCGGCTGTGGATAAGAACGCCGGCGACAGCCGTGCTGTAGCTGCAGAGCGACGTGGCGGCGACGAGCGCGTGCCGACGAGCTTCGGGATAAGCTTGAGCTGTTCATAGGGGCAGCTGGCGCGCTGGTGTGGTTTGGGCGGCGCCGTCCATGGCAGAGGCTCGCTGCCGACGCCGGCGTGCCGCCAAAAGCTCTGCCAGCGGCGCTGTAGGGCGCCAGAGGTGGCGTGGAGAGTGGGCGGGGTAGTGCGCGGTTCAGCGGGCGAGCAGGGGCCAGGGACGGGACGCGACGAGGGCGGCAGTGCGACGCGGCGGCTCAGTGCGCGCGCGTGCAAAACGTGCGCTCTGGGCGCGCCCAGAGCACGCACGGGACATGCTCGACGAAATGCCAGGGCGGCCTAGAGTGCGAGGGTGAGGCTGGCAATTAACAGGACTAGGATAGGGATAGCCAGGAGTTTAGTGGACAAGGTTGCTGGGTCAGTGGAACAAGATCATAGTGCAAACTAGGAAGCATGCCCAAAACTGACTGTGCACACCAAGTGTTCGACAGAATGCTAGGTGCATTTAGGCAACTCTTGGAGTGGCCAAAATCTCCAGATCAGGGTCTCTCTAGATGTAGATGATGCTGGCAAGCTCATTTGAGAAAGACCAGAAACTTGCTAGTGCAAGTTTTGCAAAACTACAGTTTTGGACAGAAGGAAAGAGGTCTCATTGCATGCACTTAAAATCCTCCATTTGGTCCACTCTCCTGGACTTAAGGGTTTTGCAGGGAGGGCTTTAAGTAGGAAAAAGCTCAGGGTCACTAGAGCAAAATAAAGTAGGGTTGCAGTACAAATCATCAAATTGGACCAGAATGAAAAAGAGGTTGATTCACTCAAAAGTTTCAAAGAACATCACTAGATTTTGGTATAAAGTTGAATTATATGCATCTACTGACATCTCCAAACACTTGGAAGAATTTTTAAAAGAATATTTAAATAGGTTGTAGTGCAAAAATGCCTACTGGACCAGATTGGAAAAGTTGGTGTAGAGCTCAAAATCTCCAATGACCAAAAGATATTTTTGCATAAAAGTGATGTGGAGATATCACATGACTTCCCCAAATTTTGGTGGAAATTTTAAATGCATTTGCCAAATGGTTGCAGTGCAAACAGGCTCCAAATTCATGAAAAATCATTTTAAAAGAATAAAGCTCAGGGAAAGGCAAACCTTGCAATTAAATCCACTGAATAAGAATTGTTTTATAGAGAGAGCATGCAAGTCCAACAATATTTTTGGAATGTTTTCACTTGAGGTAAAACCCTTAAAATAAAAGGGAAAAAACTAGCCAAATGGAAAAGTTTAATTTCCTGTCAAAATTTTAATCAATAAAACAAGCTCAAAATTTTGGGGTGTCACATGCAAGAAGCCTGGGATAATGGGTTCAAGACATACGACGCCTATAGCAAACGGAACTTCATAATGCGTGTCTGGTACATGTACTCGACGCATGACTTGCCGGCGTATGCGCTATTTGTTGGCTGGTGTGTGCATGGAAGGTTCCCGTGCCCCACATGCAAGGGAGCTCTTGAGTTTCGTTGGCTTCAGGCCGGTCGCAAGTTTTCTTGCTTCGACATGCATAGACAGTTCCTGAATCCTCGCCATAAGTTCAGGAAAGACAAGAAGAACTTCATCAGAGGTAGAGTTGTCAAAAACTCTGCACCACCTGCATTGACAGGCCAACAGACCCTGGATCAGTTAAACGCTCTCGAGCCAGATCCAGAGCATCCAGGGTACTTCAAGGGGTATAATTCTAAGCACGCCTGGACTCACAGAACATGCTTATGGGATCTGCCTTACTTCAAAGACCTCCTTTGCCCACACAACATCGACGTGATGCACACTGAGAAGAATATCGCCGAGGCACTTTTTGGTACATTGTTCGGCATAGATGGGAAGTCAAAGGATAATACTAAGGCTAGAGTCGATCTGGAGGCGCTATGTGATAGGCCGTTACAAAACATGAAAGAACCGAAAGGAAAGCAGAATTGGACGAAGCCAAAGGCATGGTTCAATCTTGGAAGGCCAGCTATGAGGGAAATTATCTTGTGGGTGAAAATGCAGTTGATGTTCCCCGATGGGTATGCAGCGAATCTAAAGAGGAGAGCCAGTCTTGATAAATTGAAGATATTTGGTCTCAAGAGTCATGATTGGCACATATGGATTGAGCGGGTAATGCCGGTGATGTTGCGTGGCTTCATCCCTGAGGATGAATGGCTAGTACTGGCAGAACTCAGCTATTTCTTCCGTGTTCTTTGTGCGAAAGAACTATCGCCTTGCGTGGTATCAAGAAGACCAAGCCGGCGTGCCGTGATAAGTTCCTGAGTAAGGAGCAGTACATGAAGGTAATTCTTAAGGCCTTCAACTTAAGTTCCTTCATTTAGTAATTCTTAGCCGTAGCGCTCAAGTTTCTATTTGCTAACTTAGGCGCCTCCGAGATGGTGTGCGGATCGGATGGATTGTTGGGAGGTGTTGGTCAATGAATGGTGCTCACAAGAATGGCTAGCCCTCCACAACGAGGCCAAGGACAAACGTGCCCAAATGGAAGGTGTGCCACACCATCAAGGCAGCTCCAACTTATATCAGTTCGGGCGGAACTGGGTATGTGGTTTGCTTCATGATTCATGCAATTCATTCATCATGCTAGCTTGAGCCCTTTAATTACTAATTTACATTGTTTCTCTCTTTCAGGCACGCCACAATAAGGTGGATAAGGTGCCAGAGGTGTACGACCTGTATGCCATGGCCCACACTACCTCTTTCAAGAAAGTCAAGGCATTCTCTCAGTCTGACCTCGATGATGCAAACAACTTCACCAACATCTCCTCCCACAACAAGCTCGTGAGATATAGAGATGAGGGGAAGGCGAGGAAAGGGGAGGACTTTAACCTGAGCCAGGGTCCCATTGATCCAGAGCTGGTGATGATATCTGGTGGCGGGAGGTCCCATGGCTCCATAGCCATTGGAGATGGACTTATCCGTTGTCCTAGCACTCTCCCGGAGATCAAGGCGCGCCAGTCGAGCTTCGCTCCTGAGATAAGGCCTCGTGAACGGCCAGTGCAACTCGCCATCAAGGTTAGTGATACGTACTCAGCTATCTTTCTCCATTACATTGTGTGCGCTTCCATCAATGATTACAAATGGTCATGTGAGTGGTGTTGCAGGCTGCTATACAGAGTGAGAGAGATAGAACGGAGAAACTTCTGGCGGAGGCGGCGGAGAGGCAGTGGGAGTTGGAGGAGAGGACGACAAAGATGTTGGAGGAGGAGAGGGCACGGAATGACATGTAGGCAAGGGCCATGTACGAGCTCCTTGTGGTAAGTTTCTTCTGCAGATTAGCCAAAACATTCATGTAGTGTTTGTCTCATTACTAACTAGTATGACTGAGTCGTCAAAACCAAATGTGCAGTCTGTGTGCGAGAAGACCGGTCAGACCGCTCCGCCGATGCCAGTGATTGCTCCTGGGACCACGGTGAGTTTAATTTGAATGGACATTACTTGCTAGTCTTAACATTTGAGTGTCATCATGCTAACAAGACATTGGAAATGATCTTTGGTGCAGCGTAACTCCACACAAGCATCGCACGATCCTTCTCCAGCTACTGACACGAGCCAGCCCGCTCCTACACCTCCTGGATCATGGTAAGTTTATCTAGTGTTTTGCTTAACACATGCATAAAGACCTAGACTTAGCTTTATTTCCTCCAATGCTTACCCTAATGACCTAGACTTAGCTTCTTCTCCTCCAAAATGACTTAATAAGCTTACTGACCTCCAAAACCATCCATTTTACCTAAGTTAGCTCTAAAACGATCTGTACTTAGCTTACTTATGTCAAAAATTGCATAATTAGCTTAGTTAGCTCATAAACGATCCATTTTACCTAAGTTAGCTCTAAAATGACCCATTTTACCTTGGTTAGCTTATAAATGATCCAGTTCATCCAAGTTAGCTCAAAAATGACCCATTTTACCTGGATTAGCTCCTAAATGATCCATTTTACCTACGTTAGCTTTAAAATGACCCATTTCACCTAGGTTAGCTCCAAAATGACCCATCTTACCTAGGTTATCTCATAAATGATCCATTTCAACTAATTTAGCTCATAAACGATCCATTTCACCAAGTTAGCTAAAAAACGATCCATTTCACCTAAATTAGCTCTTAAATGATCCATTTCACCTAAGTTAGCTCAAAAAGATCCATTTCAACTAAATTAGCTCATAAATGATCCATTTCACCTAAGTTAGCTCAAAAACGATCCATTTCAACTAAGTTAGCTCATAAATGATCCATTTCACCTAACTTAGCTAAAAAACGATCCATTTGACCTTAGTTACCTAAACGATCCATTTGACCTTAGTTAGGTCATAAATGACCCATTTCACCTTAGTTACCTCAAAAATGATCCATTTCACCTTAGCTAGCTCATAAACGACCCATGTCAACTTAGTTAGCTCATATATGATCCATTTCACGTAAGTTAGCTCATAAATGACATACTCTTCTTGTTCTACTCTTCTTCTTGTTCTACTCTTCTTGTTCTAGTCTTCTTATTCTAGTCACCTATTTCTAACTTTCTTATTTTTCCATTTTGCAGATTTCATTCACTTCATGGAAGCTAGCTTGCTATGGAGTGCTTGTTTATGTATGGATGGAACTTGTTTATGTATGAATGGACGGATGGAACTTGCTTATGTAATATGTATGGATGGAACTTGCTTATGTATGAATGGATTGAACTTGCTTATGTATGAATGTATGGAACTTATGTGCTGGATATATGTGATATGAATGCCTGTGAAATATATCTATATATGTCATATATATTTGCTGTGAAAATTGTTGGATTTAATAAAAAAAAGAAAAAAGAGCCAATATGCAGGCTCTTTGCCGTCTGCCACCGACGGCAAAGAGCTCTTTGCCATCTGCCACCGACGGCAAAGAGCTCTTTGCCGTCTGCCGCGGACGGCAAAGAAGCCACGTGGCATCCAGCTGTGCTTCCTGGGAGCTGACCCATTTGGTCAGTTTGCCTACAGTGGCAGACGGCAAAGAGAAAACAATTTTGCCGTCAGCGGCGGACGGCAAAGGCCTGCCATGTAGTGACGTTCAGCTGACATCATACGGCGGACGGCAAAGACACTAGAAAGTTTGCCGTCTGCCGCGGACGGCAAAGGCCTGCCGTTAGCCACTTAACGGACTGACAGCGCAATTATTTCCGTCCGCTCTCTTTGCCGTCCGCGGCAGACGGCAAAGGGCCTTTGCCGTCAGCCGCCCGGAAGCAGACGACAAAGTAGCTCTTTACCGTAGCCTACTTTGCCGGAGCCTTTTGCCATCCGCGGCTGACGGCAAAGGCCTTTGCCGTCCGCCGTTCATGCCTTTGCCGTCCGCCGTGGCAGACGGCAAAATAGCTGATTCCTGTAGTGTACTGCAGATGTGGAGGACCGTTACAAGGATGAGGTTGATCAAAATTAGAACTACGTGCAACCACCACCACCACCACCAGGTCGTCCTCATGCATATCATTGCAACGGTAGGGCTACACCACCACCTGAGGTACGAGATCATGACCATCTTCCTAAACTAAAATAGAATATTCCACCATTTGAGGGTAGATATGTGTTGGGGAACGTAGTAATTTCAAAAAAATTCCTACGCACACGCAAGATCATGGTGATGCATAGCAACGAGAGGGGAGAGTGATGTCCATGTACCCTCGTAGACCGACAGCGGAAGCGTTATCACAACGCGGTTGATGTAGTCGTACGTCTTCACGATCCGACCGATCAAGTACCGAACGTACGGCACCTCCGAGTTCTACACACGTTCAGCTCGATGACGTCCCTCGAACTCCGATCCAGCCGAGTGTTGAGGGAGAGTTTCGTCAGCACGATGGCGTGGTGACGATGATGATGTTCCACCGACGCAGGGCTTCGCCTAAGCTCCGCAACGGTATTATCGAGGTGTAATATGGTGGAGGGGGGCACCGCACACGGCTAAGAGATCTCAAGGATCAATTGTTGTGTCTCTGGGGTGCCCCTCTGCCCCCGTATATAAAGGAGCAAGGGAGGAGGAGGCCGGCCCTAGGAGGGGGCGCACCAAGTGTGGAGTCCTACTAGGACTCCCTAGTCCTAGTAGGATTCCACCTCCCATATGGAATAGGAAAAGAGGAAGGGAAAAAGAGAAGGAAGGAAGGGGGCGCCCCCCTTCCCTAGTCCAATTCGGACCAGACCAAGGGGAGGGGTGCGGTCACCCTTGAGGCCCTTTTTCTTCTTTCCCGTATGGCCCAATAAGGCCCAATACGTATTCCCGTAACTTTCCGGTACTCCGAAAAATACCCGAATCACTCGGAACCTTTTCGAAGTCCGAATATAGTCGTCCAATATATCGATCTTTACGTCTCGGCCATTTCGAGACTCCTCGTGATATCCCCGATCTCATCTGGGACTCCGAACTCCTTCGGTACATCAAAACTCAATAAAACTGTCATCGTAACGTTAAGCGTGCGGACCCTACGGGTTCGAGAACTATGTAGACATGACCGAGACACGTCTCCGGTCAATAACCAATAGCGGGACCTGGATGCCCATATTGGCTACCACATATTCTACGAAGATCTTTATCGGTCACACCGCATAACAACATACGTTGTTCCCTTTGTCATCGGTATGTTACTTGCCCGAGATTTGATCGTCGGTATCTCGATACCTAGTTCAATCTCCTTACCGGCAAGTCTCTTTACTCGTTCTATAATACATCATCCCGCAACTAACTCATTAGTCACAATGCTTGCAAGGCTTATAGTGATGTGCATTACCGAGTGGGCCCAGAGATACCTCTCCGACAATCGGAGTGACAAATCCTAATCTCGAAATACGCCAACCCAACAAGTACCTTTGGAGACACCTGTAGAGCACCTTTATAAGCACCCATTTACGTTGTGACGTTTGGTAGCACACAAAGTGTTCCTCCGGTAAACGGGAGTTGCATAATCTCATAGTCATAGGAACATGTATAAGTCATGAAGAAAGCAATAGTAACATACTAAACGAACGGGTGCTATGCTAACGGAATGGGTCAAGTCAATCACGTCATTCTCCTAATGAGGTGATCCCGTTAATCAAATGACAACTCATGTCTATGGCTAGGAAACATAACCATCTTTGATTAACGAGCTAGTCAAGTAGAGGCATACTAGTGACACTCTTTTTGTCTATGTATTCACACATGTATTATGTTTCCGGTTAATACAATTCTAGCATGAATAATAAACATTTATCATGATATAAGGAAATAAATAATACTTTATTATTTCCTCTAGGGCATATTTCCTTCAGTCTCCCACTTGCACTAGAGTCAATAATCTAGTTCACATCGCCATGTGATTTAACATCAAAAATTCACATCACCATGTGATTAACACCCATAGTTCACATCTCTATGTGAGCAACACTCAAAGGGTTACTAGAGTCAATAATCTAGTTCACATCGCTATGTGATTAACACCCAAAGAGTACTAAGGTGTGATCATGTTTTGATTGTGAGATAATTTTAGTCAACGGGTCTGTCATATTCAGATCCGTAAGTATTTTGCAAATTTCTATGTCTACAATGCTCTGCACGGAGCTACTCTAGCTAATTGCTCCCACTTTCAATGTGTATCTAGACCGAGACTTAGAGTCATCTAGATTTAGTGTCAAAACTTGCATCGACGTAACCCTTTACAACGAACCTTTTGTCACTTCCATAATCGAGAAACATATCCTTATTCCACTAAGGATAATTTTGACCGCTGTCCAGTGATCTACTCCTAGATCACTATTGTACTCCCTTGCCAAAATCAGTGTAGGGTATACAATAGATCTGGTACACAGCATGGCATACTTTATAGAACCTATGGCCAAGGCATAGGGAATGACTTCCATTCTCTTTCTATCTTTTGCCGTGGTCGGGCTTTGAGTCTTTACTCAATTTCACACCTTGTAACACAGGCAAGAACTCTTTCTTTGACTGTTTTATTTTGAACTACTTCAAAATCTTGTTAACGTATGTACTCATTGAAAAAACTTATCAAGCGTCTTCATCTATCTCTATAGATCTTGATGCTCAATATGTAAGCAGCTTCACCGAGGTCTTTCATTGAAAAACTGCTTTCAAACACTCCTTTATGCTTTGCAGAATAATTCTACATTATTTCTGATTAACAATATGTCATTCACATATACTTATCAGAAATGCTGTAGTGCTCCCACTCACTTTCTTGTAAATACAGGCTTCACCGCAAGTCTGTATAAAACTATATCCTTTGATCAACTTATCAAAGCGTATATTCCTACTCCGAGATGCTTGCATCAGTCCATAGATGGATCGCTGGAGCTTGCATATTTTGTTAGCACCTTTAGGATTGACAAAACCTTCTGGTTGCATCATATACAACTCTTCTTTAATAAATCCATTAAGGAATGCAGTTTTGTTTATCCATTTGCCAGATTTCATAAAATGCGGCAATTGCTAACATGATTCGGACAGACTTAAGCATTGCTGCGAGTGAGAAAATCTCATCGTAGTCAACACCTTGAACTTTGTCAAAAACCTTTTTCCGACAAGTCTAGCTTTGTAGATAGTAACACTACTATCAGCGTCCGTCTTCCTCTTGAAGATCCATTTAATCTCAATGGCTCGCCAATCATTGGGCAAGTCAATCAAAGTCCATACTTTGTTCTCATACATGGATCTCATCTCAGATTTCATGGCCTCAAGCCATTTCCCGGAATCTGGGCTCATCATCGCTTCCTCATAGTTCGTAGGTTCATCATGGTCAAATAACATGACCTCCAGAACATGATTACCGTACCACTCTGGTGTGGATCTCACTCTAGTTTACCTACGAGGTTTGGTAGTAACTTGATCTGAAGTTACATGATCATCATCATTAACTTCCTCACTAATTGGTGTGGGAATCACAGGAACAGATTTCTGTGATGAACTACTTTCCAATAAGGGAGCAGGTACAGTTACCTCATCAAGTTCTACTTTCCTCCCACTCACTTCTTTCGAGAGAAACTCCTTCTCTAGAAAGAAAGCATTTTAGCAACGAATGTCTTGCCTTCAGATCTGTGATAGAAGGTGTACCGAACTGTCTCCTTTGGGTATCCTATGCAGACACATTTCTCCGATTTGGGTTTGAGCTTATCATGATGAAACTTTTTCACATAAGCATCGCAACCCCAAAATTTTAAGAAACGACAACTTTGGTTTCTTGCTAAACCTTAGTTCATAAGGCGTTGTCTCAACGGATTTTGATGGTGCCCTATTTAACGTGAATGCAGCTGTCTCTAATGCATAACCCCAAAACGATAGTGGTAGATCGGTAAGAGACATCATATATCGCACCATATCTAATAAAGTACGGTTACGATGTTCGGACCATTACATTGTGGTGTTCTAGGTGGCGTGAGTAGTGAAACTATTTCACATTGTTTTAACTGAAGGCCAAACTCGTAACTCAAATACTCTTCTCCATGATCATATCGTAGAAACTTTATTTTCTTGTTACGATGATTTTCCGCTTCACTCTGAAAATTATATGAACTTTTCAAATGTTTCAGACTTCTGTTTCATTAAGTAGATATACCCATATCTGCTCAAATCATCTGTGAAGGTCAGAAAATAATGATACCTGCTACGAGACTCAATATTCATCGGACCACATACATCTGTATGTATGATTTCCAACAAATCCGTTGCTCTCTCCATAGTACCGGAGAACGGCGTTTTAGTCATCTTGCCCATGAGGCACGGTTCGCAAGTATCAAGTGATTCATAATCAAGTGATTCCAAAATCCCATCAGTATGGAGTTTCTTCATGCGCTTTACACCAATATGACCTAAACGGCAGTGCCACAAATAATTTGCACTGTCATTATTAACTTTGCATCTTTTGGCTTCAATATTATGATTATGTGTATCACTACGATCGAGATCCAACAAACCATTTTCGTTGGTGTGTATGACCATAGAAGGTTTTTATTCATGTAAACAGAACAACAATTGTTCTCTAACTTAATGAATAACCGTATTGCAATAAACATGATCAAATCATATTCATGTTCAACGCAAACACCAAATAACACTTATTTAGTTCCAACACTAATCCCGAAAGTATAGGGAGTGTGCGATGATGATCATATCAATCTTGGAACTACTTCCAACACACATCGTCACCTCGCCTTTTACTAGTCTCTGTTTATTCTGCAACTCCCGTTTTCGAGTTACTACTCTTAGCAACTGAACCAGTATCATATACCGAGGGGTTGCTATAAACACTAGTAAAGTACACATCAATAACATGTATATCCAATATACCTTTGTTCACTTTGCCATCCTTCTTATCCACCAAATAGTTGGAGTAGTTCCGCTTCCAGTGACCAGTCCCTTTGCAGTAGAAGCACTTAGTCTTAGGCTTAGGCACAGACTTGGGCTTCTTCACTTGAGTAGCAACTTGCTTGCCGTTCTTTTTGAAGTTCCCCTTCTTCCCTTTGCCCTTTTCTTGAAACTAGTGGTCTCGTCAACCATCAACACTTGAAGTGGTCTTGTCAACCATCAACACTTGATGTTTTTCTTGATTTCTACCTTCGTCGATTTCAGCATCACGAAGAGCTCGGGAATTACTTTCGTTATCCCTTGCATACTATAGTTCATCACGAAGTTCTACTAACTTGGTGATGGTGACTAGAGAATTCTGTCAATCACTATTTTATCTGGAAGATTAACTCCCACTTGATTCAAGCGATTGTAGTACCCAGACAATCTGAGCACATGCTCACTAGTTGAGCGATTCTCCTCCATCTTTTAGTTATAGAACTTGTTGGAGACTTCATATCTCTCAACTCGGGTATTTGCTTGAAATATTAACTTCAACTCCTGGAACATCTCATATGGTCCATGACGTTCAAAATGTCTTTGAAGTCCCGATTCTAAGCCGTTAAGCATGGTGCACTAAACTATCAAGTAGTCATCATATTGAGCTAGCCAAACGTTCATAACGTCTGCATCTGCTCCTGCAATAGGTCTGTCACCTAGCGGTGCATCAAGGACATAATTTTTCTGTGCAGCAATGAGGATAATCCTTAGATCACGGATCCAATCCGCATCTTTGCTACTAACATCTTTCAACATAATTTTCTCTAGGAACATATCAAAAATAAACACAGGGAAGCAACAACGCGAGCTATTGATCTACAACATAATTTGCAAAATACTATCAGGACTAAGTTCATGATAAATTCAAGTTCAATTAATCATATTACTTAAGAACTCCCACTTAGATAGACATCCCTCTAATCCTCTAAGTTATCACGTGATCCATATCAACTAAACCATGTCCGATCATCACGTGAGATGGAGTAGTTTCAATGGTGAACATCACTATGTTGATCATATCTACTATATGATTCACGCTCGACCTTTCGGTCTCCGTGTTCCGAGGCCATATCTGTTATATGCTAGGCTCGTCAAGTTTAACCTGAGTATTCCGCATGTGCAACTGTTTTGCACCCGTTGTATTTGAACGTAGAGCCTATCACACCCGATCATCACGTGGTGTCTCAGCACGAAGAACTTTCGCAACGGTGCATACTCAGGGAGAACACTTATACTTTGATAATTTAGTGAAGGATCATCTTATAATGCTACCGTCAAACAAAGCAAGATAAGATGCATAAAGGATTAACATCACATGCAATCAATATAAGTGATATGATATGGCCATCATCATCTTGTGCTTGTGATCTCCATCTCCGAAGCACCGTGCTTGTGATCTCCATCTCCGAAGCACCATCATGATCACCATCGTCACCGGCGCGACACCTTGATCTCCATCGTAGCATCGTTGTCGTCTCGGCAATCTTATGCTTCTACGACTATCGCTACCGCTTAGTGATAAAGTAAAGCATTACATGGCGATTGCATTGCATACAATAAAACGACAACCATATGGCTCCTGCCAGTTGCCGATAACTCGGTTACAAAACATGATCATCTCATACAACAAATTATATCACATCATGTCTTGACCATATCACATCACAACATGCCCTGCAAAAACAAGTTAGACGTCCTCTACTTTGTTGTTGCAAGTTTTACGTGGCTGCTACGGGCTTAGCAAGAACCGTTCTTACCTACGCATCAAAACCACAACGATAGTTTGTCAAGTTGGTGCTGTTTTAACCTTCGCAAGGACCGGGCGTAGCCACACTCGGTTCAACTAAAGTGAGAGAGACAGACACCTGCCAGTCACCTTTAAGCAACGAGTGCTCGCAACTGTGAAACCAGTCTCGCGTAAGCGTACGCGTAATGTCGGTCCGGGCCGCTTCATCTTACAATACCGCTGAACCAAAGTATGACATGCTGGTAAGCAGTATGACTTATATCGCCCACAACTCACTTGTGTTCTACTCGTGCACAGCATCAACGCATAAAACCAGGCTCGGATGCCACTGTTGGGGAACGTAGTAATTTCAAAAAAATTCCTACGCACACGCAAGATCATGGTGATGCATAGCAACGAGAGGGGAGAGTGATGTCCACGTACCCTCGTAGACCGACAGCGGAAGCGTTATCACAACGCGGTTGATGTAGTCGTACGTCTTCACGATCCGACCGATCAAGTACCGAACGTACGCCACCTCCGAGTTCTACACACGTTCAGCTCGATGACGTCCCTCAAACTCCGATCCAGCCGAGTGTTGAGGGAGAGTTTCGTCAGCACGACGGCGTGGTGACGATGATGATGTTCCACCGACGCAGGGCTTCGCCTAAGCTCCGCAACGGTATTATCGAGGTGTAATATGGTGGAGGGTGCACCGCACACGGCTAAGAGATCTCAAGGATCAATTGTTGTGTCTCTGGGGTGCCCGCCTGCCCCCGTATATAAAGGAGCAAGGGAGGAGGAGGCCGGCCCTAGGAGGGGGCGCACCAAGTGTGGAGTCCTACTAGGACTCCCTAGTCCTAGTAGGATTCCACCTCCCATATGGAATAGGAAAAGAGGAAGGGAAAAAGAGAAGGAAGGAAGGGGCGCCCCCCTTCCCTAGTCCAATTCGGACCAGACCAAGGGGAGGGGTGCGGTCACCCTTGAGGCCCTTTTTCTTCTTTCCCGTATGGCCCAATAAGGCCCAATACGTATTCCCGTAACTCTCCGGTACTCCGAAAAATACCCGAATCACTCGGAACCTTTCCGAAGTCCGAATATAGTCGTCCAATATATCGATCTTTACGTCTCGGCCATTTCGAGACTCCTCGTGATATCCCCGATCTCATCCGGGACTCCGAACTCCTTCGGTACATCAAAACTCAATAAAACTGTCATCGTAACGTTAAGCGTGCGAACCCTACGGGTTCGAGAACTATGTAGACATGACCGAGACACGTCTCCGGTCAATAACCAATAGCGGGACCTGGATGCCCATATTGGCTCCCACATATTCTACGAAGATCTTTATCGGTCAGACCGCATAACAACATACGTTGTTCCCTTTGTCACCGGTATGTTACTTGCCCGAGATTGATCGTCGGTATCTCGATACCTAGTTCAATCTCGTTACCGGCAAGTCTCTTTACTCGTTCTGTAATACATCATCCCGCAACTAACTCATTAGTCACAATTCTTGCAAGGCTTATAGTGATGTGCATTACCGAGTGGGCCCAGAGATACCTCTCCGACAATCGGAGTGACAAATCCTAATCTCGAAATACGCCAACCCAACAAGTACCTTTGGAGACACCTGTAGAGCACCTTTATAACCACCCATTTACGTTGTGACGTTTGGTAGCACACAAAGTGTTCCTCCGGTAAACGGGAGTTGCATAATCTCATAGTCATAGGAACATGTATAAGTCATGAAGAAAGCAATAGTAACATACTAAACGATCAGGTGCTAAGCTAACGGAATGGGTCAAGTCAATCACGTCATTCTCCTAATGAGGTGATCCCGTTAATCAAATGACAACTCATGTCTATGGCTAGGAAACATAACCATCTTTGATTAACGAGCTAGTCAAGTAGAGGCATACTAGTGACACTCTTTTTGTCTATGTATTCACACATGTATTATGTTTCCGGTTAATACAATTCTAGCATGAATAATAAACATTTATCATGATATAAGGAAATAAATAATACTTTATTATTGCCTCTAGGGCATATTTCCTTCAATATGTTCCTGATATATATCTTACTTGGGAGTTAGAAACTGAACAACGTTTTACATGTTTACAATATCCTGAGGAGAGACGTGTTCCTACCGCTGTTTGTGCTTTCACTAGTTTTGCATGTGTTTGGTGGTCTAAACATTGCATATTATATCCTATTCCAGCTACTTGGGTTGCTTTGAAAACTGCTATGCGTACTCGTTGGGTTCCACCATATTATCAGCGTGAATTACTTCAAAAATTGCAGCGTTTTAGACAAGGAAAAAATTCTGTAGAAGAATATTATCAGGAATTACAAACTGGAATGATTGGATGTGGTATTGTTGAGGATAATGAAACTATGCTTGCACGTTTTATGGGTGGATTAAATAAAGATATTTAGACAATTCTTGAGTATAAGGAGTATAATAATATCACTTGTTTATTCCATCTTGCTTGCAAAGCTAAATGTGAAGTGCAGGATCGACAGGCATTGGCGCAAACTAACTTTTCTGCAGGTCGACCTTCATCATGGATACCATGTGCATCCTCTACTCCCACACGTCCTACTGCAGCACCACTGACTTCAGCCATCAATTCCAACCGGGATACAAGAAAACAAGCACCACCTCCACCATCTGCCATGAGTACACCTTCCGGTTCTACACAGAGCTCTTCTTCATCCATGGCATCAACAGGGCAAACACATGATATTATTTCTCGTCGCTGCAAGGGTGGAGGTCATTATGTTAGAGAATTCCCATCTAAGCATGTGATGATTGCTACTGAGGATGGCGGGTATGAGTCCGCTAGTGACTATGATGAGGAGACTTTGGCTCTTATTACAAGTGAAGAACACGATGGAGAAGATTTCTGATCATGAGACGCAATACATGGCTCCTGAAGACGCTGACAGGTATGAATGTTTAGTTGCTCAACATGTTTTGAGTGTGCAGGTCACACAAGCTGAGCAAAATCAGAGGCATAATTTGTTCCATACAAAGGGAGTTGTGAAGGAACGTTCTGTTCGCGTCATCATAGATGGAGGGAGCTGCAAATACTTGATTATAGGCTGTTTTTAGAGTCCGTATGTGTGGGGAAACAAGAGTTAGGGTTGGTTTTGGACCCCTCCTCCAAGGGCGACGAAATTCCCCCCTCTTCCTCCATATATACAGCCCTTAGGGCGTCGTTTAGGCTTTGGGTTTTGTTTAATTGAAAGTTCACCGTAGCTGCAACTTTGTGTACTTCATTTGTGTTCAATGACCAGACCAAGACGTCACAAAATCCCACCTTGATCAATAAAGCTTTCCTTTTTTATTCGCAATATCCAGATTGCAATTTTTGTTTCTTGCTTGTTCTTCGTTTGCTTGTAGGAAATAGACCCTCGTGGTCAGGTTGATCATGCTCCGGTGTGGTCAATAACCTCTCGGAGTTGGTTTAGCGATTGCTAAGGCGCGACGTCCTCGCACGTTCATAGTCGGATCGTCAAAGTCTACTCCACCATAAACGATAGCCACCATCACATCGAAAGATGGGACACCTTCGCCTCTATCACCAATTAAATGCTCCACGTGGCACCTGTAGTGTTGCATCACATTATCTCACTACCATTGGGCCCACCTGTCGGTGTGCATAAGAATGAAAACAAATGATAAAAAAATATTGGACGGTGGTTCGAAGTCATGACCGCGGGCACAACGGACAAGGTGGCCCTGTATTGGCATGTTGAGCCGTCTGTTTTAACATACACGAGTTGGTGTGGTGATTATACACACACGCACGCATGCACACGAACTGCATGCACGTAACAGTCACACGAACACACGCAGCCATCCACGCCTGCAACACTCACACGTACACACACAACCACGCACGCACGCAACACTCACACGCACACGCGCGCACATGCATGCACACACCACACGACCAACACACACTCTCACGCTCAAGTGCTCAACCTACACGTGCATGCGCACACATCAGGCCGTGACAGACACATACAAAACAAGGTGGTTCCCACGCACAGGTTGGATTCTTGTCGCGCCTGCGTAAATTTGTGTTTATCTGACCTTTTTCCTATGTGAACTGATAGGTGGGACCCACAAGGAACGTGGTCAATATAACTAGTCAACATAGTGCCACGTAAACTATTTGGTCGGTCAATAGAGTGCAATTCGATGCTGAACGGTGAGCAAGTGACCGTATAATCACCGCTAAACGTATATAGTGATCGTAATGAGCGTATTCTGAAGTCCGGTGACCATATTACGCTTTTCGCTTGAAATACACTAACCGCCCATGTATTTGTCTCTTCTCTCGCTCTCTCTGTGGAGCCAAGTAGGGCAACATGCCAGTGCCTAAATTGGCGCACGCCACCCCATTATTGTTGTACTGGTTTCGTAAGAGCGAACAAGCATTCACCTCTACTGTACAAACTGTAGATATGAGTTACAAATGCTATGAAGACGAATACAAATATCTGAATACACTTTATGCCCAATTTCTCTCTATAGGCCCTCCAAAAGTACATCTCTACACGTTCTCGCATGTTGCATCTAACAACTATGCAATAGAGCACTACTACTACACTCTAACACAATATATCATATGTGTTTTTAGTTTTACTAGATCTCATATTGTTACTTAATTATTCAGTTTGCATACATTAAAATTACCTTTGAAATGTATGGCTAATATCATCTACCGCGCGGGAAAAACCCCGTCCTTGCCTGTTTAATCGGGTTCGTATCGATGGATCGTGCGAAACAACAAAACTATAGTAGTACTACAGTACAAGTAACAGTTCACTGGGCAGCCATGTCATGTACTCCTCCATCGTAAGGGAGCGCTCGCTTTCATAAATGTTCTAGTCCCTTTAGCTGACATGTGGGACATCAAGCAACCCGGTCCACGTGCCATACCAAAATAACAGTGCAGAGCAGCAGGGGTGAAGCACCCCGGTCATGGCGCCGTCGTAGTAATGAGAAATGAGGCGTCAAATCACAAAACTGCACCTTTCCCGCAGTTAAGTTGGAGGGACGAAGTAATGCTCAAAAAACAAGTTGGAGGGACGAAGCAACCATCATTTCACTCGTTGCTGAATCCGCTTCTCCCTCACCTTCTTCAAGTTAACCAGTGTTTCTTCTGCCGTTGTTCTGCCTCATGTGGGACGCGGATCGGCTTGGTAAAGCACTGACACGTGGGACCGCATGTTAGCAAACTGCCAGGCCAACGTCCTCTAAAAATAAGAAACATCCCCCGCTTTCCGCGCGGCAAAATCACCTCCTTTTTACTCTTGATACTATAATTTTTTAGATCAATATAATTGAGATTTGTATAGATAGCACACAGGATCAAAACCAAGTGGTACGGTTAAGGGCATCCACCATGTGTATCCTAATGTGAAAATAGCTTTTGGCATCGATGGGAACCACTATGGACGGTGCTGCCAAAGCCAAAAAGATGGAACCGAAGCTCTCTAATTGATTGATTGAAGGAATAGAAAAATGCAACATATGTCCTCTTTCTCCCATGTTTGGACGCATGTATAGTATAGAGCATAGAGTCTACTCCCATGTCCCTTCTATCACAAATCACAAAGCAGTGAGGCGTCAAATCACAAAGCATGGACGAAGCAACCATCATTTCACTCTTCGCTGACTCTGCTTCTACATCGTCTTCTTCGAGACACCACCTTACTTCACTAAGCTGGACGGACGATGCTATTGTGTAGTACTAGTACATTTACGCATCCTTTGGGTCTAGGCCTTGCATCGCCATACTTCACCACACATTTTTGCCAAGCTTGCCAAAAGTTTTCAAAACAAAAAGGAGGTACACTTGCGCATGGCTGTCGCGGTCACACCGCACCCTCACACAGTCGCTCCTACACGCCGCAAACCCAACCAAGGGAACGCACCCTCACTGACAAGTGCTACCGCATGTGATCAAACCAAACTCAGCCATCCTACCGCTGACATGTAATTTTCGTTCATATTGTATGTTTATCCAACCACGTGTTGGGGAAGATCCGTACGGCCCGTGCGGTGGTCTGTTGCGGAAGAAGAAGAGGTGAGGAAGAAGAAGGGTTAGGAGACGTAGGTTATTCATCCAACCGCCTGAAATGGTCGACTGACCCAAATGATGATAGTCAGGCAACTTGCATAAATATATGTTTTTGACACAGAAAAAGATCCCTAAAAACAACATAAGGAAAACTATCACTCCTCGCGGAACGAGACGGCCTCGTCGTCTTTGGCTGCCGACGGGAACCAGCCATAGCTGCCAACGTGTGTCTCTGTACCGTGGTTGTCCTCGGTCACTAGCTACTCGTTCACGCGGAGCGTGCGGGCGCTCTGCACGGACACGGGCACCGCTCGGTTCAACTCCAGGACGTCCGGTTCCGCCTGCAGGAGGGCCTCGATGGCAGCGGCATTCGCGCACTTCGCGTCGAGTTGAGCCTCCGCTGCCCGGTTCAAGTCCAGGACGGCTGGTTCCGCCTGCAGGAGGACCTCGATGGTAGCGACATCCATGCGCTCCGCGTCAAGTTGAGCCTCCGCCGCCCGGTTCACATCAATGACATCCGGTTCTGCCTGTAGGAGGGCCTCGATGGCAGCGGCATCCGCGCGCTCCGCATCGAGTTGAGCCTTCGCCTCTCGGTCCTCCTTTAGAATCGTCAGGTTGAACCGCTGGTCTGCTTGTACCATGGGGGCCCCAGATGCCGGCATGAAGTCGACGTCCATCGTCTCATATGCATCAGGGGCCTTCTACGCCGCGACCTCCGCCATGAACATTGGATCGGCTTCCTCCTCCTCGGAGGTTGGCTCGAGAGAAATCGGGGATTGGCCTGCCGCAAAGCTATCTTGGGAACGGAGGTGTGTGGTGCCGACCGCCACCACGATTTCTGCGCGGCGCTCCGGCGTTAGCATCTTTTAGTATGTGATCTTGCAGCGCACAATGGCTTTCCGGTGAAGTAGCGGACAGTTGATGCAGGCTAGGGGATCGAAAGGTGGGGGAATGGATTGGAGAGGAGGTGTGGTTTTGGGGCAGTGGTGAACGGCTGACAAGTAGCTGGCGTAGGCCAAACAGCGAAGGTTCTGGTGTCAATCGGTTTTGACTGTACATCAATCTTGTCGCGTTCGCATTGCACCCCAACACGCTGGACCCTCCATGTCGTTCACCGAATGGAACGTGCTTCGTCTTGCATTTTCACTCGCTTGTGAAACTACAGTTGAGAGCAAACCGACGTCCCTCCCCCTCCCCCGCCCGCGTTATTTATGCTACTAGAAGAGAGAGAGGTCGGCCGAGTGTTACTAGTACTCCCTCCATTTTATGCGGAGTAAATAAAAACGGAGGGAGTATACTACTAGTACTATGAGCACTGCATACTCTACTGCAGATGTTGTCAATACTCCACTAGTACTATTGGACAGGGAGCTTAAAAAAAGTTACTATTGGACTAGCTGTACGTGGTGAAATCCTAGTAGGAAGAGCATGCACAAGAACAAGCACATTCACGTGTTTGAAAACAAATTGGAAACCATCTCTGTTTGAGTACAAATCTAGGAGTACGTACGAACCTAACAATATTGATTGGGCGTTGTTGAATGTTGATACTTTTTTCTATAAGTTTGATCAAAGTAGAGTTACTTTGACTACACATAAAACTTATATGTAAACTAGAAAGGATCGGAGGGAGCATATTGTACGTTCAAAAGTGAAACGAACATTGAATACCCTTTATATATGATTTTCTGAAGCTATGATAACCGGTTCAAAATTTGGAAACCGCCTTAGGTATCACACATGCACCCACTCATTCTCTCTCGGTTTCATCTCGGGGTCTGGATATTGATTGAAAGAGGATTAGGGTGGGTACAGTACGCTTGTTTCGCTTTTGAAAGAACAATATACTCCCTCCGATCCCCACAGACCCTCGGGTCATTTCTATCATTGAAACACACCAAACCTTTATCTCCTTGCATGACACGCACTTGATCTCTCAATATCAATCGATCTCGTCAAGATGTGTCGGGGCACGAACCGAATGGGATGTCAAAACTAAGATGGGAAGCAACACGTAGTGGAGGCAAAGTGAAACTTTAAACGAACCGTTTGTCTGTATGCATGTCAGACAAATTACAACATTGGAATGTTCAAATGAGGCATTTGGGAGGATGGACTCGATAGGAGGGCGGCATGATCGATGGAGAAGAGGGTTGGAGAGGAATGAGAAATAAGCAACGCCACATGATTTTACTTGAACGGCTCAAATAAACAATAAGTTATCTCGTTTTCCCTTCCGTCTTGGTCACAGAGTAAGATACTCCCTTTGTTCTTATTTACTCTACATATTAGGTTTGACTAAAGTCAAACTTCATAAAATTTGACCAAATTTATAGAAAAAATATGAACATTTACAATAGAAAATCTAAATGATGTGAAAGTATATTCAATAATGAATCTAATGGTATTGATTTGTTATTGTATATGTTACAATTTCTGTCTATAAACTTTGTCACAGTTTACAAAGTTTGACTTTGAGAAAAGCTAAAATTCGGAGTAAACAAAAACAGAGGGAGTACGCAAGGACTAGTATAGTTACTACTGCCTGAACATGATAAGTTGGACCCCTAAATGCGGGCACGGACCGGGGACACCTGAATTATTCCTTCAAATAGTCGGACACCTACATTAGCACACCATCCGGCTACTTAATCAAGTGTTATGCTTCACTAGTTGAAAAGGAAAAGGGTGGTACCGTACCCAAAGCCACCACAATTGGGGCTAGGGTAACAACTTGGTACTATACCACATTTGAACCAGGGCACAAAAACAACCTGTTATGCGCCTAATGCGCAACGCGGAACACAGATGCTCGAATTTGGCCGGGAAAACAGAGAAAACGACATGTGGGGAACACCTGTCCGGATGACGTGGCGCAGACTAGTCCAATGGAGGAGTTGGCCCACGACCTCCTCACCAACGGCAACCGTTCATGTGGGTCGTGGGGGCCAGCAACGTGGTGCAGCTCCCGCACCGCCTCTAGACATGGCGATCGCGGTGAGCGACACGCTCATCATCGCTGGACATGCTCGGCTTCAGGGTGCCGAGGGTGGCGTTAGTGCTGTGGCACGACCAGCAGATCAACACCCGAGTCGTCGAGGATGCACGGGCCGCTGAAGTGCGCGTGTGCCGTGATGCATCTACGGAGTGTTCTAGCGCGGCCAACTGCATCCCCAGGATCTGAGACCATGCCGGGTCGTCTTGCTTTTTCAATGACATGTGGGGAACGCATGTGAGCAAAGGGCATCTCCAACGTTGCCACGACCGTAGCCGACTACCCTGGCACACCAAAAACCCTTGTCCCTCGCGCCGTCGCGTGGTGCGTTCGCAGTCGGCGCCAGCTGCCTGCATTCAAACCATCTGTCCGTATGCTGTCATTAAGAATCTCGGTGCCCAAGGAACCAACTCCAGCGACTTAATGACGCACCCGGACGCTTGGCCTCACCGGAATGCGCTACTTAAAGCGGCAATGCCCAGCTAAACTCCACACCGTAGCGCATCCTCCTGCTACTTGGCACCACATCCGCCATGACCGCGAGCGCGAACGCTCTATGGGAGGGCTTGTCTTCGGGGATGAAGCTCGGGGTAGCCACGCTCGCTCAAGTCGCGTTCGCAACGCAATAGCAGCGTAGCCATACGCGGACGCGAGCACAAAAACGGTGGCCACGCTGGTGGCCGACGACGGGAGCACCGTTAGCCATGCGTCCTACTTGCCGCCGTCCAACGTTCGATGGTGCATGTGGCAGGTGAACCGATGGACCTTCCACGTCCATCATCATCAACCTCACGTCCATCGGCACCGCCGAGGCCGGGGACTCCTCCGAGGATGAGTAGGGCATGGGAGGCGGCAGGGTATGGTGTGCCAACTGGCCGGTTCGTCTCCCGTGTTCTACTCTTCCTCGCCGAAGACTGCACCTTCACTTCACGAGTCGTAAACCCCGCCCCGTACCTGGAGATGGCAGATGGAGGACGTCGGTCGCCGCTGTAGAATAGGTTTAGAGTCGGGTTTCTTTTATTTTTCTGTCCTATAAAAGTTCGAAATGTAATCAAAGTCTGCCGTGTTTGCATGAATCTCGTCCGGTGTATCTGAACTTTCACAATAATAGTAAGATATATTGTAGGAGTATGAAAATATTTGGAATGGTGATTCATTTTTGTGTGTATAAACTTAGAAGGTTTGACCCGAGACAAAGCTAACATGCTAAGTAAATAAACACATAGGGTCTACATACACAATTTATCTTAGGCGCTCCAATAGTATGTCCACTACACATTCACAGATTTCACATCTTTCTGCATCTACGGGAACCTACGAAAGGGTTAACGTCGATTGCCTCTTTCTCTCCCCCTGATTTTCATGGTGGTGGGCCCCTCCCCCCAATCTCCAATCAACAGCCCACATGTTTCACATTACATTAATTACGTAACTGGGATTACATAGGTGTAGCATTACTCATCCTAAAAAAACAACTAAGCCAACCTCCCACCATATCGCGCGGGAAAAGACCCGGCTGCACCCTTTTAGTCGGGATTACCGGATTACTAGTAGTAGTACCGATGGATCGCAGGAAGCACCAAGTTTAAAAGGGAAAAAGGCGATACACTCACAGCACGCCTGTCGCGGTCGCATTGCACCCCTCACACGGTCGGTCTTGCACACGGCTCACGCAAACAGAACGTGCTTCGGCTTGCCTCTTCTGACACGTGGGACCGCACTTGGAGAAACCGACCATGTGCCAAACTCCCCCGCCCACTGCGCAAAAATTCCCCCCAAATCCCAAATTCAACCGCCCTTCGGCCAACTATCCAATAATATTTCCTAAACCCCCGTCCCCCCCGGCCACCTCCTCCACCAAAGCCGCCCTCCCCGCGGCGTCGATATGTCGGCGCCACGGTTCGTGGAGGGGACGCACGGCGATCCTCTCGCTCCCACAGTACGGTCATGTAGATTGCCGTCCTCTAACCACGCCGCCACCGCCGGCGACGTTCTTGTGGAGACGCACGGCGGTCAGCTTCTCCCACGGCTTGACTGAGGCCCCGTCCATGTCGGAGTAGCGCTGAATGTTAGCTGATAAACGATGTTAATCTCACTGTTTGCCGAAGTAGTTTACAGTCAATATGCTCTGCTTAAGAAGCTTCCTGGCCCTGTTCTGCACTCAATCTGTTAGCTGAGATGGCATGCCACGCCAGATTAGTCGCTAAAATATCCTGCCATATATTTATTGGGACGTAGATTTCCATGGTCTAGTAGCCAATCTGTTAGGTGAAATAGCCCTACACCGTTTTATACTCGATCTTTGTTGCTGAGATGGCCTTCGATGGTTGTGTGCTCGGCCTCATTGACTGCTGAAATAGCCTGCAATAATTTAGCACTCAAATTTGTTTGCTGAATTAGCTTTACATATATTTCGTTACTTAGATCTTCTTGTCCAAATATCTTGCCATAGCTTTAGACATCAACCTAGGTATTTTTTTTTGGACTTCATAAAAAAGCATATATGTTTTTCCAGTAATATCTAGTAGAAGAACTAATTTGTATGTGTAACAGATGGACATGACATGGATAGCTTCTGCTCGAAGATTCTCCGCTGCATATGTCGAGGGGGTTGAAAACTTCATGAACTTTATCAGAGCTGAGTATGGTGGTCCGAAATCAGATGTGCCCTGCCCGTGTAGCAGTTGTATGAATTCAGTTACAAGACCCCAGGCAACTGTGCAAAATCATCTGCACTTGTATGGGATGTCGATCACATATACTAGATGGGTTCATCATGGTGAAGCTGTGAACGTCAATGTTACTGACTATGTGGAAGAAGCAAATCACCATCTTGATCTGCCTAATGCTCAGGTGGAAGAGGAGGAGGAGCTGGTGGTGGCCAACGTGCAAAGAGTTAGACATGTTGATGCATAGGAAGAGATTTAGACTTCATTGTTGCATGAATTGTTCTTTTATGACATGCTGATGCATAGGAAGAGAGTTAGACTTCATTGTTGCATGATATATGTTGCTTTGTGCTCATTGCTAAATCACAAATCATTGTTAATTAAAATTGGCTTTGATATACCTTAGGATCCGGGTAGATCCATTACTTGAGCACTATATGCCTAGCTTAATGGCTTTAAAGAAAGCGCTGCCAGGGAGACAACCCGGAAGTTTTAGAGAGTCATTTTATTCTTTTGTGTGCTTTTATAAAATTTAAAAACAAAAAATATAGAGGGGAACCTAAAACTTTTTCAAAATGAAAAGTGAAAGTAAGAAAGATGAGCACCGTTAAAGTGGGGGAGCTCCTTGAACTTTGTTCATGCCCTTGGAAACTTTGCAAATCTTAAACTACAGAAACTTTTAAACAAAAATAATTATCCCCTTTTACAAATCCATTGTATTATAAAATAATGTTCCAAGATTTGCCTTTAGGATGATTAGATTGCTTGTTTGGTATGTGCAGTGGAAAAACAGAAACTTTGGCTGTAGCGCGTGAATTTACATATTTTACTAGAATGTCAAAAGTTGCTGAAATTTTTACACAGACTGCTATACAATTTTTTTATTTTTTCCGAAATTTTCAATATTTTTGGAGTTACAGAAGTATGGTATATGTTCAGATTACTACAGACTGTTCTATTTTTGAAAGATTCTGTTTTCTATGCATTGTTCTCTTATTTTGATGAATCTATGGGTAGTATCCGGGGGTATGAACCATGGAGAAGTTGGACTACAGTAGATATAATGCTAATATGAATTTGGAATGAGTTCACAATAGTACTTAAAGTGGTGATTTGCTTTATTATACTAACGGATCTCATGAGGGTTTTGTTAAGTTTTGTTAAGTTTTGGGTGAGATCACAATGGATGAAGGAAGAAGGAGTGGCAAGCGCCTAAGCTTGGGGATGCACGAGGCACCCCATGGTAATATTCAAGGACTCCCAAGCAACTAAGCTTATGGATGCCCCGGAAGGCATCCCCTCTTTCTTCTAATGACCATCGGTAATTTTACTTGGAGCTATATTTTTATTCGTCACATGATATGTGCAAATTCTTGGAGCGTCTTTTGATTTTATTTTCCCTTTTTGTTTTATGCACCGTGGTGGTATGAGATATTTCTTGGTTGCTTTATAGAATGCTTCGTGTGCTTCACTTATATCATTTGATGTTTGGATTGCATGTTTCTCTACACATAAAAAACCGCCATTTGTAGAATGCTCTTTTGCTTCACTTATATTTGTTAGAGCGTGGGCATATCTTTTGTAGAAAGAATTAAACTGTCATGCTTCACTTATATCTATATAGAGAGTTGATAGGAATTGGTCATTCACATGGTTAGTCAAAAAATCCTACATAAAATGTGTAGATCACTGAATATGATATGTTTGATTCCTTGCAATAGTTTTGCGATATAAAGATGGTGATATTAGAGTCATGCTTGTGAGTAATTTTGGATTGGTAGAAATACTTGTGTTAAGGTTTGTGATTCCCGAAGCATGCACGTATGGTGAACCGTTATGTGATGAAGTCAGAGCATGATTTATTTTTGATTGTCTTCCTTATGAGTGGCGGTCAGGGACGAGCGATGGTGTTTTCCTACCAATCTATCCCGCTAGGGGCATGCGTATTAGTACTTTGCTTTCATGGCTAATAAAATTTTGCAATAAGTATGTCAGTTCTTTATGACTAATGTTGAGTCCATGGATTATACGCACTCTCACCACTCCATCATTGCTAGCCTCTTCGGTACCGTGCATTGCCCTTTCTCACCTCGAGAGTTGGTCCAAACTTTGTCGGTGCATCCAAACCCCGTGATATGATACGCTCTATCACACATAAACCTCCCTATATCTTCCTCAAAACAGCCACCATACCTACCTATTATAGCATTTCCATAGCCATTCCGAGATATATTGCCACGCAACTTCCATCATCATCATATACATGACTTGAGCATTCATTGTCATATTGCTTTGCATGATAGTAAGATAGCTAGCATGATATTTTCATGGCTTGTCCGTTTTTTGATAACTTTGCTATGCTAGATCATTGCACATCCTAGTGCACTACCAGAGGCATTCATATAGAGTCATATTGTTCTAGATATCGAGTCGTAATATTGAGTTGTAAGTAAATAAAATTGTGATGATCATGATTATTAGAGCACTGTCCCAGTGAGGAAAGGATGATGGAGACTATGATTCCCCCACAAGTCGGGATGAGACTCCGGACGAAAAATAAAAATAAAAAAGCAGGCCAAAAAAAGAGAGAGCCCAGAAAAACAAAAAAATGAGAGAAAAAGAGAGAAGGGGCAATGCTATTATCCTTTTACCACACTTTTGCTTCAGAGTAGCACCATGTTCTTCATATAGAGAGTTTATTGAATTGTCACTTTCATATACTAGTGGGAATTTTCATTATAGGGCATGGCTTATATATTCCGATGATGGGCTTCCTCAAATGCCCGAGGTCTTCATGAGCAAGCAAGTTGGATGCACACCCACTTAGTTTCTTTTTGAGCTTTCATACACTTGTAGCTCTAGTGCATCCGTTGCATGGAAATCCCTAGTCACTTGCACCGATATCGATTGATGGGCATCTCCATTGCCCATTAATTTGCCTTGTTGATGTGATACTTTCTCCTTTTTTGTCTTCTCCACACAACCTCCACCATTATATTCTATTCCACTTATAGTGCTATATCCATGGCTCACGCTCATGTATTGCGTGAAAGTTGAAAAGGCTTGAGAACATTAAAAGTATGAAACAATTGCTTGGCTTGTCATCCGGGTTGTGCATGATGAAATACTTTGTATGATGAAGATTGAGTTTAGCCAGACTATATGATTTTGTAGAGATAACTTTCTTTGGCCATGTTATTTTGAGAAGACATGATTGCTTTATTAGTATGCTTGAAGTATTACTGTCATAATGTCAAATGATAGACTATTGCTTTGAATATATGATCAAGATTATGCTAGGTAGCATTCCACATCAAAAATTATCTTTTTTATCATTTACGTACTCGAGGACGAGCAGGAATTAAGCTTGAGGATGCTGATACGTCTCTGGCGTATCTATAAATTTTTTATTGGTTCATGCCAATATGCTACAACTTTTATATACTTTCGACAACTTTTTCAATTATTTTTGGGACTAACATATTGATCCAGTGCCTAGTGACAGTTCCTGTCTGTTGCATGTTTTTTGTTTCACAGAATATCCATACCGAACGGAGTCCAAACACGATAAAAACTTACGGATATTTTTATGGAATATATGTGATTTTTGGGAAAAAGAATCAACGCGAGACGATGCCCGAGGGGCCCACTGGCCCTAGGGGCGCGCCCCTTGCCTTGGGCGCGGGGAGGCTTGTGGCCACCCCGTAAGGCGGTTGGTGCTCTTGTTTCGCCGCAAGAAAGATAATATCCGGATAAAAATCGTTAAAATTTCAGCCCAGTCGGAGTTACGGATCTATGTGAATTTAAGAAACGGTGAAAGGCCAGAATCTGGGAACACGGAAACAGAAGGAAACAGAGAGAGAGAGAGATCAAATCTCGGAGGGGCTCCCGTCCCTCCGCTGCCATAGAGGCCAAGCATGAGAGGGGAAACCCTCCTCCCATCTAGGGGGGAGGTCAAGGAAGAAGAAGAAGGAGGGAGGCTCTCTCCCCCTCTCTCCCGGTGGCGCCGGAACGCCCCCGGGGCAATCATCATGTGACGGCGATCTACCCAACAACTCTGTCATCTTCACCAACACCTCCATCACCTTCCCACATCTATCTACAGCGGTCCACACTCGGCAACCCGCTATACCCTCTACTTGAACATGATGCTTCATGCTTCGTATTATTATCCAATGATGTGTTGCCATCCTATGATGTCTGAGTAGATTTTTGTTGTCCTATTGGTGATTGGTGAATTGCTATGATTGGTTTAATTTGCTTTTGGTTATGTTGTTGTCCTTTGGTGCCCATCATATGAGCGCGCGTGTGGATCACACCATAGGGTTAGTTGTATGTTGATAGGACTATGTATTGGAGGGCAAGGGTGATAGCAGCTTCAGCCTAGCATGGAAATTGATGCATACGGGATTGAAGGGGACCAATATATCTTAATGCTATGGTTGGGTTTTAGCTTAATAAACGTTAGTAGTTGCGGATGCTTGCTAATAGTTCCAATCATAAGTGCATATAATTCCATGTAGGGGATGACATGCTAGCAGTGGCCTCTCCCACATAAAACTTGCTATCGATCTAGTAACGTAGTCAATTGCTTAGGGACAATTCCGCAACTCCTACCACCACTTTTCCACACTCGTTAAACTAACGCAATTGTTTCTTTATCTAAACAGCCTCTAGTTTTTATTTACGTGTTCTTTATTATCTTGCAAACCAACCCTACAATACCTACAAAGTACTTATAGTTTCATACTTGTTCTAGGTAAAGTGAACGTTAAGCGTGCATAGAATTGTATCAGTGGTTGATAGAACTTGAGGGAATATTTGTTCTACCTTTAGCTCCTCATTGGGTTCGACACTCTTACCTATCGAAAGAGGCTACAACTAATCCCCTATACTTGTGGGTTATCATAACGCAAGTTCACTCTTGTTCGATTTACAATTTACTTATCTATCTTCACTTCGATGATTATCTGTTCTATCAACAACCGTCCAAAAAGGGGGAGATTGTTGGCCCCTTATGTTTTGGAGTTTGTTGACATAAACAGTATGGGACTTATGTGTTTGCTAGTGCACACAGAGTAAGAGTTCCCTGGAGTAATCGAGGAGTTTGATTAACACGACGAAGATAATCTCCCTGCGCAGCAGCGAAGTTTATCACCAAAGATAAAGCTAACAAGAGTGACCCCTAAAAATTGCTGAAGTCTAAGCAATTGGTTCGGTGCATGTTCGAAGCAAATGACTGCGCTCAAGGAAGGATGAAGAAGAAGTGAAGACGTAGAATTTATTTCGTTCTTCTTCTTGTTTCATTGAGTCATAGGACCACTGTACTATTAAGAGGGGTGTAGCGTTTGAAGCTTTGATTCTCTGATGGTAAACCCAAATCCTATGAAAGTTGTGAGAGAAATCTCTTTGTGCTCCGAGTAAATACTTGCCAGCAAGAGACTATGATCTTCTACGCTGCGAGAGATTTGACTCGGACCAAGGAGTTAGCATTACTTGTTTCTCATGTAATGTTACCATTGCTCCAAATTCGACAATTGTGAACATGTCGGTTGGCCATTGGCTGGACCTTGTGTCCAAAATGGTCATTTCCCATTTGGGAAGGTTGTGGCTATAAATAGCCACCCCGCACCGGCTTTAGCCGTTGGCTACTCCGTTTGATTCCCTAGAAGATTGTTGAGCAACCCACTCTCTGGGAGATTTGAGTTTAAAATCCACCGAGAGAAAAACCCTAGAGCCGAAGAATTAGATAGTGGTTCAGCATCACTGGAATCTAAGTTTGGTATGCTCCGCCTATTACTCTTCAGAGCTGCAAACTCTCTAGACGGTTAGGTGTCAATTTCCTTAGAGACCAAGAGTGATTGTGGTTCAGGAAGAAGAAGTCTGTAAAGGTTTGGAGATTGCCTTCAAGTATCTACCACGAGTAATCGGCATCGGTTGATGAATTGATTGTCGAGAAGAATAGGTTGAAGAGAGTTTATCTTCTATGTTAAGTCACAACCCCTCCAACCACACGTAGTCCTTGTGCAGAAGGACGAACTGGTCTAACAAATTCCTTGTCGCCATTGTGCACCTTCGGTTACCTCTGTTACTCATGTTTACTTTCGATGCATTCCATTCATGTAATTTAGTTCAGTGCATGCTTTAGTTTCTCTTCGGTACTTTGTTGTAGTTCTTCTTAGCTTGTTTATCATTTATTCTGCTGCTGGGTTCTGAGAGATTTAAGTTTTCCGAAGAAAATTTAAAACTCCCATTCATCACCCCCTCTGGTAGATATACTTCGTTCCTACAAAAAAAATGATTAAATTTGGTTTGGAGAGGTAAAAACTTTAACTAGTGATGTTCCCGCTATTTTGGATTACATAGATTTTAATTGTGATAGTTGCTCTTTGATTGAATGTATTTCTTTGTTGCAATCCATGTTAAATTCACCCAATGCCTATGAACAAAACAAAGCTTTTACTGAACATATTGTAGAAGCAATGATGAAAGCTTTAGAAGAAAAGTTGTAATTAAAGGTTTCAATTCCTAGAAAATTGTATGATGAATGGGAACCCACCATTAAATTCAAGATTAAAAATTATGAGTGCTTTGCTTTATGTGATTTGGGTGCTAGTCTTTCCACAATTCTGAAATCTCTATGTGATGTGCTAGGTTTTAGCAAGTTGGCATAATGTACTCTTAATTTGCACTTGGCGGATTCTACTTTTAAAAAAAAATTGGGACGGATTAATGATGTTCTTGATATTGATTGCAATCCGTCTTGTCCCATAATACTTGGTAGGCCGTTTTTATGAACTATAGGTGTCGTGATTGATATGAAAGAAGTGAATATTAAATTTTTGTTTCCGTTGAGAAATGGTATGGAACACTTCCCTAGAACTAGAATTAAGCCAACATATGAATCAATCATGAGGGCAACCTATGGATCAAAAACCAAAGATGACAATACTTGAATCTATGCAATATGCCTAGCTAAGGGCGTAAAATGATAGCGCTTGTTGGGAGGCAACACAATAGTTATCTTTGAATTTTTTTATTCTCTTTCTGTTCTTCAATAAATATTAAATTGTACTTCTGTTATGATTGTGTTTTTATGTTTTAGTTAGTGTTTCTGCCAAGTAAAGCCTTTAGGATCATGTCGGGTGATAGTTGATTTTATCCTGTTGAAAAACAAAAAAATTTACATCTAGTAGTTGAATTGTTAAAACTCACAGAAGCAACAAACATTCTGAATTTTTTACACAAGATTGATATAAAAATTTCCTACGTTGTACTAATTTTTCAGAATTTTTGGAGTTACAGAATTATGGACAAAGTCCAGATTACGACAGACAATTCTGTTTTTGGCAGATTCTGTTTTCGTTGCATTGTGTGCTTATTTTGATGAATCTATGGATTGTATTGTAGGGTATAAGCGATGGTAAATTTACTATATAGTTGTATGATGCAATAATAAAATATGAATGGGTTTGCAACAATACTTAGAGTGGTGATTTGCTTTATTATACTAACGGATCTCACAAAGGTTTTGTTAAGTTTTGTGTGATTGAAGTTTTCAAGTTTTTGGGGAGATCACGATGGATGAAGGAATAAGGAGTGAAAAGAGCCTAAGCTTGGGGATACCCATGGCACCCCAAGTTAATATTCAAGGAGAACCAATCAACTAAGCTTGGGGGTGCACCAAAAGGCCTCCCCTCTTTCTTCTAATAACCAGTGGTAATTTTACTTGGAGCTATATTTTTATAGGTCACATATCATGAGTTTTGCTTGGAGCGTCTTGTATTATATGTGTCTTTGCTTTTTAGTTTTTTTCACAATTATCCGTGATGGACACACCTACCTGAGAGAGCCATAATGATGCTGCGATTTGACATAATTGCTCTATGTGCTTCACTTAAATTTTTTGAGCTATTGAATTGCTCTAGTGCTTCACTTATATCTATTGTGAGCATGGTGGTGTTTTAATTTTTGAAAGAAATAGTCTCATGCTTCACTTAGATCAGTTTTAGAGTTAGTAAATTTTTGAAGAAATTCTCTCATGCTTCACTTCTATTATTTTGAGAGATGGATTTTTTTATGCTCATGTTCTTCACTTAAATTTGTTCGTGAGCTTGTTATAAGCAATGGTTATATAAGAAACTAGTCCCAAAGTGATAGATATAAAAGAAGGATATAACAAAAACTTTCATGAAGATCATTGGATATTATAAACTTGATTCTTTCAAATAGTTTTGAGATATGGAGATCGTAATATGTGAGTCATGTTGGTGAGTAATTATGCTCTAGTAAGAATATTGGTGTTAAGGGTTGTGATTCCCTTTGCAAGCACGAAAGTCAATAGTTATGCAATGAAATTACATCCTACTTGTGGTGCATTATTCGGTGTTAGTTATGTTTAATGCTCGTTTATGATCATTTTAATTTTTTGGTTGGTTTCTTCTCAATCTATTTGCTAGCCTTTCCTTGTACTAAGTGGGATACTACTTGTGCATCCAAACTCCTTAAACCATGTTGTGCCAATGAGTCCGCCATACCTACCTATATGCGGTATTTCCATGCCATTCCAAGTAAATTTGTATGTGCCAACTCTAATTTTCAAAATGAATTTCCTTTTTGTGTGCCCGTACCGCTCATGAAGTCGCAGGGGATGGCCAATATTTTTCCATGCTAGATGTGTTATTCTCAAGACGAGTGTTTATTCACTTGTCATTGCACGAGAGTGTGGCAAGGTAATAGGGATCCCCAGTCCCGAAATGAAAAATATATATTTATGTTGCCAAATAATAAATTCCTTAGGAAGTGTTTGTATGGAAGGCGCCCGTGGATACGGCTAGCCATGGATTGTGAAAGAATGATGTATCTAGCATGGAAAGTATTGGGAATTCTCGGTTTACCTACTCGAGAACAAGCAGGAATTAAGCTTGGGGATGCTGATACGTCTCCAATGTATATATAATTTTTTATTGTTCCATGCTGCTATATTATCAGTCTTGGATGTTTTACATTCATTTTATAGCAACTTTATATCATTTTTTTGCGACTAACCTATTTTCATAGTGCCCAGTACCAGTTGTTGTTTTTTGCTTGTTTTTTACTTCGCAGAATATCCATATCAAACGAAGTCCAAAGCAGCGAAACTTTTTGGATATTTTTTCCGCTCTGAAGAACGAAGCCTAGGAGGTGTACCAAAGGAGGCCCATGGGACCCACAAGACACCAGGGCACGCCTGACGCCCCAAGCGTGCCCTGGTGCCTTGTGGGGCCCACACGGTGATCTTTTCCACCACGTCTCAGCTTTATAAATACCCAGATATTCTAGAAACCCTGGAAGAGTAGACGAAAAACAATTCCAGCCGCCACAATTTCCAGAACTATGAGATCCAACATAGAGCCCTATTCCGGCACCTTGCCGGAGCGGGGAACAATCACAGAGGGGTTCATCATCCTCATTAGTGCTCCTCCAATGATGCGTGGGTAGTTTGGCACAGACCTACTGGTCCGTAGGCAGTAGCTAGATGGCTTCCTCTGTCTCTTTGATCTTTAATACAATGTTCTTGGAGATCTATTTGATGTAATGAGTTTTTGCAGTGTGTTTGTTCGGATCCGATGAATTGCGAGTTTATGATCAGTTCTATCTATGAATATTATTCGAGTCTTTTCTGAACTCTTTTATGCATGATCTTTATAGCCTCGTATTTCTTCTCTGAAACTTTGGTTTGGTTTGGCCAACTAGATTGATTTTTCTTGCAATTGGAAGAGGTGCTTTGTGATCGGTTCGATCTTGCAGTGCTTATTGTCAGTGACAGAAGGAGACATGACACACATGTATCGCTATCATTAAGGATAAAAAGATGGGGTCTATTCCTACATGAATAGATCTTGTCTAGATCATGTCATCGTTCTTAGTGCCCAGTGCCAGTTGCTGTTTTCTGCATGTTTTTTACATCCCAGGAATCAATACTAAACGGAGTCCAAACGCAGCGAAACTTTTTGTGGATTTTTTTGGACCAGAAAACATCCAATGGGCCAAAGAAGTACCGAAGAGGGAGCCCGAGGTGAGCACAAGAAACCAGGGCGTGCCTGGAGGCCCAGGCGCACCCAGGTGGGTTGTGCCCACCTCGGTGGCCTCCCGCACCGCCTCTTTGCTCTATAAATGCCCCAATATTCCAGAAACCCTAAGGGAGTCGACGAAAATCAATTCCAGCCACCGCAAGTTCCAGAACCACCAGATCCAATCTAGACACCTTCATAGAGGGGTTCATCATCTCCATTGGTGCCTCTCCGAGGATGCGTGAGTAGTTCTTTGTAGACCTACGGGTCCGTAGTTAGTAGCTAGATGGCTTCCTCTCTCTCTTTTGATTCTCAATACAATGGTCTCTTGGAGATCCATATGATGTAACTCTTTTTTGTGGTGTGTTTGTTGGGATCCAATGAACTTTGGGTTTATGATTAGATCTATCTTTTTATCCATGGAAGTTATTTTAGTCTTCTTTGATCTCTTATATGCATGATTGCTTATAGCCTCGCATTTCTTCTCCGATATTTGGGTTTTGTTTGGCCAACTTGATTTATTTATCTTGCAATGGGAAGAGGTGCTTTGTAATGGGTTCGATCTTACGGTGCTTGATCCCAGTGACAGAAGGGGAACCGACACGTATGTATCGTTGCTATTAAGGATAAAAAGATGGGGTCTATTTCTACATAAATAGATCTTGTCTACATCAGGTCATCGTTCTTATTGCATTACTCCGTTTCTCCATGAACTTAATACACTAGATGCATGCTGGATAGCGGTCGATGTGTGGAGTAATAGTAGTAGATGCAGGCAGGAGTCGGTCTACTAATCTTTGATGTGATGCCTATATACATGATCATTGCCTTGCAAATCATCATGATTATTTGCTTTTCTATCAATTGCCCAATAGTATACTGTATGCTATTTTGAAGAGAAGCCACTAGTGAAATCTACGGCCCCCGGGTCTAGTTCCTATCATATTGTTTTCAGATCCATTATTTCAAAAACCCAAAAATACCTTGCTGCACTTTTTCTCTCTTTATTTTATTTTTTGTTTTTGTCAGATCTATTTATCAAATCTCATACAATTTTATCTATCTCAATACTGAGGAGGGATTGACAACCCCTCTTAAGCGTTGGGTTGCAAGTATTTGTTATTTGTGTGTAGGTGTTGTTTACATAGTGTTGCTTGGTTCTCCTACTGGATTGATAACCTTGATTTCATAACTGAGGGAAATAGTTACCGTTGTTGTGCTGCATCATCCTCTTCTCTTCGGGAAATACCTACACGGATACAAGCAATCAGACGTAAAGGGAGGGATCGAATCTTGCGGGTAAAGTGTACAAACCTCTATAGAGTTTTAAACTAATCGATTAGCCGTGTCCTCGGTTATGGACAACTTGAGCATCGGAGATGATACTATCAGCCTTTCTCAACACAATTAATTTTAATGAGTGGTTCTATTAATAATTTTGGGTTATGAGAATTGGTTGTCGGAACCATCTCATTAACAAAAATACTTTGTAGTATTTGCAAGCAAGTCCTTTTGTTGTAGGGAAAAAATTGCTTTTCGCAAAAACTTAAACTTAGAGCCCCACAGCCAAAAATTGCATATAGTGTTAGCATTTTATTATTATTTCCTCTCTGTGAATTGCCGGCATATTCAAAATGCTGACCTACATGGCTGCAACATCTTATTTTGCAGAGGTTTATTCCGACCAGGAGTGTGGCTACGCTCTATGCTCGGTGATTGCCTATGGAGTCGGATGGACTCGCTGTCGTCTACGTCTTCCACAGTAGTTTATCTCATGAGTTGGCCTTCGGCCGAATTTATTCTATTGTAATAAAGACTCTATATGAGGTTTGATGTAATAAAGCATGTGATTGCACTTTGATATATACATTGATGTACTTTGTGTGCCAGGATCATCTTGGGATGGTACAGATACACAGAGACTTGACCGTTTTTGGGTCGGGTCGCTACAATCTTGCACGATGCTATGAGAGTTGGTGAATTCCCAGCGGTGATATTGTAAATGCTCTACATTGCCTTTGTGATTTCAGGCCGGTTATCAAAGCACACCTTCCTTCCCCTATTTGGCAAACCACATATCCTACGAACGCTTGCGGCATAGGAGTCTTCCACCTTTTTGTAATAATTATCTGTGAAATCTCGGGATCGTAATGCTTCCTTATCCGTTGGCTAAGATCTCCAGGCATGTTATTCGCTGCAAGGTCCAGCAGGCCACCAAACTCTTTTCCAATGATGACCCATTTTTTTTACCATAAACCAACTCCTTGTTCAATTTGAGCAGCCTTGTAGGGGATGCCCTGTTCCTACGACCCTATAGCAAAACAAATTGCAAAAAATAAAATTAGCAAGAATGTTTATGATATTAGTTAGGAAACTTAGACAACATTGCTGGGAAACTGTTTTGAAAAAATGAGGCAACTATGCAAATACCTCAGTTCCTCCGGTCTTCTGGCGTTTTGGATTTGGAGGTTGGTCCACAACTGCACCTTTGTCATTTGCATTTTCAACATCTCCAGCAAGGCTCTCGTTCCTAACAATATCGTCAGGATGCTTCCCTCAAGCAACAATTGCCTTAGTTTGCGGACGCTTGTACCCAAATATAGGTCGACTGCTCCATGGCTGAAGAGAAAAAAACCATTGTTCAGGAAATTGGTAACTGATAGCTGCTCAACCTGCTTGGGAGTAGGGATTAATTGGTGAATCGGCCTATTAAATGGATTAATCAATCGACCATTAATCAATAGATTAAATAGGAACTTGCGAGCATATATCTAGTTTTTTACGTATTATACCATACTCTCATGTTCTCAGCTATGTAATATACCAAAATATGCTATTGTTTGGTCAACCCCTAGCTACTCAGGAGCGAGAGGGGGATTAGAGGGGTTACGGGCCAAAATTTTGGGCATTGATTGCCCACAAGTTAGTGGGACGACAGTGATTAATCGGCCTAACAAAGGGTTAATCGGTCTTAGAGGCCAATTAATCGGCCTGATGGGCAAATAAATCGGCCTGACAAGTTAACATGACGAATATGTGTTATTTGATTCAGACACCCTACGAGTAGCGATTAACTGGGCCTTTAACTGATTAATCAGATGAATTCTTGAATAGTGGAAAAACACATAAATTAGTAATACAAAATTGTTATATAAAAAGAACAAAAAATAGGTAACATCTTCCAGAAATTTTGCAGACCTGTGTTTGATGCTCTTCATTGCCATGAGATGGATGGTCATCATGACTTGATGTGGGAGGGTCATCCTGAATTTCCTTTTTGCTTGTCCCAGCCATATGTTTACTGCTGCATACAGAAGGAGAAAAATGAACATCATCATGCAGATCAAAAAATTCAGTTCTATAAAATATATCCTGCAAAGCCCTGTAACTAAATTGCAACTAAAGTAGGCAAAAAACTTTACAAAAGTAGGCAAAAAATAGTACCATGCCAGGAAACTAATGTGCCAAAAGTGTTGGGAAAAAAGGATTGTCCATTATCTAAATTTTACTCTGTTACAACATTAAAATGACTTAAGTAGCAAAGCAATGTACAAAAGGAGCAAAACAATCCATACAAAATTAGGCAACTATGGGATGCAAAAAATCTGAAACACATCAGGCACCTAAAACACATCAGTTACCTAAAACACATCAGGCACCTAAAAACATACCTTGACATTACAAAAAGTATTAGGCAACATGAGACCATGCCGAGCAAGTGAAACACAAAACTGAAGCATCCTCAAAAACTATAGCACCACCTAACCCCAACACCCCTCCCTCCTGCACACACCTCAAAAGCCTACAACATCAAGCCTTTCCTTGTTCAAACAATATACATTTAGCATATTTCGAAAATAGTACTAGGCAACACATGAGCCCATGCCGGGCAAGTCAATCACAAAACTATAGCCACCACAAAAACTAGAGCGCCAAAACTTCGCCTGATCTACAGCCGTCGTGAGCATCCTAACCCCAACATCCCCCCTCCACACACCTCAAACCTACTCAGCATTAAGCCTTGCCTTCAAACCCTAGCTCACTAGTAACCAAACCATTGCACACTGAATGCCCCATGTCGTCATTTTGAAAGATGTACTCGTCGATTTTGCCAAACACGGAGGATTCTGAAAATGAGTTTGATGAACTTATGAGGGGTTGCTCGTGGCGATTCTGCCCCTCCGTGCCAACAACACGACGGCCACGGAGGGCCATTCCTCCTCTGCCGTGTCTCCGGTACTGCTGCTCCTTCCGCTGTGACTGCTGCTACCACACGGCCCCTGGTGTGCTACGATGGTCGCACAACCCTCGTCGTCGCACGCCCCCAAGGGTGGTTGCACACCCCTGGTCGCCTAAGCCCCCTCTTGATGAGGCATGCCGCCAGTTGCTTCCAACTCCGGCAGAAAAAACGGCCGCGGAAATGCTGCCAAGTCGCTGCCTCACATGATTTGGAGGATTTGGGATGGGGTGAACTCCTTGGGCAGTTCGTGGAGCGATGAAATCGCTTTGAAGTTACGAAATGGGAGACGAGGGAGGGGAGAATAAAGTGGGGGACCCGCAACCACTGATACACCCAACGGGCCTCGCCCACACAGCCCGACAAGGCGACACTTGGCGCACGCAACAAAAACAGACCGCGGGACGCCTGAGAGACGCGCTGCATCTACTGTTGGCACGATGTTGATCCAACGGTGCAAATACATGTGTGCTCGAGAAAACAAATGAGTATAGCTGCACTTTTTAGGATTTAGGACTTTTTAGAAAAAATAATTTTTTTAGATATATTATCATGCCATATAGTAGTACAAAGAACATAGAAATAGCGGACTTGCCGCTTAGGAGACTAGTTTCAAGCCATTCTTGACTCTTCCTCCTCCTCCTAGTCTTATCCAATCCCCAATCGATCCATCCTCATTCCTTGCTTCTATGCGTCTAATCCACTTTCTATCCTCTCAGTTTTCCCTTTTCCCTTCATCTCCTCCATAGCTAGAAATCCAAGATCCTCCTGAGCCTTTCTTTGGTCCAGATGAAGACGTAGCCTGCCCTCTTTCTTGGACGGATCTGATGAATCGTCGCCACAAGGTGCCTCCTCTCCCGCCGATCAATCTTGAATTGCCAAGTAGGACTTCTCACAAACCCCCATCAGTTCTTGCTTCAGATGAGGATGTGCTTTCTTTGGATATGCAAGCTCTCAATCTACAAGATCCGGAGATTGTCTCTATTCAAGTAGAGCAAGAATTATTGGAGCCAGGAAAATACGTGAAGTACACCATGCTCATCATCCTTGGTGCTTCTAGGATGAGGCCTGGTAGGATACTTAATTTGCTATCTCTGCAATAAGCTATGGCCAGATCCTAAGCAACTACCACTGTATATCTCAAGTATCTAGGTCCATGTTCATGGCGCATTTCAGAACATTAGAGGCTATGATGTTTGTTATTACAAGACAACCTTGGATTATGGGATCAGATAATCTTTTGCTTGAGTGGCTTGATCCATTGGATGAGGAAAAAGAAAAGCAAGATTATTGTTTTAACACTATTTATGTAACCATCAGAATATATGGTGTCCCAGCTAGATACCGATCATTCAACTGCTGAGGAACATCTTGGAACAGATGGTAGAGCCGTCTGAATTCCACCTGTTGTATCGAGGTATGCTATTTACTATAGCAGAGTATATGTGGGGAAAGGCTAAGTTAAAAATCAATGTGCCAATCAAGGATAAAATTATGGTTAATTTCTCAAATGAATCATATGGGTTAGCCTATTGTTGTATGAAAAAATTGGGAGGATTTGTTCCTTTTGTGGAATCATGTTTCACAATGTTCAAGGTTGCCCTCTCAGGAATCAGATTATCACTCGTACGCGTCGGTGCTATACAAACGGTTTTTAACCCCTTTCGGCGACGGCATTTGGAACCGTCGCCAAGTTAGTGTGTGTGATAGGGGGGGTCCTTCCGACACGACCCAGAAACCGTCAGTGATAGGCCATCCTGGCACACAGGCTGGGGCAAAATGAGTTCGTGTGCGATCGAGCGAGGCCTCGAAACCCAATCATTTCCATTCGTGTGTACATCCTACATGGTGAATCCCAGAAAAACATTTCCGTTCGTATGTATGTCACACACAATCAATCCAAGGAATACGTTTCCGTTCTTATGTACAACCCACACAGTCAATCCAGGTAAAACGTTTCCGTTCATATGTACATCCCACACAGTCAATCCAGGGAAAACGTTTCTGTTTGTATGTACATCCCACACAGTTTATGTATAGGCTTGTGTGTGATAGGTGTAACTATCACACACGCTCTGCCTTGGTTAACCGTTTGCTTTTATCAACTACATCACACACGATTTGATGAAGATAACTGTGTGGCATTGGGCTATCCATCACAACCGCTTTTACTGCTAGAGCCGTTTGCAAACTTCCATGACCCATTTAGTAGGTTTATTAGTTTACAATTAATAATTCCAGAATTACGCAAATTCACATTTCATATTGAACAGCTGTTTGCCAATTTCATATCAGGCACATAAATATATTTTAACATCACAGTACAATAGCTACCTGAAAATAGCACAATACAACATCTAGCTAGTTCAACCTCATAAGAACAATATTAGAACAATATGTTTATTTCCCTAATTGAGATCATCCAGGATCGTCTTATCCATCTCTGCTTTCAGTTCAATAAGAACCCGTTTTACACTGGCCAGCTGGGAAAGTGCCTCCTCCTTCACCAATACCATCTTAGTAAAGTCTGACTTTAAAAATCTGAGCTCATTCTCCACCTTCCTCTTTTCATTCCGCATCTTCAAATATTCTTCAGTGTTGACAACACTTTCTCTAAGCCTACCTCTGTTCTCTTCCTCATACATGCTCCAGAGCTTTGCTAGGCACATCTTCAAAGACTGTGGCCACTCTTGATCAACCCACTCCAAGTAAGAACACTCCCGTTCATCCTATAATATTTAAAACTAGATCAATATCAATTGTAGGGGAAATGGGTTTATAGAAACATAGAAAATCACCAATACTTATTTCGAAAAATTGAAGAAACAGGTTAATTATGACATATTTTCTCAAAAAGATCAATGTGCAAATGAATTAATTGCTACTGAGACAACAACCAAATTATGAAACATCAGAAGCTATAATTAACTACAACAATGCTACAAGTTCTTACTACTATAAATAACAAATTGAACATTTTATGAGGAAGGCAAATATAACTGCAACAACATATCAACAGTGTTTGGATGACAACAAATTGATACTAACAGGTATGTACATGCACAAACTTAGTAACATAGAACTAATAGCACTAAGGCCGTCCACTATGTATGCCAAAACCGGTGTAAAGACAACTGTTGCTACATCTCGCACCGGTGCCCTACACTGGCGAGCTGATGGAGCAGAAAAAAAATCAGGGACCCGGACTTCGGAGCACCTAGTTGCTCCGATGCCCAGTTCCTTCGTGCCATAAAGATTTAGTATTTTGCTGCTTGGCTGCTCGAATGTGTGGACCAAAGTTGGCTACACAAACTACTGAAGCGGTGCCAAATAATTTTCTAATGGCACCGCTGATGAGATGGCAACATTTTTAGATACTAGGTACAAACTTTGACACTGTCTTAGGATGCGTTTGGTTGAAGGTGTGGTATGAATGGGTTGGGACCGTGACAGTGTCTGAATCACATCTAACAAATGATTTGTAACAATGAAAGAGGGTCTAACCTTCTCTGCACATGGCAGAAACTTCCTCCCATTGTTCACCAATTCAAACGCAACTAGCTTCACGCATGGAGATTGATGGTGACAACCAGCAGACAGATCTTCAGCCACCCCGCTCCATTCATTGCAACTGATGGTCCTAGGGAACTATGAGAGGAAGAAATGACTCAAATCGACTGCCGGGTTAAAATCCTTCACTCCAAGTCATAGCCTGAGAGAGAGAAGAGAGGCATACCCAGGTGGTGAAAGGAGTCGTCATCATCGGAGGAACCGCTGGAGAGGTCATTGAAGAAGACCATGGCGACCCCAACGGTAGGATGCGAGACGGCGAGAGCGACGAAGCGGCTATAGCTTAGGAAGGAAGGAAGGAAGGAAGGAAGGAAGGAGGAAACAGGGGAAATGTGACTTGTGGTTGGGGAGAAAAGGGTGTGGGGAAGGGGGGTGGGGTAGATATTTTGGCGGTAGGCCAAAAATTTCGAAATGTGGAGGGAAACTTTGCACGCCGTGCCGCTGGACACCATTCACTTTGAACGATTGTGTGCATCGCAAACGATTCTTCTGCTTTACGCGCATGGGATAAGTTTGATAATTCAATTTTGGTGGAAATTTCCCCGGGTACGTCACTGCATACTTTAACATCGCTTCCTAATTTGGGCATACAAAAGAGCGTACAACACACAGACCACACTTACTGAATCGAGCAATTTTAGTAATTAAACGAGCCAGTTGACCTAAACATTGCTCTAACAAAAGATCAGCATTAAAAACAAAGCCTAAGTACGCATAATTTTAACAAATTTGCTGCCGCGCCAGCCTATGCATCGCCGGTGTGAGATGAGACGTCGATGACTTGTCCTGGTGACATGCCGCCGTTGGTGGACTCCGTGTCCCCCCTGCTGAAGTCGACCGCATCCTCGTCCTCGTCCTTGGCGCTGTCCTCGGCGCCGCCCTCAAGGTTGTAGTACTCGTAGTAGTGGCTGCGCCAGAGCTTGATAAAGGTGGAGGGTCCCGATCTTTCGATGAGATGATAACTATCGATTTGGTGGAGACGACTTTGGCGATCCGACTACAAACGTGCACGGCGTTGCGCCTTAGCAATCGTTAAACCAACTCCGAGAGCTTATTGACCACGCCGGAGCACGATCAACCTGACCACGCAGGTCTATTCCTGCAAGCAATCGAAGAACAAGCAAGAATATGATAAAGCAATCTGAATATTGCGAATATATATGAAGTATTGATAATGGTGGGGATCCGTAAGCGGTCTTGGTCTGGTCGTTGGACACAAACGAAGTACACGAAGTTGCAATGGCTAACTTTTAACTAAACAAATCCTGAGGAAAAAGCTACTAGAGGGACTACTTATATAGGAGCAAGGGGTGGCGGCCAAGGAGGTGGGAGGACGTCCCAAGGCAGCCTAAAACCAACCCTAGGTCGTACAAGGCTCATGGGCCCAAGTGGAGGTGATGCAACACCTTTGGACTTGTTGTTTGACTCGGATTCTATTGCAGCCTCAGATTGTTTCATCCATATCTCAACGCTCCGGACGAATTTAAAGGTGAATCCAATTGGGTTGGAAAGAGGACGAAATCTACTTTCCAACAAAAAAAGAATCACCCAATTCGGAGTCCGTATGAAAAAGTTGTTGGTGTTTTGAGTCAGGTATGTCTGTGCAGTCCGAATCTGAATCCAGAACGTGAGAGACTTGGACTCTATCTTTTCTTGGCCCAAAAGTGACGTGAGAGGACTTTTTGAACAGAACCTAAACTTCTCCTTTTGCCTTATCTTCATATGTGGCTCTTACAAATGTCCCATACACCTGCAATTAGACAAAACACAAAAGTGTGTGAAGTATTTTTGTTCTGGATAACATAAATAGATTATTGAATAGTTTGCACTAGAAATCACCTGACAAATATGCATGTATGGAATATTTTTGGTCGTATCCAAGGTAGTCATGTCCTCAGCATCCTCCCCTTCTTGAAAACAAAGCCGTCCTCGGCATTGCTTAATCTGAAATCTGGCTAACAAAAGAGACAAGGTGTACACGTTGTATATGTATATGTCATCCGTTTTTACTGATCTCATTTGGTGCACATGTGACTCAGTTATATAAGAGCACCCTTCAAAAGTCGTGAAAGGTAAAGCCAATATATTATCACAAGAAGTCAAAGGCATGAAAATATTGCAACTCAGTTTGCACATATAAGTGAAGCTCTTATTCATATCAAAAGATTGACAATGCTTATCATTAAACCATCCCAACATTGATGAACCATCACCAAGATTAGAGGTCATATCAAAATGATTAAACATTGGCACAATTATTTTCAAACATATTTGATCCAAATCTGATTTATTCCCTGATTCACTTGATTCTTTTGCATCGATAGTTAATTCAATGGGTTCACTCAAAATTGTTTGATCACATGGAAAAGTCAAATCATCAACGTAGTCCTCTAAAGTAGCTGGTGTGATCAAAGTAGTGGGTATCTCACCGCATGGTGCACTTAAATTGATAAGACATTCATCATGCTCATGTGGAGGTGAAAGATTAGTACCTTTATCATTACCTCTTATGATCAACTCAGATGATGTAGGCACTCTCGGTGATGATGTGTCACATGGTGGAGGTGATGTAGTCCTCACAACAACGGATGTGGTTGTCATAGTATACCTAGTAGTTGAAGGGACAACCGTATCAACTCTTGGAATGTGCATCTCGCGCTGGTTCTCCTTGTGGGCAACACGTCGTTTAATTTCCTATTCAGCTTTGCAAGCAAGATGAAACAAATGGTCCATAGGATAACACTCTTCATGAATTAGTATCTCCTGAATGTCACGATTTAAACCTCCCCAAAATCTATCCATAAAATCTTCTTCACTTTCTTCTAAAGAGGAATGCAACAAGGTAGTTTGTAAAGTATCATAATATTTCGTTACGGTGTCACTACCTTGTTTTAAATATTGCAACTTTGTAATCATGTCACGAGTATAATAAGCGGGAACGAATGTATGTCGCATGGCAAGTTTCAAATCATCCCAAGTAGTAGGTATATCATTAGGGTGTAACCGACAATATTCACTCCACCAAACTACAGCATAACCAGTGAAAGAACCAACGGCAACCTTAACTTTTTTACGTACATCAAAATTATTGGAAGCAAATATATTATTTATGTCAAACTCCCATTCAATATATAAAGCAGGTCTAAAACGGCCATTAAATGGTGGTATAGAAACATTAACCTGGTCATGTGCATTTGGATGTTTGTGCACCTCTCGTGACTGTTGTGGTATTTGCATAGGTGATGGCACGTCTCCCACGATCGACAAACCCCATAAATTGATTCTAGATCCTGTCATGATTAGAAGAAACAAGAAACAAAATTCAAGAATAATGTTCCTATGAACTACTAGGATGTGGTGGTAAAACGCTCACAGTAAAGCAAATATCAATATCTTACAAGTTCTTACCAAGCAGCAGGTGGTGACAGGCAACCAGCAATGTCAAATAACTCTGAAGATTGTGTAAAGCGATTGCCAGGGGAACGTACGTATACACGGTGCAGAAATATGTGGAGCTGGGTTGGCTATATATGGTAGCAAAATATTAGCAATAATCAATTCAGAGATGCAATGTTGAATAAACGCTCAACGACGGTACTGTACTGGTCCTAGGCTAGACAGGACTAGAGACGCGAGCCTAGAACACTAATGAGGTCATGGCGTAGCACAACTAGCATCAATGAAGGATACTAAGTAGCTCTGGACAACAAGATATAAGTGAAGATCACAACGGCAGTAAAGATAATGATGAAAAACAACTGCCAAGCAGGATATACAACAACTCTCTCTCCAACTTTCCTCTTGAAAAGTTTGAGCCAATTTTCTGATAATTTTTTTCAAAGAATGCTACTAACTCAAGCTTTCCAATGCAAAAAGAATCACTCAATTCCGAGTTGATATGAGGAGTCAAAGAATTCTGAAACTGGCTTGAAAAACTGGAATAAGCTGTGTCCGCGAACTTCGGAAGGCAAAAAGACCTATTTAGAAGACGATTTTGAGGTATCAAATATTGAACTAGCCTCTGCAACTATTTAGATGCAGCACGTCGCTAGCTTTCATTTAAGTACTCGCGGAGCCAAAAAGGACTTCGTATGAGGAAGTTATGCCTGTTTTACTGAACAGTGCACAAAACAGATTCCAATCCGAATTCAACTACGAGATTGAGTCTAGATAGATTCGAATTTTGTTTTTTTCTCTCTTTTTTTCCTCACACTTTTTTTTCTTTTTCTTTCTCTCTTTTTTTTCTCTGACTTCTTTTTCTTATTTTTTTTTCTCTCTTTTTTTTCTCTGTCTTTTTTTCTCTCCCTCTTTCCAAGACAAACTAGATAAGAGGCAGATTGGATTAAGCGAAGATGTGAACGACCTCAACTATGATTGTGACAATGAACTATGGGTAGCACGTGGTGGAAATTGATGGATGGTGTGGTGGACAGCGGAAGGGATAACGATGCAGCGGCGGCGACGTGACTAATGTGAACAGAACTCGAAACTCTAACGTACTAGACGCTAGGACCAGCAACTTGACACGACGATGCAACCGCAAATTCAACAAAGCAAATACAGAAAAGATTATGGAAAGGCTCAGCTTGGTTCGGATAAGATGAACTAACCCTAATATTTTTTTGGCTTTTTCGTGGACTATAGGTATGAAGAACAGACTCGATTTAATCTACGAAAAACTGTAAAATCTCACCGAGCAACCTGAAAATCTGATACCACTTGATAAAGGTGGAGGGTCCCGATCTTTCGATGAGATGATAACTATCGATTTGGTGGAGATGACTTTGACGATCCGACTACAAACGTGCACGACGTTGCGCCTTAGCAATCGTTAAACCAACTCCGAGAGGTTATTGACCACGCCGGAGCACGATCAACCTGACCACGAAGGTCTATTCTTGCAAGCAATCGAAGAACAAGCAAGAATATGATAAAGCAATCTGAATATTGCGAATATATATGAAGTATTGATAATGGTGGGGATCCGTAAGCAGTCTTGGTCTGGTCGTTGGACACAAACGAAGCACACGAAGTTGCAATGGCTAACTTTTAACTAAACAAATCCCGTGGAAAAAGCTACTAGATGGATCTACTTATATAGGAGCAAGGGTGGAGGCAAAGGAGGTGGGAGGACGTCCCAAGGCAGCCTAAAACCAACCCTAGGTCGTACAAGGCTCATGGGCCCAAGTGGAGGTGATGCAACACCTTTGGACTTGTTGTTTGACTCGGATTCTGCTGCAGTGCCAGATTGTTTCGTCCATATCTCAACGCTCAGGACGAATTTAAAGGTGAATCCAATTGGGTTGGAAAGAGGACGACTTTCCAACAAAAAAAGAATCACCCAATTCGGAGTCCGTATGAAAAAGTTGTTGGTGTTTTGAGTCAGGTATGTGTGCAGTCCGAATCTGAATCCAGAACGTGAGAGACTTGGACTCTATCTTCTCTTGGCCCAAAAGTGACGTGAGAGGACTTTTTGAACAGAACCTAAACTTCTCCTTTTGCCTTATCTTCATATGTGAATTGTACAAATGTCCCATACACCTGCAATTAGACAAAACACAAAAGTGTGTAAAGTATTTTTGTTCTGTATAACATAAATAGATTATTGAATAGTTTACACTAGAAATCACCTGACAAATATGCATGTATGCATTATTTTTGGTCGTATCCAAGGTAGTCATGTCCTCATCAGAGCTCGCGTTGGTACTCCACCACTGATTCCTCGACGGACAGACTATTCACTACCTCGACCTTGGCCACACGCAACTCCTCCTCCCGACGCTCCTCGATCTCCGCCGCCTCCTACATCTCCAGCTCACGCTCGGCGGTCTCATGAGGAAGCAGGTGCTCCATGGCCACCGCCGCCTTTTCGGACGTGGGTTGCATGCTGGATTCCGAGGTGGCCTGGAATATCTTGGCGTGCGTGTCCTCAATCCTAGCATGGATGGCCTCGAACCGGGTCAGGGCGACATCGGCAGCACAGATGGCAGCTCGAGCGCTCTCGACGTTTGCAGCCACCATCGCAGCAGCAGCTACAGCCGTCTCGGCTACTGCAGCTGCCCCGTCTGCTGCCATAGACGCCCTCTCGAGGGATGCGGCCACGCTCAATGCGGATGCGGCAGCACTCTCGGCGTAGGCGGCCGCGCTCTCGGTGCAAGGCGGTGGCGCTTGGGGAGGACGCGGCCATCGTACGGGCCTTCACGAAGAATTTTCATGGTGTCATCTTTGCAAGAGTGGGGTGCGGGAATGGGGATCGGGATTCATGTATTTGGGGGTTGCCGGCACTGGAGCTGACGAGCTAGCGAAGGTTAAGGAGGAAGACTTAAATAGACCCAGAAATTTTCATCGCAAACGGTTCCTACAAAAAAACTGTGTGTGATGTTGTGGATATTTTTATTAGCTGTGAAAGACGAATTTGGAGTAAAGTCGCAACAGATGGTGTTTTAAATGGACGACAAATTTGTAGTACTATACAATTGTCATGTCAAATTTTGGAAAATTCCAGGGGTCATTTGACTTTTTAAGACATTTAAGTGATTTTCTAGCCATTTAATGATTGTAATTCGAATTTGAACTACATGTACATGCAACAGCTAACCATAACGGTTTGAAAAGTCATATTTTGTGTACTTGTGTGCAGTTTAATTTCATGTGCAGTAAATTGGAAGGAATTTTCAAACATATTGGTCTAACGACTATGACACAATTAAGCATGGAGTACCATGGCATTCCAAAAAATAAAAAAGGATCAGAAACACATGAAACCTTGCTTGATGCAATGTCATGCCACCAAGATGATGTGGTAAAAAATTTGGCATGTTGGACAAAAGTTTGGACACACACCCCTCACAAACCGAAGCAACTCACTTGAGGGCTTGTGGTTCCGAGAGGGAACAACGCATGTTTGATGACGAATGGGAGATAGCTTCCTCTTACGGCCTTCAAACTTTTTCTATGTTTACCAAGCACTAATACAACTGTCATGTGAAAATTTGGAAAATTTGAGGGGTCATTTTGACCTTTTAAAGACATTTAAGTGATTTTCTAGCCATTTAATGGCCGTAATTCAAATTTGAACTACATCTACATTCAACGGCTAACCATAACGGTTTGAAAAATCATATTTGTGTACTTGTGTGTGAGCTAATTCCATTTGCAGTAAATTAGAAGGAATTTTCAAACATATTGGTCTCACGGCATGGACACATGCATGGAGTGCCATGGCATTTTAATTCCAGAAAATTAAAAAATGATCAAAAAACATGAAACCTTGCTTGATGTAATGTCATGCCACCAAGACGATGTGGTTAAAAAATTTCCTATTGGACAAAATTTGGACGCACACCCCTCACAAACCGGAGCAACTCACTAGAATGCTCATGGTTCCGAGAGGGAACAAGCATGTTTGATGACGAACGTGTCAGGACCCCGATTCCAAGTTACATCGGTCTAGCCGGTAACACCTCATATCACTTTGCGGCCGCACGCACGGTATTCCCACGGGTGTCGCCTTACCATGGCCCGGGACCGTTTGCGCCTTTTGGCTCACGTATATGATAGTGTCGCTAGCATCCATATGACAGAGAACCCGGGCCGACATGACTAGTCGTGAACCCAAAGTGGCACTAACTTACGGGGACAGACAAAGATGAATCAACATCGAGCATGTCGGTCAGCAGCGTGTGAATCCGGGCTGTAGCACTGGGCTAACAGGACTCCGGGAACCCGGGCTGTAGCAGGCTAGGCAGGACTCCGGATGTCACGGCGTGACATTTCCGCGAAGGGACAGACACAGGAACGAAGTAAATCACATGCCGGCCAGTCAAGTGTTCCGGAGCAGTAGTGCTGGGCTAGCAGGACTCCGGTGAACCGGGCTGTAGCGGACTACTATGGCTCATGGAAGCACAAGACTACATTTCCCCATAAGAGAGGCTACCAAGGATAAACAACTAGGTTGTCGGATCCCACACATACCAAGCATTTCAATCATACACACAATATGCTCGATATGTGCAAATACAACATGGCATCACAACAAGACTCTACGACTCAAGTATTTATTCATTAGGCTCCGAAGAGACAGATATTACAAACATGGGTCTCATGACCCAACATTCAGAGCATACAAGTCAAAGCACATGCAGAAGCTTAACATGTCTGAGTACAGACATCTACAAATGAAAAAGGCTGAGAAGCCTGACTATCTACCAGATCCTGCCGAGGGCACAAGATCGTAGCTGAGGTATCAAGCTAAACGTCGAAGTCCACACGGAACTACTAGCGAGACTGACGTCTCTCTGCAAAACATAAAATAGGCAAACGTGAGTACAATGTACCCAGCAAGACTTACATCAGAACTATCTACATATGCATCAGTATCAAAAAGGGGGTGGTGGAGTTTAACTGCAGCAAGCCAGCTTTGACTCGGTGGCTATCCTAAACTACGACTGCAAGTAACTCTTTTGAGGTGGCGCACACGAGTCCACATATTCACCATATCAATACACCACTATGGATCCGCTCCCGTCTCCCTACGAGAACGCCATCCATAGCACTCACGCTTATGTTGCGCATTTTAGAGTATCCACTTTCACTTGTCTATGAACTGTACAGGCAACCCAGAAGTCCTTTTCCGCGGACACGGCTATTCGAATAGATGATGTTAACCCTGCAGGGGTGTACTTCTTCACACACGCTCTCGCCACTAACCACCATGTACACGTCGTGTATCTCGGCAACCTTCAAGCGGAAGCCTGGCGAGGGAGTCGGCCACGACCTGACTAACCACACAAGTCTCTAGTCCAGGTTTATCGCCTATTCGAGTTCCATCCGCAAGGAGATCCGGCCGGGGTGTCGCTCACGGCCCCAAACGATGTGTATAGGGTTCCAAGCCCACCAAACGGGCGGCGCTTGGTATACCCGGCCACGGTGCCTAGTCTGTCCCAAGCCCACCTGTACCGGGTGCCACTTGGTAGACTACTAACACTACCTACAAACACCAGAAACTAGTTGCAACTCCTGGACAGAGATCAAGTTGATTAATAAGTCGAGAGGGGTCGTAACTGTTCATGGATCACAAACACAGAACTCAGTTCCTGAGGACAGTTTCAATGAGACAACCCACCATGTACTCCTACATGGCCTCTCACCGCTACCTTTACCAAATCGTGTTCACACACTTAGCTCTCAACAGTAGGACATGTTCACAAAATCCCAATTCATCCCAAATGAATCAGACCTGACACAACTCTAAGCAATAGCAGGCATGACAAACAAGCATGAATGAGTAGGCACCTCAGGGCTCAAACAACTCCTACTCATGCTAGTGGGTTTCATCTATTTACTGTGGCAATGACAGGTCATGCAGAGGAAAGGGGTTCAACTACCGCAGCATGTAACAGTTGAAACGTTGTTGTCCTAATGCAGTAAAAGAGAGCAGGAGCGAGAGAGTGGGATTGTATCGGAATGAACAAGGGGGTTTTGCTTGCCTGGCAGTTCTGAAGATAATATAGCTCTTCATCGGTGTCATCGAACTCATCGTCGGAATACGCCTACCGAGAGGGGACAAGCACCGGCAACAGAGAAGAACACAATCAATGCAAATGCGACAATATGATGCATGATCATGACATGGCAATATGCTGTGATTTGAGCTAATGCAGCTAGCAACAAGTGCAAGGGAGTCCATTTGAACCAAAGGTTCAAATGCAAACTCTAGTTTGAGCATTTAAAATGCCATTTGAATGTTTTCACTTATACAGCATGTATAAGTTAGTTTTCCATGCATGAAAGTAGCATAAATGGGTAGATTGGATTTTTCTGATAATTTTTCATATATAACTTATTTCATTTGGAGTTACGGTTGATTTTATATGAAAATTTTAAGTTAGCATTATTTTCTAAAATTTCCTAAATAAGAATAAATCCAGAAAATAATTAAGTGCGTCAGCACTACGTCACTGTGATGTCAGCGGGTCAACAGGGCCGGTCCAGGTCAAACCTGACCAGTGGGACCCGCATGTCAGTGTCTTAACTAATTAACAGAGACTGTTAGTGCCAATTAACAAATCAGCTTAATTAAACCATAGGCCGGGCCCAGATGTCAGTGACTCAGAGGGGAGTCAAACCCAGTCAACCGTGGTCAAACTCGCCGGAGTTGACCCACGGCTCGTCACCGGCGAGGCCAGAGACGGCGGAGGGCTTCGGGTTTCTTGCTCCGGCAACCAAATGGCGGGCGGAGACCGCCTACGTGACGCTGGTGATCTCGCGCGTCGAGTGGTGCACTCAGTTACGCCGGGGGCGACCTATATCGATGGCGGCGAGCTCAAAGGCGGCGGCCGGAGTTCGGGTCTCAGCGGAAACGGCTTTGCGGGGCACGGGCGAGCGAAGTAAAACGCTGCGCAGCATCCTGGGGTCACCAGGAGCTCGGTGAGATGCACGGGCGCGACTCGTTCGAGCTCAGGCCATGGCGGCGACAAGGTCGGGCGGCGGTGAGCTTCTGGCACAGCAGGGATCGATGGCTGCGGCATGAATTCGTCAAGGGGAGCAGGGGGGTTCGGTAGAGGGGCTCATGGCTGGGTCGTCGGTGATCTCAGCGTGCTCGGGGACGGCCTGGTGACGATGAATCGGTCGACGACGGCCGTCGGTGCAGAGGACGAAGATGGCGTCGACGACGGCGCTCCAGGGCATCCGGCGTCATGTGGCTCGTCGGAGAGGACGGGGGCGTCACTGAAGAGCTCGGGGGCGCGTCGGAGGGGCTCGGAGATGGCTGTGGCCGTGGTGGAGCTCGTCGGCGGCGACGGCTGCGTTTGGTCGCGCTCGGGGAAGGGACTAGAGGGTGAGGGAGAGAGCAGAGATTGAGGGAGAGGAGCGAAGGGGCTGCGGGGCGTCTCCAGACGCGTCGGGGGCGCCTCGGTGGCAAGCAGGAGGTGGAGCTCGGGTGCGCGCGCTGTCGACACGCCTCTGCCTTCTGGCAGAGGTTGAAGACAGCCGCTTCAGGCCAGCGGGCTGGGCCAGCTGGAGGAGCTGGGCCAGGTGGGCTGCCAGGTAAGTCAGGTGGGTCTCTCTCTCTCTCTTCTTTTATTTGTTTCTGTTTTCTAGTTTTCTGCTATAGTTTGAGCTTAGGAAAAAAATACCAAGGCATTTCCTAAAATCCTGAAAATATTCATGGACACTTGCTGAATTATTTTAGTGACCCAAAAATAGTTGCAACATTATTTGAGCATTTAAATTATTTATAGTACTTAAATGCCCAATGTCAAATACAATAAGATTTAATTCAAAAATCCAGAATGGCCTAGAAATATGTGCATCATTTTTGTCAGAGGTGCTGGACCAATTCAGAAATGATGAACATTTCTAAAGGGCATTTTGGGATCATTGAAAAGATTTAAGTTTGAACCTAGTTGAATTTCATTTGTTGCTAGGGTTTATCATCCCCCATTTCAAGTTTCTGAGAAATTTAAACATGATGCAACAACCAAGCTAGTCCAAGTGCATAGCAAGGCTATGGACGTGACAACTCACCCCCACTAAACAAAAATCTCATCCCGAGATTCAAGACGTGAGGTCAAAGGATGAAGGGGACACAAACTAACACAATCTTCATGATCCAAGTGCTCTTCTCGAAGATGTTGATTCATTGCATCATGTTGATCTTGACATCTTTTCTTTCGAGAGCTTTATCTAACTATGACGACGGAAGAGAGGGAAACTCTACAGGATTCGATCTTCACAAAGGTTGGCACCTCACGATCAACTCATGGAGTGAGATGTAAGAACATCTCTCGACCTGAGACACAAAACACACATCTGGAACGAGGAAAGGTAGCAAATGACGAAGGTTCAATTTGGTAGGCAACAACTCCACGCTTGGGTAGGATGGTGCATGGTTTCAAAGTAGCGAGGAGATAATTGCCACGATTCCATAACGGGGTACCTTAGGGAAGGTGGCTCGTAGAAATATTCCCTTAAGTGGCAAAAAGAATTACTTTGATTCAGAGATCATTGAAACTCTTCATACCAGCCTAAGGCAATTTACAAATGATCGTTTGAAAGAATTCAAAAGAATGGCACACTCAATTTGGAAAGGAAACTATGGTTATAGAACAACTCGGCAAATGGAAGGCACATTCCAGTTGATACCAAGGATATAACCTAGTGACTGAGCTTGCTTTCAAGAACTTGAGCATTTCCATATTCATCAAGGTTTTACCAACATCCGTGCCGAGGATCCTGGCAAAACACCTTACTACCATGATGAATAGTGATGGATGATGCAGATGCAAAGAAAGACAATGCTTTCTCATATTTCACCTTAGCGAGGCCAAGGAAACGAGATCCGGATGATCGACCGAGAGACATTTAGCACTCCGCTTCTAATGTTCTCCTTGACGTTCTAGGTACCACGATCATGCTTAGAAGCATCAACATGGCCATCAAGTAAAGGTCTGACTTCGGGAGCACAAAGGATCCATAAGGAACAACTTCTAGAATAAGTCACACGAAATACTCATGGAGAAGATGGTCAAATAGCTCAATCAAGATACTACAATGATAGATCTTCCGGCTGTGTCGGCCAGAACATCAACCTTGTCGGGACCTACATCATAGATCTTGGAGTAGCTCCAACCATCATATCTGCCTGAGATTCAGATCTGGTTGGTAACGGAACAATTCAGACAGCATGTCTGGAAAAGAAATTTTGCAACACAAACCGACGAGATGATGTTGCGAGATTCTCGGGAAATGAACTACGATAGCAAGCTCCAAAACATGAGCTGGTTCTGCTACACGCCTGTGAACACACTGTCCTAGACAAGCATGACCACATGGTAGTCTTATAATAAAACACTACCGAGTTCTGGTTGGGAACCATCATCGCGGATAATGAAGTCCTTACATAAGTCATATGATTAGCTCTTATGAAGAAACTTCTTCTCCTGGAACAATTCAATCAGTGGCTTGGTGTCCTAGGGACACATATAGAATGGAGGTAGCGAGCCTATCAAACCATAGCATACTTCGCACATGCATGACTGACTTGGGATGGTTCCAGAGAAAACAAAAACAATCTTTCTCGGATCCACGGCGACAACTTACATCAAGTGCACATGAATTAAAGAAAGTCACTTCTTCCATCCAAACATATCCTTCATGAGATAGCACGAAGAAAATGCTAGCACAAGTTTCCAACACTAACTTAATGTTCAACACGAGTCATGGAGAAGATAAGAATGTTGCCGATGGGCTCAGCAACAATTTATCAAAATTCCAATGGAGAAGGACTTCCACAACTATGTGGACAAGGTTATAGCATTGGTCAGACCCAAAGAATATAATGGTGTATGCTCGACGAAACCACCACGAGTAAGACAACATTACGAATATCGTTGGCTCTGATTTGATTTAAGGATAGCCCACACTCAAATCAAAGTTTGGACAAGACAATAGATCCAACAATTGATCACGAGGATCAATCAATGAAGATATCATCTTTCTTCAACACACTCACAAAAAGATATCCCTTAGAATGAACTAAGCCAGGCAAGCTTTTATCTTCCAACCCTCCAAGTTGTTGTTTGGCTTAACCAACTAGCTCAGGGGTATCCAACACAGATTCTTGGAGAAAGAGTGGTTTATTGGAAAATCAACTTGTTCACGAACTCAACATATCGGTCAGGGGACAACCTGGTGGTACTTCCAAGAAGATATTTGGAAAATCACGATCCACCGACATGTTATTAAGCTCGAGATCAATCTTGCTTTTCAGGGCAAGACGTTGTGATCAAGAGACTGATGGATTGACACAATCCTATCTCATTAATCAAGGAGTGCACCAGGGAAAATGGACTAGGTCGCACGATAAATCTTAGGATGACGATTCAATAACCGGCATACTAAGGATGAGAGTATTGTCCATTAACTACCAAGTAACGGAGTTGCTAGGAGTATTGATTTCACACATCACAATTCACTTGTTGGTATTCCGGTTATGATAACACGGGGACCGAGGAATGAACGATGATGGCAAGGAGTATCACTAAATCAAGAATTCATAAGAGGTGGTGCAATTCTCATGACACTCTTGACATACAGATGGTAACACTCCAAGGTAGAACAGAACAAAAACTGGATTGGCATTTTGATCTGTGGAATACAACTACTTTGACCCAATCCTAGATATGGACGAGGTACCGGAGTTTGTTTCTCCTAGTCATTCCGGAATAGAATGGCTTGACAGACCACAAGAATAATAGGCATCGATGAACACGATCGCACACATACCCTTGACTATCAATTGATAGATGAAGGTCGGAATACAACTAAAGAGGGACAACCCAAAAGAACATATGATTATCTGAGTTGTGGATGCATGGATTAGTATGTCGAACAAGTTCAACATATTTCTTCCGGATAACCCATGCAGAAGAAGAAGGACTGGCAGATTGACAATTTGAATGGAGAACTCGTCATGAGCACTCTGGTTGTGATCTTCCGGTTCAAGAGAACTTCTGCCATAAGCAGTTCATGGTATTTGGAAGAAGGAGAATACCACGGACCTCGAGGACTATCGCAAAGGTTACTAATATCCTAAAGGAACTAGCAAACACTAACAACATGAAGTAATTAGGGTGAACCTCAGGTTCAGGAACCCAGGAGTAGAATGCCTACTAACTAAATGGCATCACGGGATGCTTTCGAGAATGACGGCCAGAATCATCACACTGGGACACAAAACATAGCTAGGTTACTAGATGATCCCCTAAGGCACCTAGGGTCATAATAATAATTCCAACATATATGTCAAGGCAATGGAGTACCTCAACAGACCGTTTAGTCCGCTTAATCTGGCCCAAAAGAACATCGGAAACTGGGAGGAAGGATTTGCAAATGCATCAGATTCTTTAGAAACCCGGGATGACTCGGACAGCATAACGACTGTAAATGCTCAGAAAAAGATTTGAGACACTCACAAGGATTTGCATAGTCACTTAACAACATCATATCAAGGTTCTGGTTTAACTGACAACATACTAAAAGTAGTAGAAACTGAACTGAAGATTGAGACCAACAATCTTACGAGTCTACGGATTAGCAACACGTGATCCTGATAGAAAGATGAGAAAGCCTAGTCCCTAATCCCCGTAGAAAAGAAGAGGACGACTCAGATCAGAAGGGCATAAGGTAAAGGAGTAAAAAGAGCCTTACGTTCCCATCAACAATCAATTCCCTTATATAACTAAAGCATGTCTAGACTCAACTTCGACCAGTTTGGCTTGGTAATCCTATAGGCAGTCAGGCTCTGATACCAAAGCTGTCAGGACCCCGATTCCAAGTCACATCGGTCTAGCCGGTAACACCTCATATCACTTTGCGGCCTCATGCACAGTATTCCCACGGGTGTCGCCTTACCATGGCCCGGGACTGTTTGCGCCTTTTGGCTCACGTATATGATAGTCTCGCTAGCATCCATATGACAGAGAACCCGGGCCGACATGACTAGTCGTGAACCCAAAGTGGCACTAACTTACGGGGACAGGCATACATGAATCAACATCGAGCATGTCGGTTAGCAGCGTGTGAATCCGGGCTGTAGCACTGGGCTAACAGGACTCCGGGAACCCATGCTGTAGCAGGCTAGGCAGGACTCCGGATGTCACCGCGTGACATTTCCCCGAAGGGACAGACACAGGAACGAAGTGAATCACATGCCGGCCAGTCAAGTGTTCCGGAGCAGTAGTGCTGGGCTAGCAGGACTCCGGTGAACCGGGCTGTAGCGGACTACTATGGCTCATGGAAGCACAAGACTACATTTCCCCATAAGAGAGGCTACCAAGGATAAACAACTAGGTTGTCGGATCCCACACATACCAAGCATTTCAATCATACACACAATATGCTCGATATGTGCAAATACAACATGGCATCACAACAAGACTCTACGACTCAGAGTATTTATTCATTAGGCTCCGAGGAGCGAGATATTACAAACATGGGTCTCATGACCCAACATTCAGAGCATACAAGTCAAAGCACATGCGGAAGCTTAACATGTCTGAGTACAGACATCTACAAATGAAAAAGGCTGAGAAGCCTGACTATCTACCAGATCCTGCCGAGGGCACAAGATCGTAGCTGAGGTATCAAGCTAAACGTCGAAGTCCACACGGAACTACTAGCGAGACTGACGTCTCTCTGCAAAACATAAAATAGGCAAACGTGAGTACAATGTACCCAGCAAGACTTACATCAGAACTATCTACATATGCATCAGTATCAAAAGGGGGTGGTGGAGTTTAACTGCAGCAAGCCAGCTTTGACTCGGTGGCTATCCTAAACTACAATTGCAAGTAACTCTTTTGAGGTGGCGCACACGAGTCCACATATTCACCATATCAATACACCACTATGGATCCGCTCCCGTCTCCCTACGAGAACGCCATCCATAGCACTCACGCTTATGTTGCGCATTTTAGAGTATCCACTTTCACTTGTCTATGAACTGTACAGGCAACCCAGAAGTCCTTTTCCGCGGACACGGCTATTCGAATAGATGATGTTAACCCTGTAGGGGTGTACTTCTTCATACACGCTCTCGCCACTTACCACCATGTACACGTCGTGTATCTCGGCAACCTTCAAGCGGAAGCCTGGCGAGGGAGTCGGCCACGACCTGACTAACCACAAAAGTCTCTAGTCCAGGTTTATCGCCTATTCAAGTTCCATCCGCAAGGAGATCCGGCCGGGGTGTCGCTCACGGCCCCAAACGATGTGTACAGGGTTCCAAGCCCACCAAACGGGCGGCGCTTGGTATACCCGGCCACGGTGCCTATTCTGTCCCAAGCCCACCTGTACCGGGTGCCACTTGGTAGACTACTAACACTACCTACAAACACCAGAAACTAGTTGCAACTCTTGGACAGAGATCAAGTTGATTAATAAGTCGAGAGGGGTCGAGTTACCGGAACCCAATGTGTGGTAGTAACTGTTCATGGATCACAAAGACAGAACTCAGTTCCTGAGGACGGTTTCAATGAGACAACCCACCATGTACTCCTACATGGCCTCTCACCACTACCTTTACCAAATCGTGTTCACACACTTAGCTCTCAATAGTAGGACATGTTCACAACTTCCCAATTCATCCCCAATGAATCAGACCTGACACAACTCTAAGCAATAGCAGGCATGAAAAACAAGCATGAATGAGTAGGCACCTCAGGGCTCAAACAACTCCTACTCATGCTAGTGGGTTTCATCTATTTACTGTGGCAGTGACAGGTCATGCAGAGGAAAGGGGTTCAACTACCGCAGCATGTAACAGTTGAAGCGTTGTTGTCCTAATGCAGTAAAAGAGAGCAGGAGCGAGAGAGTGGGATTGTATCGGAATGAACAAGGGGTTTTTTCTTGCCTGGCACTTCTGAAGATAATATAGCTCTTCATCGGTGTCATCGAACTCATCGTCGGAATACGCCTACCGAGAGGGGACAAGCACTGGCAACAGAGAAGAACACAATCAATGCAAATGCAAAAATATGATGCATGATCATGACATGGCAGTATGCTGTGATTTGAGCTAATGCAGCTAGCAACAAGTGCAAGGGAGTCCATTTGAACCAAAGGTTCAAATGCAAACTCTAGTTTGAGCATTTAAAATGCCATTTGAATGTTTTCACTTATACAGCATGTATTAGTTGGTTTTCCATGCATGAAAGTAGCATAAATGGATAGATTGGATTTTTTGATAATTTTTCATATATAAGTTATTTCATTTGGAGTTACGGTTGATTTTATATGAATTTTTGAAGTTAGCATTATTTTCTGGAATTTCCTGAATAAGAATAAATCCAGAAAATAATTAACTGCATCAGCACTGCGTCACTGTGATGTCAGCGGGTCAACGGGGCCGGTCCAGGTCAAACCTGACCAGTGGGACCCGCGTGTCAGTGTCTTAACTAATTAACCGAGACTGTTAGTGCCAATTAACAAATTAGCTTAATAAACCATAGGCTGGGACCAGAAGTCAATGACTCAGAGGGGAGTCAAACCCAGTCAACCGTGGTCAAACTCGTCGGAGTTGACCCACGGCTCGTCGCCGGCGAGGCCAGAGACGGCGGAGGGCTTCGGGTTTCTTGCTCCGGCAACCAAATGGCCGGCGGAGACCACCTACGTGACGCTGGCGATCCCGCGCATCGAGTGGTGCAGTCAGTTACGCCGGGGGCAACCTATATCGACGGCGGCAAGCTCAAAGGCGACGGCCGGAGTTCGGGTCTCAGCGGAAACGGCGTTGCGGGGCACGGGCGAGCGATGTAAAATGCTGCGCAGCATCCTGGGGACACCAGGAGCTCGGTGAGGTGCACGGGCGCGACTCGTTCGAGCTCAGGCCACGACAGCGACTAGGCTGGGCGGCGGTGAGCTTCTGGTACGGCGGGGATCGATGGCTGTGGCATGAATTCGTCAAGGGGAGCAGGGGGGTTCGGTAGAGGGGCTCACGGCGGGGTCATCGGTGATCTCAGCGTGCTCGGGGACGGCCTGGTGATGATGAATCGGTCGACGACGGCCGTCGGTGCAGAGGACGAAGATGGCGTCGACGACGGCGCTCCAGGGCGTCCGGCATCATGTGGCTCGTCGGAGAGGACGGGGGCGTCACTGAAGAGCTCGGGGGCGCGTCGGAGGGGCTCGGAGATGGCTGTGGCCGTGGTGGAGCTCGTCGGCGGCGACGGCTGCGTTCGGTCGCGCTTCGGGGAAGGGACTAGAGGGCAAGGGAGAGAGCAGAGAGTGAGGGAGAGGAGCGAAGGGGCTGCGGGGCATCTCCAGACGCGTCGGGGGCGCCTCGGTGGCAAGCAGGAGGTGGAGCTCGAGCGCGCGCGCTGTCGACACGCCTCTGCCTACTAGCAGAGGTTGAAGACAGCCGCTTCAGGCCAGCGGGCTGGGCCAGCTGGAGGAGCTGGGCCAGGTGGGCTGCCAGGTAAGTCAGGTGGGTCTCTCTCTCTCTTCTTTTATTTGTTTCTGTTTTCTAGTTTTCTGCTATAGTTTGAGCTTAGGAAAAAATACCAAGGCATTTCCTAAAATCCTGAAAATATTCATGGACACTTGCTGAATTATTTCAGTGACCCAAAAATAGTTGCAACATTATTTGAGCATTTAAATTATTTATAGTACTTAAATGCCCAATGTCAAATACAATAAGATTTAATTCAAAAATCCAGAATGGCCTAGAAATATGTGCATCATTTTTGTCAGAGGTGCTGGACCAATTCAGAAATGATGAACATTTCTAAAGGGCATTTTGGGATCATTGAAAAGATTTAAGTTTGAACCTAGTTGAATTTCATTTGCTGCTAGGGTTTATGATCCCTCATTTCAAGTTTCTGAGAAATTTAAACATGATGCAACAACCAAGCTAGTCCAAGTGCATAGCAAGGCTAGGGACGTGACAGAACGGGAGATAGCTTCCTCTTATGGCCTTCAATTTTCTTCTATGTTTAACGTGCACTAATACCAATGTCATGTGAAAATTTGGAAAATTTCAGGGGTTATTTGACCTTTTAAAGACATTTAAGTGATTTCTAGCCATTTAATGTCCGTAATTCAAATTCGTACTACATCTACATGCAACAGCTAACCATAACGGTTTGAAAAATCATATTTTTGTGTACTTGAGTGTGAGTTAAAAAATCATCAAACGATATAAATATCTGGTGTTCAAAAAAGAAAATGTAAAGATCTGCAAGACAACCGCCCCCACACAATTGGCACTCTATTTCGCGGCTCGAGGTCTGGTAGGTGAGTGGCAGGGGTTATTAATCAGACGTGGTTCTGTATTGGAAACCGTCAGCTATTAAGTTCACACACGGATTTTGCTACGGAAATCCTGTGTAATTCAAACTACGGTACTCATAAATTCCTGCGACCGGCATGTGTACTGTTCCCGTTGATCTAGAATCCGGCCGCCAATAAATACTACCTTGCTCATGTTGTCCCGCCTGCATTCTCATCTACATCCTCCCCTCGCTCGCCCTCTCTCTCTCTCTCTCTCTCTCTCTCAAATCTCTGCCATGGCGCTGCCTGTCTGCCCGCGCGCTGATGAGGAGTCGCCGCCCCCCGAGGACACTCACTCGAAGAGCAGCGACGAGGACCCCTACGCGCCGCCGGATGAGGTTGCGCCAGACCCCCCAAATTTGGATTGGTTTTGGGGCCAGTACAATCTTTGTCAGTGGAAGTTGCTGCCGCCGGCTGAGAAAGCCAGGCAAGTGGCGTTCAAGAAGGAGATGGCGGAGGAGGTAGCCAGGTACTAGGCGGCCTGTGAAGCCTATGATGCCACCTGGAAAAAGGAGGCGGTGGACCTTTGGGGGCGGGCGCGTCGTCGTGCGGAGCAGGTGTACGAATACAGGTACTTCGTGAGGAAGGTCAAAGGCGCTAGGCGCCTCATCACTGCATGGAGGTGGGCCGATAAGCTCCAGCGTGCCACCGACGAGGAGCTCCGGTGGGCGCCCAACGAAATGGCAAGATCGTTCGCGCTCGTCCGCCAACAAGAGGCAGATCAGTACGTCAACCGCTGTGAGGCGGAGGAGGCGGAGTACTACCTCCGCACTGGGAAGACACCGCGCACCAGGGAGCTGCTGGCGAGGGGCTGCCGAAATACTGCCCCTAGGAGAGATTATTAGTTTTAGTATTGTCCGTTTTCAATTTTATGCATTGTACCTAGTAGTTAAGTATCATCACGTATATGTGATGATATTATATATATTCTGTGATGAACTAATGAACAATTAATATATATATTATGAATTCCACTTTCTATCTGTTTTTGTATACTAATTTGAATCTAGCTGTTATCATCCACATGTACAGAATGGAAAGCGTATATACACACATTGAAACGGAACATATAAGAACGGAAAACAGAGTACACACATAGAAACAGAGCAATAAACAGAGCAATACTATGATTGCTGTGAATACATAGCTATCCACGTCGAAACGACTCAGCAAAATAAAACGTGTCCATTAGACCATGACCAGCAGCCCTTACCTACGGTAGATCTTGGCTCTGCCTGAACTCGTGCAAGCGTTCATCCAAGCGGTCGACACGCTCGCGGTACATCTGGAGCGCGATCTCCAGCTCCAAGTTGGCTATTTCATCAGAGATCACCAGCTCGAGGATGCGACGGTCATGTTCCTCTACTGCGCCCAGGTGGACACCTGGGCCAAGGAGGCGGTCGAGCCTACCGACCAGCGCGTTGGCATCGAGCGGGCCACAGACAAGGCGAACGGCGCGACCCATGCAAACAGCGGGGTGGGCGTCCGATGCAAGTATGGCGCGGCCGGCCTCTGGTGCAAGTACGGCGCAGAGGGCCTCTGCCCACTTCTTGCGAGGAATGGGGATACTGACGGGACGTGTACCCAGCTGCGACGCCCTGTCGATAGCAGGCAAGCGCCGATGGATCCCCTCTTGTTGTGCGGCGCACCGTGCCTCTCGCTCTGTGGCGCTCGAACGGTCTCGCCGTGCGGTGAGCCACAGCCTATCGGTGCGGACGCGCCTAGCTTGCTCTATGGCGCGCTATCAATCATGTTGTGCGGCGAGCTGCAGCCTCTCAGCACTGACATGCCTATCTTGATCCGCGGCGCTGAAGCACCATGCGCCAAGGGTCTGCTCAACCCTGGCGATGGCGCGCATCACGGTGTCGTCCATCGCGTTGCCGGGGAGCGCCTCAGCCTCGATGGGCTGTGGCGCTTGCTCGTTTTCCTCGCTGATGAGGTTGATGGCAGAGGCAGCGCTTTGGTGGGTTGGCATGCTTGGAAAAGGTGGATGTGCTACAGGCTGCGCTTGTTGCCTCCGTGCGTCACGCGCTGCCTAGGTTTATGCGCAATATCACTGGGTGGCGGGAAGCCGGTGAGGAAATGGCGGGAAATTGTGGCGTGTTCGTAAAATGCCATCAATTAATGGAAACTTAGCATAGAAGGAACATCGAGCTAGCACAAGAAGAACATGATGATCAGATGATTGTTTATCCTAGTTAATTATGCATGTAATAGTTTACTTTGGTGTGTGGAAATGTCATGTGTGTACTAGCCACCTATGTAATTGGATGTTTGCTGCGTATTACACACATCTTGTTTATGTGAAATGTTTCTGTTCTCTTGGCTCAACACAAACAGTTTATCGGAATGAACTGTGTGCTCTCCATTGCACACACCTTGATTTGGCTTAACCGTTTCTGTTGCGTTGCCTAATCGGAAACAGTTCATCCGAGTGAGCCGTATGCCGTATATCACACACACCTTGATCTGGCTGGCTGTTTCTTTTGGGTTGCCTAATCACAAACAGTTCATCCGAGTGAATTGTATGCCGTATATCGCACACGCCTTCATGTGGCTGCCCGTTTTCTTTTGTTCTGCCACATTGCAAACAGTTAACTGAACTGTACGCCCCTCATCGTACATGCAACTAAAATCTGAACCGTGTTTGACGCATCCTTCATCACAAACGTTTTGCATCTTTTTTGATGGTTTTTTACATCATCGTTTGCGATTAATGCATCGCACACAGTTTCATCAAAGGGTCTTTGATCGTAGTGTCGCGTTCGCAGCATCCTGCAGTAGTGTATCTTGAACAGAAATAGAAGAGGAGTGTCAGCTGCAGATGTTTCGCCACAGAGATTTGGAGAATGGGTTACTAATCCAGAGCTTATTCCGCAATTTGATCCAGCAATGGAAGTTTTTTCAATCATGTTTCTAATAGCTTTTAGAATCCACAACTTACCAGGTTTCAACGCTTATTTGTAGAAGATGGGGAAGGGAAAGAATTGGCACCTGTTGATGGTCCTTGAGATTTCAGTAGAAAGAATGGTAGAGAACATCTAGTGAGAAGTCATATTGAGAATGGTTCTTCTTCCCACAATAGTGAAACGAACATGTGGGAGCTAAATCAGATCCATCAAGGTAGTGCACAACAACAAGCCAACATCCAGGAAAGAGATCAAAATCAAAGTGGTGCACTTTCTCTGAAAAAACATGCATGATCGCCACCTTAGACCTGTTAACAGTATGGTTACAGAAATTACACAAAATATAAATGCAGGAGGTAGTCAGTTTAAACAGGCAGAAGCAACATGCCAACTTCATTCTTAGCAAAAGACTGGAAATTGTTTTCTTGTAGCCACCAGTTCTCAAACTTGAAGGTTTGCTTAGACTTTTTTCCTTCCCTTCAGTGGTAAAAAGAATGGGAGCATGATCACTAACAATAATGGGAAGATTAAGCACTTTAGGTAGAGGAAACACACCATACCAATCGGGATTAACTAGTCCTCTATCGAGCCTATCATAAGTGGGCCTGGAACAAAATCTTCTATTAGTCCAAGTGTAGGTGGGAAGACTATTACATGCATAAGAATGGGAGGCTTGCGGACAATCCAGAGAGTCACATTTACGGAGTTCTCCAAGCTATATATTTTCCAGATTCGTCCATTTGGAGAGCTACCTCTAATTCCCCCAAATCTACTTTTTGGGCTTCCATTCTCAAGGTTTTACCTTTGCTCAAAACTCACTCCTTTTATCAGATCACCCAAGGAAACATTTTTGTTTGGAGCACCCCTTGGTGTGTGACTTGGGAGAACATTTACAATCATCTAATTATCAAATAGAGTAATTTTTTATCTGGCTAAAGTCTCTGACCTTTGGCTTCCCGGACAAAATATGTGGAACACTGAGCTCATCACCAATCTTTTTCAGGAACCCACTGCTTCGATTATCATTGCATCCCCCATAACTTTTGATGAATGCAGGGACATACTCTGCTGGAGCCTCAGGACTTTGGGGAAATGTACCTCTAAGAGTACTTATAAGCTGTGCTTGCAACAAATCCCCTCGATGCCAGGTAATCAGCCAAGACAGGTAACTTCCAATATAAAATATTATGTCATACATGTGGAAGCAAAAAAACTATGGCTCCAAGAGTCAAAACATTTGCTTGGCGATCACTTAGACGTGCTATTCCTACAGGTGCTAGATCTGGAAGATTTTCCTCTCACATTTCTTCGTCTTGTGCTAGATGTGATATAGAGGAAGATGATATCCATCTTTTCTTTCTTTGTAGTTTTGCCAAAGCAGCTTGGTTTGGGCATCCTTGGTATACTAAATCCGATATCCTTGTCCAAAATCACGATTTTGTTGCTAATATCATCATGGCTCTTAATAACATGAATCACCCGCATGCCTCTTTACCTAACATTTTCACTTTTCTGTGATCTCTTTGGAAAGCCATAAATGATATGTTTCAAAGATTCTCGCCCCCATCAAGTTCATCAGGTAGTGTACGCTATACTTTCGAATCAAGGCATGCATCATCACGAGTAAGACCAACCAAATAGTCGAGCTGATCCTTCCGTGAAGGATTCGTATGCTATTCTCTCTCAGGGCCAACACCATATTCAACAAGGCTCCACTATGAAGTCTGATTTAGCAATTGCGGATACCAAGGTATTCTTTGATGCCTCTTAGCAGAAGGAAAATATCCCAAGTAGGAGACACTGTCCAGAAACTGGAATTGGACTAGACATCCAAATTCCTGAAGCCCAATCAAATCGAGAAATCATGATTCCGGCATCTACTCACTCGGTCCAATCGCCGCTCATTGCTGAAGCTTCTGCTCTCCAGTTTGCTGCTAACACTACTTCAGTATGCTGCTGATACGTCCATTTTGCATCATGTTTACCAATTATTATTTATGATGTTTTTATGCATAATAATGCTTTTTGGAGTAATTATAATGCCTTTTCTCTCATATATGCAAGGTACACACAAAGAGGGAGAATTCTGGCAGCTGGAAATCCGGACCTGGAAAAGCTATGTCAGGCCACCTATTCTGCACAACTCCAGATGAGCTAAAACTTTACGGGGAATTTTTATGGAATATATGAAAAATACTAGACCAAATAACTACCGGAGGGGGGCCACCTGGTGAGCACAAGACACCAGGGGGCGCCAGGACCCCAGGTGCGCCCTGGTGGGTTGTGCTCAGCCCAGCCCACCTCCGGTGCCAATCTTCTGGTATATAAGTCATTTTGACCTAGAAAAAATAAGGGAGGACTTTCGGGACCGAGCGCCGCCTTCTGAAGGCGGAACTTGGGTAGGAGCACTTTTGCCCTCTGGCTGAGCGATTTCGCTGGGGGAACTTCCCTCCCGGAGGAGGAAATCATCGTCATCATCGTCAGCAACAACTCTCTCATCTTGGGGAGGGCAATCTCCATCAACATCTTCAACAACACCATCTCCTCTCAAACCCTAGTTCATCTCTTGTGTTCAATCTTTGTACCGGAACTATAGATTGGTGCTTGTGGGTGACTACTAGTGTTGATTACATCTTGTAGTTGATTACTATATGGTTTATTTGGTGGAAGATTATATGTTTAGATCCATTATGCTATTTAATACCCCTCTGATCTTGAGCATGTTTATCACTTGTGAGTAGTTACTTTTGTTCTTGAGGTCACGGGATAAATCATGTTGCAACTAATCATGTGAACTTGATATGTAGTATGTATGGTGTGATTCCCTTAGTGGTGTCATGTGAACGTAGACTACATGACACTTCACCATATTTGGGCCTAAGGGAATGCATTGTGGAGTAGTTATTAGATGATGGGTTGCAAGAGTGACAGAAGCTTACACCCTAGTTTATGCGCTATTTCGTAAGGGACCGATTGGATCCAAAAGTTTAATGCTATGGTTATAATTTATTCTTAGTACTTTTCTCGTAGTTGTGGATGCTTGCGAGGGGGTTAATCATAAGTAGGAGGTTTGTTCAAGTAAGAACAACACCTAAGCACCGGTCCACCCACATACCAAATTATCAATGTAGCGAACATGAATCGAATCAACATGATGAAAGTGACTAGATGAAATTCCCGTGTACCCTCAAGAATGCTTTGCTTATTATAAGAGACCATTTTGGCCTATCCTTTGCCTCAAAAGGATTGGGCTACCTTGCTGCACTTTTGTTACTATTATCGTTACTTGCTCGTTACAAATTATCTTGCTATGAAACTACTCTGTTACTTACAATTCCAGCGCTTGTAGACATTACCTTGCTGAAAACCACTTGTCATATCCTTCTGCTCCTCGTTGGGATCGAGACTATTACTTATTGAAAATACTACAATTGATCCCATATACTTGTGGGTCATCAGCTGCTAACGCAACACTAAAATCAGAGACCCTTCGACGAAACTATGTGCGATGCAATAATCGCAAACGGTGATGTAAAAACCGTCAAAAAAGATGCAAAATGTTTGTGATGACGGATGCATCAAACAGGGTTCAGAATTTAGTTGTGTGTGCGATGGGGGGCATACAGTTCAGTTCAATGAACTGTTTGCGATGAGGCATAAGAATAGAAACGGATTGCCAAATGAAGGTGTGTGCGATATGCGGCATACGGTTCACTCGGATGAACTGTTTGTGATTAGGCGGAACAAAAGAAACGGTCAGCCAGATCAAGGTGTGTGCGATAGAGGGAAATAGTTCACTCGCATGAACTGCTTGCGTTGAGCCAAGATAACAGAAACGGTTCAATTTAACAAGATGTGTGTGATACGCGGCAAATAGGTATGTAATCAGAAATGTGTGCGAAGACCGATATAACACAGACGATTGCTGCTAATAAGACATGTGTGTTGTTCGTTGGGATTGCATACAGAACAACAACATATTTATATATATACACACACTTATAAGGACATGGTTGCATAACCAAATTAAACATCTTATTACATAGGTGGCTACTACACACATGACATTTGCACACACCAAAGTAAACTATTACATGCATAATTACATATGTGGCTACTACACACATGACATTTCCACACACCAAAGTCAACTATATATTACATGCATAATTAACTAGGATAAATGATCATCTGATCATCATCTACATCTTGTGACGCTTGCTGCTACTGCTTTGCTTGTGGCTCGATCCGGCCTCGTCGATTTCGGTAATGAGGCAATTCCTCATGTCAACGATCCGCCTGTGCATCTCGTAGCATGTGTACACACTCTTGGCCGCGAACCTGAGGTGAGGTTCATCTAGAGTTGCCGCATCCAGGCCCCGTGCCAGGATACGGGACATGTTCTGTTGGCATCCTGCATCATCTTTTCGTAGTATGGGTCGATGATGGCCAAGGCGAGTTCAACCAGGGAGTCCTTCTTCATGCTGCCCTAGACCCTGTAGTGCTCACGGATTTCGACAAGGTTCTTGCAGGCCAAGCCCGTAACCCTGAGCACTTTTACATCATCGGTGGTTTCCACCGTAGCGAACTTGGAGTCGGTGTTGTTGACAAACCTAGAGAAATGGTCTCAAGGCTCTGTGGCCATGCAGTAGTGATAGATGAGGACATGATGGTGCACGGACAACTGGGCGACAACAACCTTTTGATCTATGTTGGGATTACCACCAGTGTACTGGAGGTCGATGCCGACCACCTTGTACTTGTCTCGAGCAAGCAACTGCTCAACGGTGTTGATGTAGTCTGATACGTCCATTTTGCATCATGTTTTCCTACTGTTATTTATGATTTTTTATGCATAATGATGCTTTTTGGAGTAATTCTACTGCCTTTTCTCTCATAATATGCAAGGTACACACAAAGAGGGAGAATTCCGGCACCTGGAAAGCTGGTCCTGGAAAAGCTAAGTCAGGCTACCTATTCTGCACAACTCCAAACAAGCTAAAACTTTGCGGAGAATTTTCATGGAATAAATGAAGAATATTGGAGAAAATAAGTACCAGAGGGGGACACCCTGGTGAGCACAAGACACTAGGGCGCGCCTGGGCCCTGTGCCCTGGTGGGTTGTCCTCACCCAGGCCCACCTCCGGTGCCCATCTTCTGGTATATAGGTCATTTTGACCTAGAAAAAATAAGGGGAGGACTTTCAGGACGGAGCGCCGCCTTCTCGAGGCGGAACTTGGGCAAGAGCACTTTTGCCCTCCGGCGGAGCGATTCCGCCGGGGGACTTCCCTCCCGGATGGGGGAATCATCGTCATCATCATCACCAACAAATCTCCCATCTTGGGGAGGTCTATCTCCATCAACATCTTGAACAGCACCATCTCATCTCAAACCGTAGTTCATCTCTTGTGTTCAATCTTGTTACCGGAACTATAGATTGGTGCTTGTGGGTCACTAGTATTGTTCATTACATCTTGTAGTTGATTACTATATGGTTTATTTGGTGGAAGATTCTATGTTCAGATCCAATATGCTATTTAATACCCCTCTGATCTTGAGCATGATTATCATTTGTGAGTAGTTACTTTTGTTCTTGAGGTCACGGGAGAAATCATGTTGCAAGTAATCTTGTGAACTTGATATGAGTTCAATATTTTCATAATATGTATGTTGTGATTCCCTTAGTGATGTCATGTGAACGTCGACTACATGACACTTCACCATATTAGGGCCTAAGAGAATGCACTGTGGAGTAGTAATTAGATGATGGGTTGCAAGAGTGACAGAAGCTTAAACCCTAGTGACGCGGAGCATCCCATGGTCATCTCCATGAACACCGTCATAGCACCTCGAGTCCCAAGTGGACCTACCGGAATTAAGGTGAACCCGCTCTTCTTCGAGAATATCATGAATATCCATTGGAATTGCTTGCTACCTCACCAAAGTGCTCTATGTGTCCTTAGATACGAAGACCGACGACCACAAGCTGGTGAGGAACACCCCAAAGGAGTAGGAGAAGGACCCCAAGGCCACAAGGAGGAAGAAGGAGTGCAACAAGATCAACTCTGCACCTCCCAGGCGACCCCGTGCCCACGGGCCTCGAAGACCCCGTGCGCACGGACTACTCAGAGAGCTGGCGCCGGAGCACCCCGTGCGCACGGGCTTGTACCGTGCCCACGGGACCCCCGTGCGCACGGGCCCAACTTACCCCGTGTGCACGGGCCCATTAGGATGGACTGTTGTGAGCTGCTGTTGGGCCTCCACCTTGTCCCCTCCTTCCACATACCTATATATTCAGTACCTAGACCATATGTTAGGGATAGCAAAGTATTGGATAGACAAAGAGAGAGCTTTGCTCATCATCCTTCTCTTGGAGATCAAGGCCTCCTCTTGGAGAAGATCCTCTTGTGGATATCAAGGCCTCCTCTTGGAGAAGGATCCCCATCATTGGATCATCAAGACCTCTTTCCTCATAGGATTGGGATGAACTAGTTACCTCCTGTATCTTCGTGTGTTGGATTTGGACCTTTGTATCTCTCTTTGTGTAATTGGACCTAGCACATGTGTGATTGGATCAAGTCAATTTGAGTGTTCCTCTTGTTTTCCCCCTTTGTATTCTTCTTGTTCTTAGGGATTCCCTCTCCAATTCGTGAAAGATCTTCACTTAGGGTTCCACCCTACAACATCTTGGTATCATGAGCCATGGTTTCTCACGAAATTGGAGCCGCCCTTCTTGTTCTCTAGCCTAATTTTATTGTGTTCTTCCCCAATTTCAAAAATTTCCCACCAAAAATAGCCCCAAATTTTTTTGTGCCTTGTTGGTTTGATGAGGTTTTGTTGGATTTAATCCATGGATTTGCTTGGTTTCAGGTGGATCTAGCTTTCCCCCATCTTTTCCCCACCATCCATCCTCAAAATCTCTCCAATTTTGCCCAAGAAATCTCCAATTTCCGCCACGAAATTGCAAAATTTCCGCCCACCCCGTGCCCACGGACCCCAGACACCGTGCGCACGGGCCCCCGAAAAGTCTCTGGACACCCCGTGCCCACGGACCTATACCGTGTGCACGGGACCCCGTGCCCACGGGCTCCTACCCCCGTGCGCACGACCCTCCCAGGTCAGCCGCGAGCACTTCACCGTTTTGCCCATAACTTCCACATCCGGAGTCCGATTTTCGTGTTCTTTAGCTCGTTGAGTAGCTATTGACACCCCCCATCCATCTAGATAGGTTCCAACACCATCTGACTCCACAAATGTTTTTGAAAATTTGGCATATTTGCCTAGGCCTTCCACCATATCATCCGCAAAACCACCATAGCCTTCCGCAGCCTAACTCGTTTTGCTCCATTTAGCAACTGTGGTTGTTTGAGTGGTGACTTGAGTCTCCTAAGGTGTTTCGGCTACTTAGGGACAGTTGCTTCTTCATCAACCACCACCACCACTTCCGCATTTCCATCTCCGCTTCCACCATTTGACTTTTTCCGTATGAGATTTTGAGTTTGCGGTTTTTACCGTTTCCTAAGGTGTTTCGGCTACTTAGGGACGTGTCTACATCATCTTGGTATCTACATCAAGAACACCGCCACTCATCATCGCCACGAGGTCATCTTCGACATCGACCACTTCACCATTTTGACACCCTAACCATAAGCAAGAACGGTAACCTCTATATCATCTTGGTATCGTGGTATCCCATCATTGTACATTCTTGCCATTACATTGTTAACCCCTTAGCCCATTTTTGCGTCACTTTCCTATCGAGACTAGCCATTTGAGTATTGCCGGCAACATTCCTTGTGCACATTAGTGATCTTTGATCTACACCTTCCATTGCATACATACCATATCATATTGGTATCATCTTGGTCTCATATCATCCCTTGTGTCACAAGATTGTTCCCGCATATACACAATTGCTATCTTGGTTTGTGCATTTCGCATAGTGGCCATATCAAAAAAGAAAAAAAAAGCAAAGAAGCTTGTAAGCAATAGCCATAGCATCCTACAACATCGCATAAGATTGCCATATCCGATCATCTTGGATCAAACAACGGGAACATCATACACATAGCATACTTGGGATAGAAAGCTCATACATTTTGCATCTTATAGGTTGTGCACAAGTGTCGTATCCGCCTATTGAGCAATCGTGATAGCGTGTCTCTTGAGTTGTGCAACACGAGCATTTCCATGGATTCCACATTTTGTGCTCATACCTTGGTTGCACGACCCCATTTATCTATCCGTGTGTGTGTTTCCGTGTACCACATATTGCTATTGGTCTACTTGTTTCTCTTGCGAATTTGTGAATCTTTTCCAACATTATTGACTCTTGCTAACATTTTGCATCAAATTTTTGTGCCACTATCCTCACCAAGCTCCACCATAAGCCTTACTTGTGTAGCTGTGAGAATTGACAAGATACGGTACCAATTGTGCTATTTCCTTGATACATTATTGAGTGATCATTGATCCATCTTCAACATTGGGAAGGTACATTTGGTCTAGTTCTTTCCTTCCTTCCACTCACATTTGCTCAAGTCTTGTGATGGATAGGCAAGGCATTTCATCTCCGGTCTTCCACAACAACGACGGCGCGAACAACTACATCACCAAAACGCCCATCTTCGGACTACAACGAGCAATGCGAGGCATTGAGCGACTCACCATCGACATTAACCAACGTGAAGCACGGACAACGGACTACATCGACACCAAGTTGGATGCACAATTGGATGACATCCGACACGTGCTACAAGTCTTCTTCCTCTTCGTCATCTTCAAGGCAGAGACGCTCAAGTCGCAAGTCTTCGGAGCGGCCACAAGATGCAAGTACCACGCGGCACCGTCAAGAAAATCTTCATGAGTACAAGAGGAGACCGAGAGACGAGCACCACCACGAGCAAGCTACGGCTACCACCTCCACTTCGGCATCTTCGCCTAGTGTTATCATGGCATCTTCGCCTTTGGACGTACGGCATCTTCGCCTACCTCCGACGAGTATGCCTACATGGGCCTTCATCCACGGTGACGGTGACGGGATGATCGAGCATGGGATTTTCCCTTCGGTCATGGAGGAGAGCAATGATGTGCCATCGTCGGCCTTCATCCACGAAGAGAGGGTTGAGCATGGGATTTTCCCTTCGACCACGGCGACGTATGATGACTTGAGTGACTTTTGCCACCATATTGAGAGTGAGAGTGACTTCACCACTAGCCCCATATATGATGAGCTGCCCCAATTACCATGTGAGGAGAGCCACCACCACCACCACTTGAGTGATTTGAGTGATTCCACCATATGTGACACTGAGTGCACCTACCTTGAGGGAGTGAGTGAGCCACCACCACATAGAGAGAGCGAGGTAGTTGATAGGGCATGTGAGGCCATTTTGATTTCTAACAACTTAACCTCTACCTCTATTGTGTCTTCTCATTTGGTGATAGGTCCCATATATGATGATGAGCCGATCCTCGACGACTTCGTCCTACCTTTGGACAAGACGATGGCCACGGTGGAATATGATGCACCCCCCACATGGTTCCATCAAGATGAAGATGATGACCACCATTTGGTCTTTGCCACCTCACCTACACCACTTGAGTGGAATGAACAAGGTACTCACGTATACTCGTCAACCTCTCATGAGTTGACGAAACGAGCTCTTGAGAGCAACGACGATTTGGGATCCCGTGGATTATCCTTCCTACCATTCTCTTCGCGCAACGACTACGCGCATCTCTTCTACTTGGCTCTCACAAGGCTATGGGCTATATATCACTTGTTACTTTATGCCCATTGTATCTTGTTCACTTTGCATGTTATGCCTCTTTACATGATTTTACCATGCAATTGTGACCCGTGCTTGCATCTACCCATGATTCATCATTATGCTACTCCTATGTGTATTTGCATGCATGGTGGAGATCCTTGTTGCTATTGCCATGTTTATCATGTGCCTCATGCTATTGATGCTTGTTGTGTTGGGAGAGTCATGATGTTCTATTGCTATTTACTTAGGACTTCTTGCCAATACAATGATGATACTTTACTCATATCTTGTTTTCATGCTTGTGATATGTCATGTGCATCATATATGCCCACCATTTACACACATGACATGATTGCCATGACTCCTTCTAGTATGTTGCATCTTCACACTACTAGCTTGCTTGACTTGATTACTACGATTGCTTGCTTGGTTGCATCACCCATGTTCCTTTATTACTCGCTTTCTTGGGTTGATGACATATATGTTCACGCCTCTCACTTGATTTGTCTTGATCATTGTCTCTTGTCTCCATTAGTTGCACTTCTCATATGCCATTCTAGTGAGTGCACCCATGCTATGCTTATTGATCTTGGAGACTTACACATATTACTTGTGAAGCATGTTTGTTTGGTTGAGTTTATTATAGTTGGTTGTACTCACATCATATGCCTCCATGACATGTCACCCAAACTTGCCCTTCCTTATGGTACACATGATAAATTCACTTGTTGGGCATTCCTCTTCCTGAATGATAGGCTTTGCATTCACGCTAACCTCATGGGTTTTTCTAAGTGCTTGTCATGTTCTTTCGTTTTGAAGGTCTTGCAAGGTGGTACCATCATGAGCTATCTTCATCATGGGAAGGCATACACGTTGCACGGCACCAACATCTTAGAGCACCTCACCAAGCGACAAGGCATCAATTCCTACCGTGTACATGGCGATACGGTTTACGATCCGAGGTCGGATCTCTCCCAAGGGGGAGAGGATGATGCGGAGCATCCCATGGTAATCTCCATGTACACCATCATAGCAGCTCGAGTCCCAAGTGGACCTACCGGAATTAAGGTGAACCCACTCTTCTTCGAGAATATCATGAATATCCATTGGACCTGCTTGCTACCTCACCAAAGTGCTCTATGTGTCCTTAGATACGAAGACCGACGACCGCAAGCTGGTGAGGAACACCCCAAAGGAGTAGGAGAAGGACCCTAAGGCCACAAGGAGGAAGAAGGAGTGCAACAAGATCAACTCTGCACCTACCAGGCGAACCCGTGCCCATGGGCCTCGAAGACCCCGTGCGCATGGACTACTCAGAGAGCTGGCGCCGGAGCACCCCGTGCGCACGGGCTTGTACCGTGCCCACAGGACCCCCATGCACACGGGCCCAACTTACCCCATGCGCACAGGCCCATCAGGATGGACGGTTGTGACCTGCTGTTGGGCCTCCACCTTGTCCCCTCCTTCCACCTACCTATATATTCAGTACCTAGACCATATGTTAGGGATAGCAAAGTATTGGATAGACAAAGAGAGAGCTTTGCTCATCATCCTCCTCTTGGAGATCAAGGCCTCCTCTTGGAGAAGATCCTCTTGTGGATATCAAGGCCTCCTCTTGGAGAAGGATCCCCATCATAGGATCATCAAGACCTCTTTCCTCATAGGATTGGGATGAACTAGTTACCTCTTGTATCTTCTTGTGTTGGATTTGGACCTCCGTATCTCTCTTTGTGTAATTGGACCTAGCACATGTGTGATTGGATCAAGTAAATTTTGAGTGTTCCTCTTGTTTTCCCCCTTTGTGTTCTTCTTGTTCTTAGGGATTCCCTCTCCAATTCGTGAAAGATCTTCACTTAGGGTTCCACATTACAACACCTAGTTTATGCGCTATTCCGTAAGGGACCGATTGGATCCAAAAGTTTAATGCCATGGTTAGTATTTATTCTTAATACTTTTCTCGTAGTTGCGGATGCATGCGGGAGGGTTAATCATAAGTAGGAGGTTTGTTCAAGTAAGAACAACACCTAAGCACTGGTCCACCCCACATATCAAATTATCAAAGTAGCGAACACAAATCGAATCAACATGGTGAAAGTGACTAGATGAAATTCCCGTGTACCCTCAAGAACGCTTTGCTTACTATAAGAGACCGTTTTGGCCTGTCCTTTGCCTCAAAAGGATTGGGCTACCTTGCTGCACTTTTGTTACTATTATCATTACTTTCTCGTTACAAATTATCTTGCTACCAAACTACTCTACTACTTACAATTTCAGCACTTGCAGACATTATCTTGTTGAAAACCACTTGTCATTTCCTTCTGCTCCTCGTTGGGTTCGACACTCTTACTTATCGAAAAGAGCTACAGTTGATCCCTATACTTGTGGCTCATCAAGGCTAATTTCTGGCACCGTTGCCGGGGAGTGACGCTCCTTTGGTAAGTGGAATTTGGTAAGGAAACATTTATATAGTGTGCTGAAATTTATTGTCACTTGTTACTATGGAAAACAATCCTTTGAGGGGTTTGTTCGGGGTATTTTCACCTCGACCGGAACCACAATTAGCTACCCCTCAACATACTCCACCTACAATAACAGAATTCTTGTATATGTTTCTCATGTATTAAGTGCAGCCAAATTCGATTTATTCCTCACATGGTATACAATAACAGAATGCAGCCACAACAATTGAACATCGCATTGCAGAATTGAACCAAGCAGTTAACTAAACACCACAACAAATGAACCAAACATTAACTGAGCACCACATTGCACAATATAACATACTCCTAATAGAAGATCAGACATTTAACCAAACCAAGCATGCTTAACAACTTGGAAATATAGCAATTGTATTTGTTTCTCATGTATTTAGTACAGCCAAATTCGATTTATTTCTCACATGGTATACAATAACAGAATGCAGCCACAACAATTGACATCGCATTGCAAAATTGAACCAAGCAGTTAACTAAACACCACAACAAATGAACCAAACGTTAATTGAGCACCACATTGCAGAATATAACATACTCCTAATAGAAGATCAGATAGTTAGCCAAACCAAGCATGCTTAACAACTTGGAAATATAGCAATTGTATTTTTTCTCATGTATTTAGTACAGCCAAATTTGATTTATTTCTCACATGGTATACAATAATAGAATGCACCCACAACAATTGAACATCGCATTGCAGAATTGAACCAAATAGTTAACTAAACACCACAACAAATGAACCAAACATTAACTTAGCACCACATTGCACAATATAACATACTCCTAATAGAAGATCGGACAGTTAACCAAATCAAGCATGCTTGACAACTTGGAAAATTGCACCCTGAAGAATTGAACATCACATTTGCAGAATTGAACCAAACAGTTAACTGAACACCACATTGCACGACATATAGAACATATACTCTAGAGCAGAAGATTGCATGGTAAAAGTAGATAACACAATTCACTAGAATTTGTTAAGGAAAGGTAGTAGCTAGCAAACTGAACTTGGGTCCTTATAGTGAGCTAATAAGACAAGCTACTCCTCATTGTCAGAGATATCGATGACGATTGGCTCCTTGGACATGGAAGATGGCGAGGCCTCCGCATCGTGGGTGCCCTCGTTGTAGTGGTGAGTTGCCTGAGCCACTCCGGGCACCAACCTGCTGGCTCTCGAGATGAGGTAAGCCCGTGCACGCTTAGAAAACACCTCGTAGTCTTCGTCGAAGGCACCGACGGTGGCCTCGAGAAAATGCCACGAACTGTCGTTTAAAGCACCAATCGCGTCGCGGCGTCGGTGCCCGAGGCGTCGATGGTGGCCTCGACGGCGAGGTGCTCCTCCAAGATCTGGGGGCCGGCACGAATGGCAGCTATCGCGACCTCATCCACGCGTGCGGCCGCGATTTGCTTCTCCGCTGCCAAATGCTCCTTGAGATCCTGGCTATACTACATGCACCATGGCTTAGTGCAGCACTTATTTGGTGGAGGGGTCAGTGATTTGGGTGGAAGGTGTCGTGCCGGTGGTCGGGGCATGTGGGATGTGGAAGGAGGAGGAGGATGGGGGTCGGGTGTGGATTACCTGCCTGGATAGACGAGGACGAGCAGCTTGAAGGAGGGCCGCCGGTGAGGAGGCGGCGCTGCAAGCAAGGAGTGAAGGTTTCAACTTGGAAAGGAAGGCGGAAACAGGGGAAATGTGGCTTTTGCTAAGGGGGGTGGGCGGGGAGGTAGATATTTCTGCAGAAGCCGAAAATTTGGAATCCCTTCAGCGAAAAAACTGGCGCGCAAAGTGTCATCAGACACGGTCCCTTATTTAGAGCGGGCTGTGGACTGTAGCCATCGCACCTTCTCGCATAAGTCGTATGCGTACTATACTCCGACGGTGCTCCAAGATATTTTGTGCTGCATCTCACACGGTTGGTTATAATAAACTGTGTGGGATCTACTTGATTTTTCTTCTTGATTTGAATTACATAATGGGGTCATAGCGGCAATGGAAGGCGTTTGAATTGATGGACCTTTTCTCTGCAGTGAACATGCAACTATATGTGTGTCGTAAAAGAATTGGAATTATTCAGGGTTCGTTTGGACATTTTATACATTAAATTGGTTTTCTAGCCATTTCAGGTGCACAATTCAAAATTAAACTACATGCACATGCTCCGGTGCACCAACATGGGTTGTAAAATCATATATGTGTCCATGGGTTTATGCTTATGTTCCATGCAAGAAATGGGGATGAATTCCAAACACCACAGTATCGTGGCTCTCCGGCAAACATTGACGTACTTGGTTTTGTAATTCTAGTAAATCCAAAAGTCGCCCGAAATTCATGAAACTTGGCATGCTATCATGGAGCGGCATCAACATGCCGTGGTAATTTTTTTATCCCATTTGGGGCAGGTTTGGGTATAAGCTTCTCACAACAAGTGTGATGGTTTCGGTAGGGAACGTTTCACTTTTCTGGACAAAACGATATTCGTTGCCTCTTCTCGATTTCAAAATTTTTCCTAGTGTCAACATAGAACAATAGGAGTGTTGTGTCAATTTTTGGGATTTTTTGGGGTTCGCTTGGACATTTTTATACATTAACTGAGTTTTCTATGCATTCATGTGCATAATTCAAATTGGAACTACATGCAGATGCTCTAATGCATATAAATAAGTTGAAAATTCAAATATGTGTCCTTGGTTGCATGCTTAGGTCATGCAAGAAATGGGAATGAATGTCAAACACCCTTCCACCGTCACTCGGCCACAAACATTGTGGCACCTGGTTTTTAAATTCTAGTAAATCCAAAGCTCGTCTGAAATTCATGAAACTTGGCATGCTGTCATGGAGCGGCATCAACATGCCGTGGTAAATTTTTTTGTCCCATTTGGGGCAGGTTTGGGGATATGCTTCTCACAAACCAGAGCTTCTCACAACGAGCCCGATGGTTTCGGTAGGGAATATTTCACCTTTCTGGACGAAACGATATCCATTGCCTCTTCTCGATTTCAATTTTTTCCTAGTGTCAACATAGAACAACAGGAGTGTTCTGTCGATTTTTGGGATTTTTCGGGTTCGCTTGGACATTTTTATACATTAACTGAGTTTTCTTTGCATTCATGTGCATAATTCAAATTTGAACTACATGCACATGCTCTAATGCATATAAATTGGTTGAAAATTCAAATTTGTGTCCTTGGTTGCATGCTTAGGTCCCATGCAAGAAATGGGAATGAATGTCAAACACCCTGCCACCGTCACTCAGCCGCAAACATTGAGATACCTGGTTTAAAAATTCTAGTAAATCCAAAACTTGTCAGAAATTCGTTAAACTTGGCATGCTATCATGGAGCGGCATCAACATGCCGTGGTAAATTTTTTGTCCCATTTTGGGCAGGTTTGGGGATATGCTTCTCACAAACAAGAGCTTCTCACAACAAGCCTAATGGTTTTGGTAGGGAACGTCCTACCTTTGGGGACGAAACGATATCCATTGCCTCTTCTCGATTTCAATTTTTTTCCTAGTTTCAACATAGAACAATAGGAGTGTTGTGTCAATTTTTGGGATTTTTTGGGGTTCCTTTGGATATTTTTATGCATTAACTGAGTTTTCAATGCATTCATGTGCATAATTAAAATTTCAACTACATGCACATGCTCTAGTGCATATATGTTGGTTGAAAATTCAAATATGTGTCCTTGGTTGGATGCTTACGTCCCATGCAAGAAATGGGAATGAATGTCAAACACCCTGCCACCGTCACTCGGCCGCAAACATTGAGATACCTAGTTTTTAAATTCTAGTAAATCCAAAACTCGTCTGAAATTCATGAAACTTGGCATGCTATCATGGAGCGGCATCAACATGCCGTGGTAAACTTTTTGTCCCATTTGGGGCAGGTTTGGGTATATGCTTCTCACAAACCAGAGCTTCTCACAACAAGCATGATGGTTTCGGTAGGGAACATCCCACCTTTGGGGATGAAACGATACCCATTGCCTCTTATTGGTTTCGAAAATTTTCTCGTGTCTACATAGAACAACTGGAGTGTTGTGTCAATTCTTGTGATTTTTGGGGTTCGTTTGGACATTTTTATGCATTAACTGAGTTTTCAATGCATTTATGTGCATAATTGAAATTTGAACTACATGCACATGCTCAAGTGCATATAAATTGGTTGAAAAATCAAATCTTTGTCCTTGGGTGCATGCTTAGGTCCAATGCAAGAAATGGGAATGAATTTCAAACACCAGGGCACCGTTGATTGCCGACAAAACGTTGTGATACTTTGTTTTAAATTCTAGTAAATCCAAAACTCGTCTGGAATTCATGAAACTTGGCATGCTATCATGGGATGGCACCCGACATGCTGTGGTATTTTTCGTGTCCATTTTGAGAGAAGGCGCACTCGAATAACAATCAATAAGGCATTTTGAAAAAATAGTTGCCACTTTAATATCTCAAACGTTTGTATAATTCAAACCGTGTGCGTTCTGTTAACCATTCACGTGATGCCACGTGTCTTGGTTTTAATGGCTATAGGTTTTAATGGCTCTTGATCGCAAACGTTTTAGGTAGAACACCCGTATGCAAAGTGAGAGCAGGATTTGTGCATCTCTTGAACGCAAACGGTTCTTCTCGATGACCCGTGTCCAACCATTTACAAACAATTTGATAAGATTTGCATCTGTCATATTGGGTATGTTGCCATTTGTCAAACTGGAAAGATTGACATTTGTTGATCTAGTAACATTGCCATTTGTCAACCTTGTAACACTGCGATTTGTCAAAATATGAAGCTAAAAATAACTAGCAGTATCTAATTTTTGCAACTAAAATTCAGTAATTAAGCATAGATGGAGGCGAGGAGGCGTGTTCAGCCGGGCGTGCAGCGGGCGGCGCAGTACTATTCAATTTGACTGCGGGCGGCGCAATTCCCGATACGGCTTTAATGCAGATGAGGGGGAGGGTAGTCATTCCCAAAATGTTGAACGGCCAATGATGCATCCCCCTTCAATTAGCATCGTGTGAATGCATGAGGGAAGTAATGGGAGGAGGACCGGGAAAAGAGGTAGCACGATGTGAATGCAAAGCATTTCGCACTCATCTAAAGGCGCCCCTCCATTCCAATGCATCTACCACATCGTATGCACCTAAGCATTTGCCTAAGCACCTACACTAATAAGCGCAAAAGTGCTCACTCCAGACCCATGGTGGCGATGCGCGTGAGCGGCCAGTGGCTGTGCCAGATGGTCCATGATGCCGGCCTGCGGCATGGCACCGAGGATCGTCTCCAGACGGTGTTGGCGATCGGCTGGTGGATGGCCGCCGTCGACGCTAGCTACGACTCTCAGTTGGACCAGATGATCGTTGCCACCACCAACAAGTTCACTGTCGTCAAGAAGCTCGCAGACGACATCGCCGTACTCCTCCAGCCCGCGTGCCCGGGCTCCTCATTGCCTGCCACCCTAATCGGCCTCCATGGTCGAAACCTCTTTCAAGCACTGGTGGCCCTACGACTGCGCGCTGATGCCACGAAGAATGTCCACCTGGAGGTCGCGCTCGCCGTGGGGCACCTCGCCCTACAAGAATTCATCGACCTACACGTCCACGTGTACGAGCAAATAGTGTACATAGGTATCTACAAGGCCAGTGAGGACGCTACGACGTTAGCCTTCTTCAACCGGCTGGAAGCCTTGGATGCCTTTGCTGAGAAGCACCTTGACCTCGCCACAAAAGCCGCCGCTCCTTAGCCACCGGTCGGTGGCCCGACGCACTGAGTTTAGGGGGAGGAGGTCGTACGTTTGATGGATGCATCTTTCTTCTTGCCTCCTGTAACCACCACTGCGATCGCATCATCGTGGCCTTAATTCTTATTGTGCTATTGCATTCTCATTCCAGTCAATACAGACATGTGCGATCCCTTTGCTTAATTATATGCATCACTGTAAATAGTATTCCATCCGTCAATTTATAAATTGTGCTGCCAGTGTTTGGGGTCGGCGCATGATCACACACGTTCGTGTGCATGTGGTTGCGCCGGGCGCTGCGCGATGATGCAGTTACCCACTGCAAAAACTGCCATGCGGGGGACGTGGCATTGACCATTGGGAGGCAACAGTCGGTCATCCGGGTGCCCAATAAAGGATGCAAAGAGGGATTGATGCGAAGCATCCTACGATCATCCCCATGTACACTCGAGCCTACGCCATTGGACCTAAGGTGAACCCGCTCCTAAATGCTTCTCCTTTCCATTCATGTGAGACATGGTTGCTACCTAATGCAAGGACACTACACATGCCTAGGTACCAAGGAGACCCTCTCGGAGATGCTCGGAATGACGGACAAGTCCCCAAGTACAAGGATGAAGGAGCACGACGAGAGGAACCGGAGAAAGTCTACAGGCCCCGGACATCCGGCCCTGGCCCGGACATCCGGCCCCTGAAGATGTCAACAACAGCAGCAGCGCAGCAACCGAAGTGCTACAGGGCCCGGACATTCGGCCCCTCCCGCAAGCCCGAATATCCGGCACCAGCCCAGAAATCCGGCGCCCATCACAGAACGTCCAGAAGCTGGATCTCGCTAGCCCGGACATCCGGCCCAGCGACCGGACATCCGGCGTCTCGGGAAAGCCTAGACATCCGGCTCCTCCTGCCTGCGTGCAGTGTATCCGGGCCGAAAGCCCATGTACCCCTTCGCCCCTTAGACTATATATACTCCCCCTCCACCTATGTTTTAGGGTTAGAAAAGGATTACCTCATTTAGAGATAGCGCTTTGCTCATCCATTACAGATCTACTCCATGAGAGAGACCGCGGCCCCTCTATGGAGAAGATCACCTTGGATTCAAGACCCCCTCTTGGGTGGCCCCCATCAAGACTTCCTTACGGAGAAGAACCGGTTACCTTTGTATCGTCCTTTGTTGACTTTGGATCTTGTATCTTACCTTTGTGTTCATCGATCTAGCGCATGTGTGATCTATTCTTGTTGGTTGAGTGATTTTTTCGTGTTTCCCTTGTGTTTCCCCTCGTGTTCATCGCGTCCTTCGTAGGGATCCGCTCCTTTCGTGAAAGATCGGCCATCTAAGGTTCCACCCTACATCATCTTGGTATCATGAGCCACGTTGATCACGATTTCGGAGCCTCCCCGTTGTGTTTTCTAGCCTAGTTTTGTTAATTTTGTCCCAAATTCGAAAAATCTCCACCAAAAATAGCCCCAATTTTTTTGTGATTTGTTGGTTTGATGAAGTTTTGTTGGATTTGATCCATGGATTTGCTTTGTTACTTGTGGATCTAGCTTTCCCCCAATTTTCCCCACTTTGCATCCACGAAATCTCTCCAATTTTGCCCCCGAAATCATCAATTTCCGCCCCCCAAAATCGAGTTCTCGAGTTCGTCCTCGGATTTGGAGCCCGGACATCCGGCCCGTAGCCCCGGACATCTGGCCCCCCGGACATCCGGCTCCTGGAGCACATTTTCGCGCGCGGTTCTGGACATCAGGTCCCGGAAATCCGGCCCGAGCCCCGGATGTCCGACCCCTGGCATTTCAGCCTTCCCCGTTTCACCGTTTTGTGCATAACTAATTCATCCAGAGTCCGTTTTTGACGACCTTTAGCTCGTTTTGAAGCTCTTGACATCCCCCATCCCACAAAAATACTACCATCCCCATTTGACTCCATCAAATTTTGGAACTTTGGCATCTTTGCCTAGGGCTTCAGCCATAACTTCCGCAAAACCACCATAGCCTTCCACAACCTAACCAATTTTGTTCCCCTTTGCATTTGAGGTTGTTTGAGTTGTGATTCAAGTCTCTTAAGGTGTTTCGGCTACTTAGGGATCGTGCTTCCAATTCCGACACCGTGTATAGTATACAACCTTACCCTCCACTTCTGGATTCCGTACTCCAAACCCCATCATTGCATTTTGGCAATCCCTTTGAGCTTCCCTAAAACCACCACCGCATTCCCGCAACACCATTTGACATTTGATATTTTGAGTTCACGGTTTTTCCGTTTCCTAAGGTGTTTCGGCTACTTAGGGACGAGTCTCCATCATCTTGGTATCTCTATCAAGAACACCGCCACTCATCATCGCCACGAGGTCATCATCGACATTAACCAGTTCATCATCATCCGTCCTTGGCGTACAAACGAGAAACCCTCGACGGTAACCTCCATATCATCTTGGTATCATGGTATCCCTCCATTGTATATTCCCTTGCAATTGCATTGATAACCCCTAGCCCATTTTGCGTCACTTGCCTATCGAGACTAGCCATTTGAGTATTGCCGGCAACGTTACTTGTGCACATTAGTGGTCTACACCTTCCATTGCATACATACCATACCATATTGGTATCATATCATCTCTTGTGTCACAAGTTTGTTCCCGCATATACACTATTGCTATCTTGGTTTGTGCATTGTGCAAAAGTGGCCATATCATACCAAAAAGAGAAGAATAAAGCTTTTAAGCAAAAGAGAAAGAGAAAAGAAGCTTGTAAGCAAGTGCCATTGCATCATACCACATTGCACATAAGATTGTCATATCCGATCATCTTGGATCATCTTGAGAGAAACACCGGGAGCCATACATACATAGCATACTTGGGATAGAACTTTATCCATTTTGCATATCATAGGTTGTGCACAAGTGTCGTATCCGCCTATAGAGCAATCGTGCTAGCGTCTCTCTTGAGTTGTGCAACACGAGCGTTTTCCGTGGACCACATTTTGTGCTCATTCCTTGGTTGCACGACCCCATTTATCTATCCGTGTGTGTGTTTCCGTGTGACATTCATTGCTATGTGTCTACTTGTTTCACTTGCGAATTTGTGAATCTCTTTCAACATTATTGACTCTTGCTAACATTTTGCATTAAATTTTTGTGCCACTATCCTCACCAAGCTACTCCATAAGCTTTAGTTTTTAGGTGTGAGAAACCGACAAGAATTGGTACCAATTGTGCTATTTCCTTGTTACACATTGAGTGATCATTGATCCATTTTCAACATCGGTCAAGGTACATTTGGTAAGAGTTCTTCTCTTTCTCCCACTCATATTTGCTCGAGTCTTGTGATGGATAGGCAAGACATTTCATCTCCGGTCTTCGACAACAACGACGGCGCGAACAACTACATCACCAAAATGTCCATCTTCGGACTACGACACGAAATGCAAGGTGCACAATCTACCTTGCGAGGTCGCCTCAACAACCTCGCCATCGACATACACCACTCCGAAGCAAGGAAAAGGGACTACATCGACACCAAGTTGGGCGAGCTAAAGGATCAACTACGAGACATGGTGGCCGACTACAAGTCTTCTTCCCCTTCATCATCCTCAAGGCGGCGGTGACCAAGTCGATCATCTTCGGAGCGCAAACAAGATGCAAGCGCAAGTCGTCCACGTCCACATCTCCATGGCGACCATCGCCAACATCGTCATGAAGGGCAAGACACCTCCAAGCATCATGTGCACAACGACGATGAACGACATCTACAGCGAGCTCAAGTGCGACAACGACACCATCAACATGCAGATGCTCCACAAGCGCAAACTTACAAGTCCCAACAAGCCCTACTTCATGCCAAGTCCAAGCTTCATGAGCAAAAGAGAAGACCGTGAGACGAGCACCACCAAGACAGAGCTACGGCTACACCAACCACTTCGGCATCTTCGCCAAGTGCTATCAAGGCATATTCGCCTTTGGACGTACGGCATCTTCTCTACTTCCCACGAGTACGCCTACAACGACTTCATCAAGTCCAAGGCGACCACCTACAAGCGAGGGCGACACTTCCATCTCCGGAAGCCCCTCAAGGAAGATGGCCGAGCATGGAAATTTCCCTTCGGTCATGGAGACGAGCTACGATGTGCCACATCATATGGGCCTCCAACAACAAGACGGCGACAACAAGGTCGAGTAAGGGCCATCCCCTTCGACTACGGCGACGAGCATGAACCTCTTCAACAACATGAAGACGATGCCCATATTGGACTCATACTCCGAGTCAAGCTACGAGACCGCACATGAGACCTTATCTTTGGTCTTAGAGGAGAGTGATGATGTGCCATCTTTGGCCTTTATCCACGGCTACGACTACGACATGATTGAGCATGGAGACATTTGCACCAACATCTCTCCGACGCCCACATATGAAGAGATGCCCCAATTGCCATGTGAGGAGAGCCACCCCACCATGAGTGACATGAGTGACTCCACCATATGTGACATTGAGTGCATTTCCCATGAGAGGATGAGTGTGATCACCACTAGCCCCACACTTGAGAGCATGCCACACATCCTATGTGAGGTTGAGAGCCATTTGAGTGACTACACCAACCATATGTGTGAGTGCATCTTACCGGGAGTGAGTGATCCACAACACTTAGTGAGTGAGGTAGTTGACACGGCATGTGAGGCCACTATGATTTCTAATGACTTAACCTCTACTGCTAGTGTGCTTTCTTCTTTGGCGCTAGGTCTCCTACATGACGACATGCCTATCCTCGATGAGTCCATACCTCCAATGGAGACACCAATGGCCATGGTGGACGATGATACACCCCCCACATGGTTCCATCAAGATGAAGATGACAACGGCTTGTTCTTCGACACCTCACCTACAACACATGAGCGATGCTCCAAAGGTAACATAGGTGACAATGCTTCTCTTGTCCCACTAGTGGACTATCTTACCAATGATTGCTTGCATGATGTTGATCCACCTATTCCCATGCTTCATGCTAGTGCGACTTCTTCATGTCATGACTTACCAATTTATGATGAATATGACGATGAGCATGTTGAATTGCCTAGTTGTGATGCTATGCTCCATAGGATATCATGTGAAAATTCTTTTGGTCACATCATGTTTGACAATCCATTGAACTTGTCATATGCTATGAGTGAGATCTCCCATATTGCATCATTTCAATCTCAACATAGTAACTATGCATGCCCCATTAAAATAAATCCCATTTGCACTTATGGCATAGATGACGAGATGATGGTCATTGGCTTTTGTTTTTCATGCGATGATATTGCCATGCTCCCTTTACATGATTTGCGCAATTCATCTACTATGCCATGCCATGATCACATTGCCCCAAATATGCATTGTTTTGAATGTTGTCCATATTCTCCATGTGATGTTTCTACTCATGCTCATGAGGAGACCCCCATAGTTTCCTCATACATATTAGGAGATTTTGATGCATTCCATACTTTGCATGATTCCCATAATTGTTTGCACCATATGCATTCCATGAATAACAATGCTCTACATATTTCCCATGATGCATTACACAATTTGAGTCTCCGTTATGCTATACATAATAACAAACCTCTCATGATGGATGACATGTTTCTATATCACGCATCTCATTTATTTGAGCATTGGATATTTGGTGCTAACTGACACAAGCACGTATGCATCATGATGGATGATGTGTACATCTACCACGCACAAACAATTTTCCATTTGTCTTTGTTTTGTGTAGGTACTTATGAACACTCGTCAACCTCACAATCCCATGAGTTGACGAAACGAGCTCTTGAGAGCAAAGATGACTTGGGATCTCGTGGATTGTCCTTCCCACCATTCCCTTCGGGCAACGACTTCGCGCATTCCTTTTACTTGGCTCTCACACGGCTTTGGGCTATATATCACTTGTTACGTTATGTCCATTTTCCCGTGTTCACTTTGCATGCTATGCCTCTTTCTATGATTTTGCCATGCAATTGTGACCCTTGCTTGCATCTACCCATGATTCACCATTATGCTACTCCTATGTGTATTTGCATGCTTGGTGGAGATCCTTGTTGCTATTACCATGTTTACCATGTGCCACATGCTATTGTTGATTCTTGTGTTGGGAGAGTCATGATGTCCCATTGCTATTTACATATGGCCTCTCGCCAATACAATGATGATACTTTCCTCATATCTTGCTTTCATGCTTGTGATATGTCATGTGCTTTATTCATGCCCACTATTTGCACACATGACATGCTTGCCATGATTCCTTCTAGTATGTTGCATCTTCGCACTACTAGCTTGCTTGACTTGATCGCTATGATTGCTTGCTTTGTCGCATCACCCATTTTCCACTCTTACTTGCTTTCTTGGGTTGATGACATATATGTTCATGCCTCTCACATGATATATCTTGATCTTTGTCACTTGTCTCCATTAGTTGCACCTCTCATATGCCATTATAGTGAGTGAACCCATGCTATGCTTATTGATCGTGGAGACTTGGACATATTACTTGTGATGCATGCTTGCTTGTTTAAGCCTATTGTCTTCGGTTGTAGTTGCATCTTATGCTTTTATACCATACCACACGTTGTCCTTTCTTATGATAAGAATGATGAGAATACTTGTTGGGTATCTTACCACTCGAATGATAGGTGCTACATTTGCACTAACCTCATTTGTTTTTCCGAGTGTTTGTCATGTTCTTTCATTTTGAGGAATTCACAAGGCGGTACCATCGCGAGACATATTGGTCATGTGAAGGCATACATGATGTGCAACACCAACATTGTCGACATCCACATAAAGGTGAACTCATTCCCTTTTAGCCATTCTCAAATATGCATATTGGATGGGCCATACTTTCATTGTTGTTTCCTTCTTCTTGTCTACATGATACATATATTGGATGGAGGACCGACATTGGATATGGACCCTTTGGACCTTCAAGTTGAGGAGTGCCCGGACTTAGTGGATGCACCATCGGACCAACACTTCTACCACGACATCGAGCTATGGTACAACACCACCCATGACAAATTTGCATCTTATGCATGGATTGACACATATTATGCTTGTCTTGTTGCACCTATTCCCATGTCATCCATGATATATGAGCTTGTGCATTTCTTAGCATATTTGTTGTGATCTTTCTTGATGGCATATTCATACATCATGATCATATTGCCTACCATCAATTTCATGATAACATAATCATATTGAGCATCCATTGCCATATTCATGCTATTGATCAACCGTCTCACTATGACATCATTTTGCGTCGTGGTTGCATTGATCTTATTCACAACACATTTGTGTGCACAATGAATGCTTTTGCTCCCATGAATGCTTTAAATCTCATTCCATATCATCTTGCTAAGCTTCATGTGCTTTGTCATGAACAACCTTGCCTCGCGGACTCATTCTTACATGATGGACACCTTGCATGCGCTAACCATTGTATTTCCAAGTGCCGTTTGTGTTTGCTCTTTTTGCATGTGTACCACTCCGGAAACACCTTGGAGTACTTGGATTGCGCCATGACTTCCACTCCGTCCAATTACAAGTCCATCCACGACAACTGTTTCCATGGTGATGAGGATTTCGATCCGAGGTCGGATCTTTCCCAAGGGAGGGGAGATGATGCGGAGCATCCTACGATCATCCCCATGTACACTCGAGCCTACGCCATTGGACCTAAGGTGAACCCGCTCCTAAATGCTTCTCCTTTCCATTCATGTGAGAGGAACCCGCTCCTACCTAATGCAAGGACACTACACATGCCTAGGTACCAAGGAGACCCTCTCGGAGATGCTCGGAATGATGGACAAGTCCCCAAGTACAAGGATGAAGGAGCACGGCGAGAGGAACCGGAGAAAGTCTACAGGCCCCGGACATCCGGCCCTGGCCCGGACATCCGGCCCCTGAAGATGTCAACAACAGCAGCAGCCCAGCAACCTAAGTGCTACAGGGCCCGGACATCCGGCCAGGCCCCGGACATCCCACCCGTCCCGCAAGCCCGGACATCCGGCACCAGCCCGGAAATCCGGCGCCCAACACAGAACGTCTAGAAGCTGGATCTCGCCAGCCCTGACATCCGGCCCAGCGCCCGGACATCCGGCGTCTCGGGAAAGCCCGGACAACCAGCCCGTCGCCCGGACATCCGGCTCCTCCTGCCTGCGTGCAGTGTATCCGGGCCGAAAGCCCATGTACCCCTTCGCCCCTTAGACTATATATACTCCCCCTCCACCTACGTTTTAGGGTTAGCAAAGGATTAGCTCATTTAGAGATAGAGCTTTGCTCATCCATTACGGATCTACTCCACGAGAGAGACCGCGGCCCCTCTATGGAGAAGATCACCTTGGATTCAAGACCCCCTCTTGGGTGGCCCCCATCAAGACCTCCTTACGGAGAAGAACCGGTTACCTTTGTATCGTCCTTTGTTGACTTTGGATCTTGTATCTTACCTCTGTGTTCATTGATCTAGCGCATGTATGATCTATTCTTGTTGGTTGAGTGATTTCTCTCGTGTTTCCCTCGTGTTTCCCTCGTGTTCATCGCGTTCTTCGTAGGGATCCGCTCCTTTCATGAAAGATCGGCCATCTAGGGTTCCACCCTACATCAGGGATCCTACAGCAGCAAGGACCAGCTTCCCTACCGATAGCTCATCTAACAGAACTCCCAAGTTAAGTGTGTCGAGGCTTGAGTAGTCATCAGATGGGTGACTGGATGGGAAGTGGCCTCGATGTTAAATTAACTGATGTGATGGGTCACTGTAAACATTTAATTGCGCTGAATGTATATAGTGCTCCATCATATTAGTTGAATTAACCTCGAGGTCCTTGTTTTGTAATTTTTGACATTTTTTGTTTTTTGTACACATGTTGATTGGCTTGAAGAAGGTCTATCTCGTTACTTTTTGATAATTTCTGTTTTTTGAACACATGTTGATTGGCTTGAATGAAGGTCTATCCCGTTACTTTATGACATATTTCCAAAACATGGACCCCGAGGTTAATTCAACTAATAGGACGGAGCACTATATACATTCAATGCAATGAATTTTTTTCCAAAAAAAGTGCTATGATTTCCGTGAAACTTATAAGTCATGTATGTCAAATTAACCTATGTGTACTTGTTCTCGAATTAACCTCCAGGCCTTTTTGCCGCGTATCACACACATCTTGTTAAGTTGAACCGTTTATGTTCTCTTCCGTAATCGAAAAAAGTTCATTCGACTGAACCGTATGCCGTATATCACACACACCTTGATCTGGTGACCGTTTCTGTTGCTTTCCCTAATAGCAAACAGTTCATCAGAGTGAACTGTATGCCGTATATCACACACACACATTGATATGGTTGCCCGTTTCTGTTGTTCTGTCTAATCGCAAACAGTTTGTCTGGATCAACCGGATGCCCTACATCGCACATGCAACTAAAATCTGAGCCGTGTTTGATGGCTCCGCCATCGCAAACATTGGGCACCTTTTTGACGGTTGTTTTACACCACTGTTTCTGATTATTGCATCGCACACAGTTTCATCGAAGGGTCTCTGATCGTAGTGCCGCGTTAGCAGCATCCTGCAGTAGTGACTGTCAATAGGTCCTGGAAGAATTGGTCTAATAAATTAGATGATGCAGTTTGGGCTTATAGAACAACATATAAAAATCCTATGGGTATGTGATGTAGGGTAGAACCCTATACGGCCGATCTTTCACGAAAGGAGCGGATCCCGCGATGAACACGAAGAACACAAGGGGAAATCCTGAAAGGAAACACAAGAGAAACACTCAAACCAACGAGATTAGGTCACACACATGCTAGATCCAAGTACACATAGAGATCACACGGTCCAAATCCAACAAGAGACGATACATAGGGTAACGGTTCTTCTCCGTGAGGAGGTCTTGATGTCTTCCCGAAAGGGGTCTTGAATCCAAGTGGATCTTCTCCGAAGAGGTGTCGGTCCCTCACGGTGGAGTAGATCCGGATGGATGAGCGAGGCTCTATCTCACATATGAGCTATCACAACGCTGATCTTAACTAGGAGGAGGAGGAGGTCTATTTATAGTCTTAGTGCAAATGGGGGGCGAAGTGAAGGGGTACATGGGCCTTGGCCCGTAACTGTGCGCAGACAGGTACGGGACGTCCGCTGGAGATCGGTCGTCCGGTGGCTCGTGGGCTTCCGGACGTTCGGTGGTCGCCGGACATCCACTATTTTCGTTCTGTGAAGGTGACGCCGGACGTCCGGTGACTTCGGACTTCCACTAATTTTGGCTCAGGTGTGGTGGCGCCGGATGTCCGGTCCTGGCCGGTCATCCGCTTGCTGGGAGGTATGGCCGGTCATCCGGTCCTAGCCGGACGTCCATTCATTGTAGCTTGTGTTGGCCGGGACTTGGGCAGGTTGGGCTTCAGGTGACGAACGTCCGGTCCCGACCGGTCGTCCGGTGGCTGTAGCTTCCGTGGCAGCTCTTCTTCTTGTCCTTCACACTTGGTGTCCTCGCCGACTTGTCCGTTGGATGTAGCTGCTCCATGGCCTTCCTCCAAGTACCTGATCACACATAGTGATTCCGCTTGAGGTAGCAGCCATGTCTCATGTATAGAAAGTGGTAATTCGAAGAGGAGCGAGTTCACCTTATCTTCGATAGCCTTTACTCAGGCTCTTGTCATTGGTCCAAGTGGTGTCGTGAGAGATGTAGGTAGGTCCATGGGGATGACCTTGGGATGCTCCGCATCAGTATGTCTCCTTATAAAATGGTTTATGGAAAAGCTTGTCATTGGCCTCTTGAGTTAGAACATAAAGCATATTGGGCAATCAAAGAACTCAACTATGATTTCAAACTTGCCAGTGAAAATAGGTTATTTGATATTAGCTCATTAGATGAAAGGAGAACCCATGCTTATGGAAATGCCAAATTATTTAAAGAAAAAGTTAAAAGATGGCATGATAAAAGAATTCAAAAGCGTGAGTTTAAAGTTGGGGAATATGTTCTTTTGTAAAACTCTCGTTTTAGATTCTTTGTAGGAAAAATCCTCTCAAAATGGGAAGGACCCTATGTTATCAAGGAGGTTTATCGGTCTGGAGCTATCAAAATAAATAATGCCGAAGGTACTAACCCGAAGGTTGTCAATGGGCAACGAATAAAACATTATATCTCAGGTACGCCCATTAATGTTGAAAGTAATATTATCCAAACTTTGACACCGGAAGAACACATAAAAGAGTCCTTCCGGAACACTCCAGAATCGTGAAAATAAGGAGCTATGTGATACGGTAAGTAAACGGACTCCAAAAAATCCGCAAAAATATTTTTGGTCAGTTTTGGAATATTTAGAAAATTAGGAAAATAAGAAACTTCCAGGAAGCGTACCCTGGTGGGCACAAGACACCAGGGCGCGCCTGGCTAGCCAGGCGCCCCTAGGTGGGTTGTGCCCACCTGGGGTACCTTCCAGACTCCGTTTTTCTTCCGTTTGCTTGTCTCCCAAGATAAAAAATCTTTATATACCCCCGAAACCTATTGACCACCGTATCGCGGATAAATCTTCTGTTTTCTTTTCCTTGCTGTTTTCTATCAGACCCCGTCCACCATGGCCGCTTCAAGCTCCTCCAAGGACAAGTTCTTAGAGAACGTCATCAACCCATATTTGCGAGAGGTGGTGCAGCACCCTCAGGCCATCCAGATGCATGAGGGGGTGCTGCACATCCGCGATGTGCAAGGACCCAAGGGGATGGGAACCGTGGAGGCCAGGCTTGAAGCTATGGAGTAGGAAGTCTTCAGGTGCAAGGGGATGGTGGAGCGTGGACTTAATGCCAATCACCTCATGATTATGGACCTTACCCGTGATCTCAAGGTGGATGGTAAGTCCATGAAGTACATCATCTTCACCCTCAACGAGCAAATCAACTTCCTCCAAAGCCATATCTATGATCTTCAAAGCCAAGTCTTTGAATATGAGGCGAGGTTTAAGGGTATGAGTTTGGCTACCAGTTGCAGGACTGTGAGACTCATTCTTCCTCTTATGATGGTGGACCTCTGCCATGGAAACCCGAGGACAATATCACATCTACTTCATCACCACCACCCTCTTCTTCGGCACCAAAAGAAAATTGAGTTTCGGGTATGGGCAGTCCCCTTGGCTTCCGCCAAGCTTGGGGGAGGTGCCCCGGTATCGTATCATCCCCACTATCTTTTGCCTTCACTTATTTTAGTTCGATCTTTTGCTTTAGAGGAATAAAAGTTTAGTTCGATCCTTTCTTTTCGAGAGCTTGCTTAGTGATCTATCCTTGTAATCGTGTGCGAGATATATAATAAATTTGTGTTTGAGTTTTTGCTTTCTTTACTTTCATGTTGCAATAAAAAGAAAGGATATAAATAAAAAGAAAGGAAATAAATGAAAAAGATCATATGCTAATCTGATGGTAGGTGATGACACCACGTAAGGAAAAGTATAAGTAGGAAATTTTATTAGAGACTGACAAACATAGCATTGGTCAATGATGCAACTCATGAAAGAATTAATAAGGGAATAGACGATTCACATATAAATACACTATCCTACAAATCTTCTGTGATTGTGAGCCCCCATCAAAATATTATTTGCCAAAATTGTTGCCGTTGGACAAGGAAGACAAGGTAAAGATTTATGTTTGTTCATATTCACATAGAAGTTATATTGTCATAGATCCTTCAACATGTGGTGCTTGCCCCTATCTTTGCTAGCCAAAAATTCCGCACTAAGTAGAGATACTACTTGTGCATCCAAAAAGCCTTAAACCCAAATCTTATTTTCAAGAGTCCACCATACCTACCTAGGGATTGAGCAAGATCCCTCAAGTAAGTTTTCATCGGTGCAATAAGGAAATAAAAATTGCTTCTAAAAGTCTGAGATCATTTAGTGTAAGAGAAAATTGAGCGTAGTACGAACTTGTGATGGTGAGGAATAAAAGCGACAGACTGCATAATGAATGTCGCTATCACAAGGGGCAATACAATGTGACTTTCTTTTGCACTAAGGGGTTGAGCATACAAACAAATAAGCGCATGGCAACCTCTGCTTCCCTCTGTGAAGGGCCTATCTTTTACTTTTATGTATTTACTTTTATGCAAAGAGTCAAAGTTTTTCCATCTATTCCCTTTTATTTTCTCCTTTGGCAAGCATCATGTGGTGATGAAAGATCTAGGCACATATGTCTAGTTGAATATGGGTGGCATGAGTTATTATTGTTGACATCACCTTTGAGGTGAATACGTTGGGAGGCGAAACTATGAGCCCCTATCTTTTATGTGTCCGGTTGAAACGTTTTGCTCATGTGTATGCGGTGAGTGTTAGCAATCATAGAAGACTATATGATGGTTGAGTATGTGGACTTCATAAAGGCTCCGATACGTGACCCTTCCTGAAAAGATGATGAATTGTAGTTGCAAAGTTGACTGAGAACATAGTTTGTTGGTTTCTAATAGAGTTTATGCTTTATACTTCAATTGTATGATGAATTGTCACTTGTTCATGGGAAGTCTACGATAAAAGTTCTATGATAAAAGTTTTATGTTTAATTTTGTTGTTGTTATAATAATCAACATGATGCTTCTATGTCCGTATTTTGGTTTTATCGACATCTCTCTCTCTAAGCACGTGGACATGTTTTTCGATTTCGGTTTTCGCTTGAGGACAAGAGAGGTCTAAGCTTGGGCGAGTTGATACGTCCATTTTGCATCATGTTTTCCTATTGTTATTTATGATGTTTTTATGCATAATAATTCTTTTTGGAGTAATTCTAATGCCTTTTCTCTCATAATATGCAAGGTACACACAAAGAGGGAGAATTCCGGCAGTTGGAAATCTGGACCTAGAAAAGCTACATTAGGCTACCTATTCTGCACAACTCCAAACAAGCTGAAACTTTGCGGAGAATTTTTATGGAATAAATGAAGAATATTGGAGCAAATAAGTACCAGAGGGGGCCACCCTGGTGAGCACAAGAGACGAGGGCGTGCCTGGGCCCCCAGGCGCGGCCTGCTGGGTTGTGCTCACCCAGGCTCACCTCCGGTGCCCATCTTGTGGTATATAGGTCATTTTGACCTAGAAAAAATAAGGGAAGGATTTTCGGGATGGAGTGCCACCGTCTCGCGGAACTTGGGCAGGAGCACTTTTGCCTTCCGGCGGAGTGATTCTGCCGGGGGAACTTCCCTCCCGGAGGGGGAAATCATCGTCATCGTCATCACCAACACCAACAACTCTCCCATCTTGGGGAGCGTTATCTCCATCAACATCTTCAACAACACCATCTCATCTCAAACCCTAGTTCATCTCTTGTGTTCAATCTTGTTACCAGAACTATAGATTGGTGCTTGTGGGTGACTAGTAGTGTTGATTACATCTTGTAGTTGATTACTACATGGTTTATTTGGTGGAAGATTATATGTTCAGATCCAATATGCTATTTAATACCCCTCTGATCTTGAGCATGATTATCATTTGTGAGTTGTTACTTTTGTTCTTGAGGTCATGGGAGAAATCATGTTGCAAGTAATCATGTGAACTTGATATGTGTTCGATATTTTGATAGTGTGTATGTGGTGATTCCCTTAGTGGTGTCATGTGAACGTCGACTACATGACACTTCACCATATTTGAGTCTAAGGGAATGCATTGTGGAGTAGTAATTAGATGATGGGTTGCGAGAGTGATAGAAGCTTAAACCCTAGTTTAAGCGCTATTTCGTGAGGGGCCGATTGGGTCCAAAAGTTTAATGCTATGGTTAGAGTTTATTCTTAATACTTTTCTCGTAGTTGCGGATGCTTGCGAGAGGGTTAATCATAAGTAGGAGGTTCTTTCAAGTAAGAACAACACCTAAGCACAGGTCCACCTACATATCAAATTATCAAAGTAGCGAACACAAATCGAATCAACATTGTCAAAGTGACTAGATGAAATTCCCGTGTGCCCTCAAGAACGCTTTGCTTACTATAAGAGACTGTTTTGGCCTATCCTTTGCCTCAAAAGGATTGGGATACCTTGCTGCACTTTTGTTACTATTATCATTACTTGCTCGTTACAAATTATCTTGCTACTGAATTACTCTACTAGTTACAATTTCAGCACTTGCAGACATTGCCTTGCTGAAAACCACTTGTCATTTCCTTCTGCTCCTCATTGGGTTCGACACTCTTACTTATTGAAAAGAGCTACAATTGATCCCCTATACTTGTGGGTCATCATTGTCGTCCACCACTGCCGGGTCGATGGTGTACACCATCGAGAGATTCGTCTCCCTCGCATGGGTCTCCACTTTATGCTCGCCGAACTCCATGGGAGCACCGCTAGACATCCTCTCTCTACGTGTCGTCGTGGGTGTGCTTGTTGTGTTGTCGGTCATGATCGAAAGGTTGAAGAGACTAAGGTTATAATGGCAGCGGGAATTAAAGGGGAAGCTGGACGGCCTGGAATATTGGCACGCCCGGATGGCAGTTCTAATTTGCAGCGTGTAACTCCATCGTGCCGCACGTAACTGCATTGTGGCAACGCGCGAGGCGCAACCGCATGCACATGGGGCCCTCGACGTGATCGTGCGCAGGCCCAACCGCTGGCAGAGTGCACGCGGAGGGACGTGAGCAGAGCACTCTGCGGTTGCCTCAATGACGAGCAACCATATATATGCATATAGAAGTTGAACATGCAAGGAAAAGCTGTCCACAAGCCGAGCGCATGGAGGTACGCGAGCAGAGTGCGCTGAGGGACGCGAGCAGAGGCCAGCACAGTGATACATTGCAAAATAAGACGAACTGTGCGAGCGATGTCGGAGACATCAAGCACGAATCAGGTTAGAGTTGTGTTTGCGGTACGTGGCATACCGTTGATCCACCCGAGCTGTTTGTTAAGGAATAAGCCGTGTGTTTTGGGCAAACGCTTGTTGGTATACAACCTTCTTCGATTGATGAATTCATAACCGACGGGTTCCCTAGTGTGGTCCGTGTGCGATGTGATATGCTCTGTCTATAGAACGTCAACATATATACTTATAAGAACAACATTGCATAACCAAATTAAGCATACAATTACATAAGTGACTACACACATAACATTTCCACACACCAAAGTAAGCAATTACATGCATACTAAACTAGGAGAAACAAGCATCTAATCATCTACATATTATTGCGACAATGTTTGCCATTGCTCTGCTTCCGGCTGGATCCCTGGTCGTGAATGGTTAATAAAATCTAAGTCTATTTCATATCAAGGTCAAAATAGTACTACCAATCTACGAGTCTCATACGATGCCATTTCAATGATTGTACCACAAAAGCCCGAAATATTACAAGGTTCAAATTCCAGAGTTACATGGCTCAAATTCGAAGATTACAAGGTACAAACTGATATTAGAAATGAAATTCAGCTCATTCAGCTGCAAACGCCCGTCCTGATCAGCTGAACATGGATATAAGAGAAGTTCAAACTAAAAATAAAAATAGTAAGGCCGGTTTCAAAACCTCATCATTTCTACAAAGGGATCGGCCGCTGATAAGTCATGTATGGGGTTGACACAATGACTTCCAATTACTCTATCATATGCACTTCCAATACGAAGTTTAGCTTTTTTGGAGCCTCTTCAATTCTGTAGTAGCTGCCGGCTCTGATCAACAAACCATTCATATTTCCTATTTAAATGCATGTTCAACCTCATTACCTTCAGCATCCTTGCTCTGGCAACAAAGAACCTGGCGAATATAATCTCCGGTAAGGTCCCTCGATAGGAGTTCAAAGTAATTTTTCAGAGATGTAGATCCACGCATTCGATGTGATTGTCGTTATAAACATTATCCACCACCGGGCCTATTATTATCTGCAAAATAAGAGAACGTGTTAGTGCCTACATGCATTTTTGAACACTACTACACGCCTAATTGGTTTGCAGGATTTCTAAAATGCACCAACGTGCCATCTTTGATCTGACATGATTAACATGGGCATTTGATTATAATCTAGAAAAAGGTAGCCTTCTTCACAAGAGGTTGGAGTGGATGAAAAATTCCCTAAGAAAACTAGTACAGATGAATCCAAAGGAGAAATGCTTATGGATTGTAACCATATGAATCAAGCAACCAATATGGGGTGGGGGTGTACGTCCTAAAATCCTCCAAAATTCCTTCAGAAATCGTAGTACATTTTCATTATAAACTTGGGAAAAGGTGCAAAAAATTGAACTCCCTTATGGTTAACATTTAACAGGAAAGGAACATCACCTCGATATACAGCTTCTTCAGGCACGTAAAGCATCTCAGGCAACTGACAACTTGGTCCAGGTTGGGGCCGATAGGTTCTAGTGCTAAGACCTTCACTGTGCACAGAATCTGGGTGAAGCTTTTCTGGATGACAGATGAACATACATCTTCAAAACTAGAAATAATGTTGATATCAAGAAGGAGAGGTAGAAGGCGACTGTTGTACCTGAAAGTAGGAGTATTTGACAGACGAGTAGCCCACCACTGTCAATTTTGATGCAGAAATGACATTGATTCTTGTTGGACCTTGTTGATCAACTACAAGTAATCTCTCAAGTGATGGTGTGTCCTCAATGACCATATTGTGGTCCACCTTTTGTGATCTCTCGTTGCAGCACCAACAACACACACAAATAGTCCGGAGAGTCTTGGAGATGATGTGGAAGCTACTCGACCAATTCATCGCCTGGAGACGAAGGAACTCGAGTGCAGTACAGCCGCGGAGCAGGCACTCCATGTCATCCTTTGGGATGCAGACGGCGACGAGCTCGAGGTGCTTCAATCGTGGTAGAAAAAGAGTGGGCGCGTCATTAAGGGGGGTGGTAGTTCATGAACTTGGCGAGGCGCAGCATGGGCGCGAAGCGGAGCGCGGACGTTGGTAGCGAGCGCATATGCCCATCATTAAAACTGAGCTCCTCGAGCTGATCTAGGGCAGGGGATCAGAACCACTCGTCAAGCTTGGCTCGGTCCTTGCCATTGGAACAGAACTTGCCCGTGATAAGGCCTTTGATTGGGCCATGGTGACTGCCAAGGATCTAGGAGAACGCATCCAAGCTTTTGCGACAGCTATGGTAGAGCTCGTGGGCGTCGAGGAGGTCGAGAGTGGTGGAGAGCCATAGGGGGCGCCACCGCCGGGAAAGTGCGGTTGTCCTCGCCCCATATTTGATTGGGAGGATGATGACTGTCAACATATCATCGGGGAGGCTGCGGATGAAGTCTAGGCCTGCTGGAGTCGCTTGCGGTTCTTTCTCAACCCGCCTCCGCTTGTTGGCAGCCTTGTTCTCCACCTCGTCGGTGGCGACGGAAACCTCTGTCTCTGTATTCACGCCGTGCTCCCGTGCTTTAGCAGCCCCGGCGTCACCACTCCCTCCGATGGGGCGCTTCGGCGACATCCTCATACACTGACGGCTTTGAGGACTGAGAACGGCGTCAAGGATGCGGGCGGAGAGAGAGGATTGTGTGTGTGGCGAGGATGGGGGTGACGGCTTTGAGGACTGAGAGCAGCATCGAGGATGCGGGCGGAGAGAGAGGATTGTGTGTGTGAGGATGGGGGGTGCGACCGCTCGGGCGCGCCATTAATACGGACCAGTGGGAGCGAGGTGGGCGGCGGTCAAAGGCTGTCTCGCTTCCCGGTGAGCCTGCGCGTTGGACATCTGGCATTCCTATACCATCATTTCACGGAGCGAGGTGGGCGGTGGTCAAAATCAATCCTCAAGATCTGGCTTCGAATTATTAGCACACACACTAACCCTAGTCGGATTATTAGCAAAAAAATCATTTGTACAGAACAAACAATTAATCACTAACCATAGATACCATTCAAACAATCAATACACTACACGGATCTAACAAATCTTACTCTGATTTCATGGACTGGGTGAACATAACCAAGGGTTTCTGTTCCAACAAAGGGGGGGGGGGCTAACCGGTTTTCCATCGGAGTCCGAGTTGTTGCCGTAGTAGCTATGGACGGGGTGTGCGGCCGCCTATTATGACCAGCGGATCAGGCGCGCCATTAATATTGTATCATCCCAATTTTCAATTTGGATGCTAATCATTAGGTCATCATATGCATCCATCATTCTTGCATTTTATTTGGTTTTATTTGGACATTTTGATCCTAGAGACCTTAAGCAACTCAAGGACCATTTGAGAGAGTTGGAGGTTTTCATAAAATCCATTTCTGAATTTTTCAAAATTGGTAAAATTGGATCAAAATGATTTTTATTTGAATTTATTTTTTTCCAATTATTTGGAAAATAAATAAAATAATGAGAGAAGATAATATGACTTCTTCAAAACAGAGGAAATAACGGAAATTTAATTTTAAATAAAAATATTTGTTTTATTCCAATTTTATTTGACATTTTATTCGAGTAAATTAGGGAATAATTGCATTTTAAAAAATTGCATTTTAGCCTAGAAAAATTTTCATGTTGTCCTAAATATTAGTAGAGGACTGTGAAAATTGTTTTTGGGATTTTAGGATTTTTATTTATTTTATTTTGGATTTTTTTCCGTTTGGGCGAAATTATTAAAAAAAACTTTTCGGACCAACTAGGCCGAAGCCCAGCCGGCCCACGTGCGCCGCCGCCTCCCCGGAGTCCGCCTCCAGCATGCGCCGCCGCCGCCCGAGAGTCCGGCTCGAACTCCCGACGCCGCCGTCACCCCTCCCCCGGCCTTTATAAGGCGCCGCCCCGGTCCCCTCTCGCCTCAGCCGTCGCACCCCGCCTCCCGCCGCCGCCTGCCCCCGCTGCCGCAGCCGCACGCGCCGCCGCCTCCCGCCAATCCCCGTCGCCGACGATGCCGCCGCCCGACGCCGCTGCCGCCGCTCGCCGGAGTTCGCCGCCGCCTGTTTTTCCGCCCCGAACCACCCCGAACCGGTATAAAACCGAACTGCCGCCCTGGTTTTTTTCGGTTTATTCGTTTAGGTCGGTTTTACTTTTAGGGTTCGCTAATTAGCGAATGTTCACCCGATCTTCTCTATTAGCGAACGAATTCGTTCGTTAGTCTCTGTTAGCGGACGTTCGGCCAATAGATTTTTCTTTTTAGTTTTATTTTCGGCCAGGGACCTTTCTGTAATTACTTTTATCACAGATTAGTCCCTGATGTTTAAACCTTCGTTACTTTTTACTCGTTTGTCCAAATCTAGTGAAACCAACGCCAAAATCTTGGTCGTGTTCCCCTCTGGCCAGATAATCAACTTGAACATGATTTTGAAAATTTAAAATTTGGTTTAAAGCGTATTTGAATTTGAACTTCTTTTGATCGTAGTTTGAGTTTCGTAACTCCGATTCGATTGATTCTTTTTGCAAATCGAAGCTCTTCACTTGTATTTTCTATTTAGATCTTTTCTTTTGGGTTTTACCTTTGCATATTATGCTTGAGTGCTTATGTATGCTATTGTTTGTCCACGATAGAGTTTCCGGAGTGCGAGGCTTGCTACTACGAATCTCTAGGGTTTTCCGATCGTCAGCAAGGCAAGTAACACTTGGATCATACCCCTTTATTACCCAGTTTTTTATGCATTAGATTCAACTCTCAAACATTGCATGAGTAGGACTTGTTAACATGTGGGTATTGGGATGTAGTTGATGAGGTAGAACCTATTGTCTTGCATTCAAACCTTGGGTGTTACTACGTTATGCTTGCACTGCTATGCTATGCTCGTAGACATGGATTGGTTTGAGTGATTCATGAAAGATGTGAGAATTATTATTAATGGTTAACCCATGGATAATTTAATACACATCTGGGTGGATTTGTTGCGGGCACCTGGGGATATACCAATGTTGTCCAAGGAGATCCCGAGGAACCCGTGTGACCATCCTATGGTTTGCCACCCAGGCTCTATGGGATCATAATGTTATTCATGTGGAAACTTCCGTGTGTAGCCACAAGCCATTATGGGCTCTGGCATAGTTGAGTATGTTGTGTGACCTCTTTTAGTGGTAGACTAGCAGATGTAGGGGATGTAGGTGGTACTGTCTTCCCATAGTAAAGAGTTAATGCTTCTGAAAGACTGTGTTTCGGTCATCCGTTTCTCAAACATCATGTAGTGCGAGAAACTCAACGGAGGAGATCGAGTCTTGTGGGGAAAAGTGCGCAAACCTCTGCAGAGTGTACAAACTAATCATGGTTAGCCGTGTCCCCGGTTATGGACATCTTGAGTATCTGGTGCTTGAATTATTATGTTGATCTCATCACTCTACTTAATTAATTTGTCGGGTTATTAACTTTTAATTTTGGGATTGAGTTGGGGTTACCTTCTCAATGATTTCGACCAACTTTGTAGTTAAATAAAATATATTCCTTTGTTGTAGGGAAAAACTAGCTTTATGCAAAAATGATAACCATAGAGCCTCCACCAGCCATATATGCATGTAGTGATAGCTGTTATTCTGTTCATTGCTCTATAGTGTTATCTTGCCAGCATATTCCATGTGCTGACCTACACAGGCTGCAACGTATTATGTTGCAGAGTTTTCAGACGAAGAGTAAGGTGCCCTAGGTCGTTGTCGTGCACTTAGTTTTGCCGTGGAGTTGGATGGACTAATTTATCTTCGAAGCTTCCGCAGTTATCTTATTTAGATGGCCTTCAGCCATATTATTGTAATAAGTTCTCTTTTTGAGACTCTCGATGTAATAAGTGTGTGATTGAACTTGCAATAAATCCTCGAGTACTGTGAGTGTTAGCAATACCGATCCAGGGATGACACTTAAGCACAGAGACTTGACCGTCTAAGGTCTGGTCGCTACAATTGGTGTCGTATTACACCCCGATAAGTTTCAAGAATTTCAACTTAGTTTTCGATTTATTGGATTTTAAAATCAAGATTCTAGATGTTAGAAATTTCTTGCATGAGGACTAAACATGCACCCAGGGACACATACACATATGATATTGCAATCCATTTTCGTGCACTATCACGGGTCTCATGTAGATCAAACTTGATTTTTGCACATTTCAATCCCTGGGAATTCAATCAATGTATAAAAATCGGACAGATGTTATCTATTTTTTTTCAATTTTCAACACTAAACTCCTTTGGTCGCATGTTCGCTGCAGAAACTTTTTGGCATGCATCTTTGGGCCACATGCATGCGGTGGTCCTAGGACACTCACTCGCGTGGGCCCGCGAGGTCGCCGTCCAACACTATGACATGCAATGAGAGAGGTTAATTTGACCGACAAGGATGGTCATTTTTTGGTTTTTGTTATACGTACGGTAGGAATATATATATATATATATATAGCACACATTGAAGAGGGTGGCCGGGGGCAATACTACGCGTCATATAGGACACTCACTGGCGTGCGATGCTTCCATCCATGGGCCTGCGAGGTTGTGCTCCATCACTTTGACCCATCGCACACGACCTCATTTTTCCCAGCGTGTGTACCAGGAGGGCCTACCCCTGACGGTTTTTGGGTTGTGTGGGAAGGACCCCCCTATCGCAGTCACTCACTTGGCGATGGTTCAGAACGACGTCGCGGAAAGGGGTTAAAAACCATTTGTATAGCACCTCGCTATACCAATGTAAGATTGCTTGCCGGCTTCAATTTAACCTCTCCTTGGCAAAGATGATCACCTCAAGAGACAGCATGATACCAACTTCACCTGGAGATGCAAACAACTGATTAGCACTTTCCTAAAAGCCACTTCTCATATTCTTACTGTTGTCTTCCACATCTCCAAGAACAACAATGAAATTGCTCACAACTGTGCTCACCAGGTTCTCTACTCGAGAGTAGAACATGTTTTTAGTTCTACTCATTCTGTTCATACTAAAGCTTCTTGCCCTATTCTGCAATCCTTTCTTGATTTTCATGAGCAAGGTTATGTAATTCATGTTGTACACCGTCGATGAGTTGAATGAAAATTTGGTGCTTGATGGCGCCTTACTTGTGTAAAAAAAAGAACATAGAAATAACAAAAATTACATTCATGCCTGTAGACCATCTAGCGATGACGCCTAAGGCATGCCGCCATCATCACTCCTCCCTCACCAGAGCCGGGACAAAAAATTTGTAGTAGAGAGTCGGGAAGTCATCGTGCTAGGGCCCATAGGACCAGTGCACCAGAACAACAACCATTACCAATGAAGTGATGTGTAGATCGAAAGGATCCAACCTGTAGACACATGAACGGAGACGAACAAAAGACGATATCCAAGCTAATCCACCGAAGAGCAGCACCGATCAAATTCTATGAGATCCGTCAGAGATGCACCTCCAGACGCACTCCAATGATGCTAGATGTATAACCAAAACGGGGGCTAGATAGAGAAAACCTTATTCCATCTTCAAGGAGCTGCCATCGTCTCATGTTCTTAAGCAGGACACAAAACCTAAACAAACTAAAAAACATCTAAAATCAGAGCGAGATCCCTCCCACTTGCAAGGTCCGGGGTCCACCATGCCTCCATGACACTAGGGTCAGCGGAGACAAGTGTCACACCCAATATGCGATCCTATCCGAGAGGAACTCGAAGGTCCCACCAAGGATAGAGCCGCATATTGAAGACGCTTTGCAAGGTGGATATCATTACATCGTACCATTACATAATAGTTGGGGATACATATATACAAAGGGCATACAAATGCCACATGAATACGTCAATACATAGCAACCATCATATAGAAGAGCGGCATCCACCCTGCTAGCCCAAGCTGCCGACCAGGAACCTATCCCTCAAACAAAGAAGAAGCAGAAGAAGAACTCCAAAACAAGTAAACATCGCTCTCACGTCATGATCATCGCATTACCTGTACCTGCAACTATTGTTGTAGTAATCTGTGAGCCACGAGGACTCAGCAATCCTATTTACATGGGTAACAAGACTAGCAAAGCTTAATGGGTATGGAATGGATAAGTGGTGAGGTTGCGGCAGCACTAAGCATTGTATGATGGCTAACTTATGAGTACAAGAATAAGATGAGAAACTACGCAACGGTCGCAAACTAGTAACGATCAAGAAGTGAACCTGAACTACTTACGTTCAAACATAACCCAATCGTGTTCTCTTCCCGAACTTCGTCGAAAAGAGGCAATCACGTTTACACACGCAGTTGGTGTATTTTAACGAGTTTAGTGTCAAGTTCTCTACAACCGGATATTAAAAAAATCCCATCTGCCACATAATCGCGGGCACGACTTTCGAAAGATTAAACCCTGCAGGGGTGTCCCAACTTAGTCCATCACAAACTCTCATGATCAACGGAGGAAAATCCTCCTCCCAGAACAACCCGATCAAGCTCGGAATCCCGGTTCACAAGACACTTCGACAATGGTAAAACAAAACCAGCAAGACCTCCTAACATGCTGACACCCTGATAGTAGCCGCGCGTATCTTGTCTCAGGCCACGATCGGATGGGAAAGCCTACGAGTAAAACCAGACCTCGAGTTGCCTCGCGGTGGCCCCGTAGTCTGCCCATTTTGGACCAGCAGTCATGAGGAGCACTGGCCCAGGTTGTTAATTAAGAGTCCTCGGGTGCTAGCCAGTCTCTATGCAAGTTTCAGTTGTTATTAGGCAAATGGTAAAACCAATGTTGGGTCTTTCTGGAAGAGTTTTATTCAAAGCAAACTGTCAAGGGGGTCCCATAAACCCCGACCGCGTTAGGAACGCAAAATTCAAGGAACATAACGCTGGTATGACAGAACCTAGGGCGGCAAGAGTGGAACAAAACACCAGGCAAAAGGCCGAGCCTTCCACCCTTTACCAAGTATATAGATGCATTAATTAAATAAGAGATATTGTGATATCCCATGCTATCCATGATATCCATGTCCCAACATGGAACAACCTGCAACTGCACATGCAACTAACAATGCTATAAGAGGGGCTGAGCAAAGCAGTAACATGGCCACACAATGGTTTACTGGGATGGTGGAAAAGGTTAGAGGCTACCATGGCAATTTGGGAGGCTTGATAAACAAGTGGTAGGCAGCGCAACATAGCGATAGCATCGAGAAAATTAGCATAGCAAAGATAGTAATGAGGTCCAAGGTTATGGTCATCTTGCCTGAAATCCCGCTAGGAAGAAGATCGAGTCCAAGAAGTAGTCGAACCAACGTAGTCGAACGAATCCTCACGATCGCAACGAAACAGGAACTATCGAGAAGAAGAACATCCAGAAAGAAGCAAACAACACGGTAAACACACAACAGATAACATGGCATGATGCTCATCCAAGTATGATGCATGACAAGGCTACATGATGCAACTCATGGCAAGAGATGATGCATACAAGAACTCGACATCAAAGTAAGTTTAAATGAGGCCAAATTTCGAATTGGGCACTGGTCAGAACAAAACATTATGTTTAAGTCATTAAACAACAAGTTAAAGTGCACCATGATGATCTACACGTCTTTCGAGTCAAGTTACATATAAGGTTCATTTAATTCGGAGCTACGACCTAGAAGATATGATCAAAACAAGTTAAACATGGCATTGATGCAAAATGCATACAAACATCAAGCACACATACTCAAATCAAGGGTGCAACATGACATGACGAAATTACATGTAAAACCAAGCAAGTTCCATATAGAGCATGATCAAAACGGAGCAACGGATCAACACATACACACAACGCAAGTTTAAACAACAGTCTGCCCAAAACAACAACTAGGCATATGGAAAGCATCAACACAACATGCTACAGGAACAATATGGGCACAAACTTAATATGCACTTAAAGTAGAGATGACATGCTTCAAAACATCTATACTAATCAGGTTCATAAGCATCATGGTTAATTTACTATGATCCATGCAAAATGCAATGTTATGAAATAGATCATGACAGTGAAAAACTGGGCATACATGACATCAGAGTTAATATAGTGGCATGTTGGAGGCATGAAACAAGTATGCTACAGTGCATGAACATGGCATCAAAAGGCATATCATGCTAGTAAATATAATGGGGCTCAAGTAACACAACATGGCATATACATAGGAGCAACAAGTTCAGGGGAACCATCAAAACAATATGCAGCCGTGAAATAAGCTGATTCTCACACAGTAAAATCTAGGAATGCAAAACAGTAACATTATGATGCTGACTTTGGAGGCACATAACAGCACGCATAGCAATTTTAATATTTATTTGAAAGAAATGGGCTTGTAGTAGACATGGCATACTCCAACTTACTCCATGGGCACAACTCCATATGATGCATAGATTAATTACAATGAGGTTTGCAAAAAGGAACATGCTGTTAACAGGTTGACAGATTTAACATGATGACAACTTTAGAGCAAGAATGAGTCAAGCTATAGCAAGTTTATGTGACAACCAAGGGCCTAACATCAAAGTAAATGTAACATAAAGCAAAACACGTCAAATAATCATATGCATATGACTAATGGATTAGTGAGAACCATCAAGCAAAGATGGAAAGTTTTATAACAAACAGCTTTAACTTAGTGAAATCAACAAGGCGGAAACAGATTTAAGATGCACATTTGGATCCAAGAAATAAATATGCTAGATGTCAAGAACATGGCATAAAATGGCAGGGCATGATAGAGCATAACATATATGACAAAACTTGTTTACTAATCATGTTCAAAAGAGGCATGGATATGATGATAGCATCAAGTGAACATGGAAAGAAGATAATAGACATGTAGACATGTTGGTCAAAAGAAAATCACACGTTTCAGACTTAGCAGAACAGTAACAGCAAGTACCCTACTTTGCAAGCTTGTGCTAGTCACCGCAGGGCATTTCATGGCATGAGAGTTATACCATTGCAAAGATGACATGATTATTCTCCTAAAACATCTAGACATGTAGCTCAAACAAAATCACACAAAAAGATATGAAAAAGACAAAATGACAAGTTATAACAGTTTTTAGCACTAAACACCAGCAAGCACTTTTGCAACAGAGATTATGACATGAAGATTAACCCTAACATGAATGCAACAGCCACCATCATAAAGAGCACACTGAGCAGATCATTTCCATATAAAGAATATCATCATCGGACAAATATGCACAAAATTACATCATTTTGAAAGTGCACATGTGATGCTGGAAATGCCAGGGACTTAGTCGAAATCAACAGAAAAACAGATTGAGCGTAAAGTAACTATGTCAGGCATGGGCGGAGTTTAAGGGCGTAGTCCCCCACCTAGGACCTAAGGGCCTGTCAGTGCTGGGCTGGGCCGGTGGAGACGGCTCTGGGCCGGCGGAGAGAAGGCCGGGCCAAGCGGGCGTCAACTCGAGCGACGCGGTGCTCGTTGCCCTCGATCCGGCGACGGCGGGGAGCAGGGGAGGCCGGAGACAGACGGGGACAGGTGGATCCGGTCCGGCCTGGTCGGATCCGCAGCGAGGGCGAGGTGGTGCGCCACGGCGGGGCGGAGGCCGGCTGCGGCGGGCTTGTGGCGGCGCGAAGGGAGGCCAGCGCGGGCGGCGACAAGGCGGGGAGCGGCGGCGGAGGATCCGGTGGCCGGGGCCCTCGAGATCGTCGGATCCAGGCGGGGCGAGGTCACGGAGGCGGCGGGGTCGAGGGCGCGAGGCAGATCGGGAGCTCCTCTTCCTAGAACTCGGGTGAGGGTGGCGGCGTGGTGCGGGCGCCTCCGGCCCAGATCGGCCCGGGGCAGGCCGCGGATGGACTTGGAGGGCCGCAGCGGCTGGTGGGTAGCTGGGGGCGACGTGGCGCAACGCGGTTGGCTGCGGGCGCCGGCGCTGGCGACGGCTGGTGGGTGGGATGGGGCCAAGTGGCGGAGGAGGAGGGGTCGACGCAAAAATCGAGAAAGGGGGAGGCTAGAGGTAGGGGAAGGCTAGGCTGCTAGATCTGGAAGGGGGAGGTGTTTATATAGAGTAAAGGGGTTAGGGTTAGGGGGTTTTGCTCCATTTTCGGACCATTTGATCGCCATCGGATGGTCCAGGGCTGAGGGGGTTGGTAGGTGGGCTAATGGGCTGTGTAGAAGGCCGTGGGTTGTGGGAGAGAAGAGAGAGATAGAGGCCCGACGACTGTTTCCAGAGACCGAAAACGTCCGACGAATAGACCGACTATAGTGCCGCTATAGTTATCCGTTGGGGTATCAAACGGACTCCGAATGCGATGAAATTTGGTAGGCGGTCTACCTACAGCATAACAACACCGCACTCCAACTTTCAACTCATTCCGAGAACATTTTTATCCCACTTATAAAATAATATTTCGCAGGTGCCGCGGGTGATGAGGACATCAATACCACTGTTACACCCACAACCCCTACCGTTACATACAATGGACCAATTACTAGAGCTCGCGGACGCCAATTAAATTACCAGGTACTTTCGTTTCTTGGTAATGATTCTAATGTTCATGAGAATATGATGCTGCCTAAATTGGATACTTTTGTTTTGCTTACAAATGAAGGGCCTAGCTTGGAGAACGATGAACATTGGAGCAAGAACAAGCATGGAGTTGATGGCATGTGCAAGGGGAACAAGAACGGAGTTACAAGTGATGATTTCAGGACTTTGAAGCCACCATAAGGAGTGAATGAAGCCTTGGACGAAATATACAAGATGCCACTTCATAAATTTCGTCCAGAGGCTATTCTAGGTGTTGCGTCACCTTATTATTGGGCCAGGCCCATGTAATTTCGAAATACATAAGTATAGGCTATTTTTAGAGTCCGTATGTGTGGGGAAATAAGAGATAGGGTTGGTTTCGGACCCCTTCCCCAAGGGACACGAATTCCCCCCCCCCCTCTTCCTCCATATATACAGCCCTTAGGGCACCGTTTAGACTTTGGGTTTTGTTTAGATTAAAAGTTCACCATAGCTGCAACTTCGCGTACTTCGTTTGTGTTCAACAACCAGACAAAGGCGTCACAGAACCCCACATTGATCAATAAAGCTTTCCTCTTATATTCACAATATCCAGATTGCAACCTTAGTTTCTTGCTTGTTCTTCGTTTGCCTGCAGGAAACAGACCTTCGTGGTCAGGTTGATCGTGCTCCGGCGTGGTCAATAACCTCTCGGAGTTGGTTTAGCGATTGCTAAGGTGCGATGTCCTCGCACGTTCGTAGTCGAATCGTCAAAGTCTACTTCCTCCAAAATGATAGCCACCATCTCATCGAAAGACGGGACACCTTTGCCTCTATCAAGTGGTATCAGATTTCCAGGTTGCTCGGTGAGATTTTACAGTTTTTTGTAGTTTAGATCGAGTCTGTTCTTCATAACTATAGTCCACGAAAAACCCAAAAAAATATATTAGGGTTAGTTCATCTTATCTGAACCAATCTGAGCCTTTGCATAATATTTTCTTTATTTGGTTTGTTGAATTTGCGGTTGCATCGTCGTGTCAAGTTGCTGGTCCTAGCGTCTAGTACTTTAGAGTTTCGAGTTCTGTTCACAAGTTGTCACGCCGCCGCCGCACCATCGTCATCACCGCTGCCATATACCACCATCGTCATCGCCGCTACCATATACCACATATCCACTGCCATCACGCTAATCCGAGTCCACCTGCATCACAGATTCGCCACCGGTTCGTGTTCCATCGCCATACAAATATCCGCCACCAGTCCGAGTTTCCACCAGATTCATCTCCGCCACTAGTCCTAGTCCGAGTCCAGTAATTATTGCTTTGTTCTCGATTTCCAGATCACGCGATACTCCGAGTCGTGACAAAATAGGACTCCCCAACTTCCGAGCCATCCGCAGAAGAAAAATAGTTCCAGTTTCAAAAAAAACTAAGTCTGGAAAATTCTGGCTAGGTAGTTTTTAGGACGTTTGTAGACTTTTTCGAAAAACTTTGTTGCGGAGGAAAAAAAAGAGGAAAAAAAGTGCAAAAAAAAGTGAAAAAAGAAAAAATCAGAGTGTGCTCCTCCCTTGTTTACGTGCAGCGCCGTGATTTTGTTAGTGTTCTAGGCTCGCGTCTCTAGTACGGTCTAGCCTAGGACCAGCACAGTACCGTCGTTGAGCGTTTATTCAACTTTGCATCTCTGAATTGATTACTGCCGACCCTTTTTGCTAACATATTATAAGTCTTCCCAACTCCACATACATCTACATCGTGCGTTTGACTCTCCCTGGTAATCCCTCTATCCAAGCTTTGAGAGTTTTGACTAGATCGGTTGCCGATCACCGCCTGCTGCTGGGTAAGAACTGGTAAGAATTTGAGATTTGCTTGACGGATTTGTGACACCCACCACCACCACCACTTGTTAGTAGTCTATAGGATCATATTTGTGTGTGTTTCTATTACTGCTAACCATGCCAGGATCATAAGCCGACGAGATTGATTGGGAGAACTTAACAAACAAGGATCTTCATGATAAGTTTCAGCAAATGATGACTGAACAGGTGCAAGATGTGCTGAACAATTTTGAAGAGGCCATGGACAAGAACACTGGCCTTGAGAAGACGTTCGAAACAAAGCTTGATAACAGATTTAATGAACTGCTTGCGCGTCTTCCACCACCAGCTCCACCTCTACAACAACAACAACAACAACAACAACAACAACGACGACGACTACCTCCACGTCGGGAAACAGCCGTCCGCCGAGCGAGCCGTGTCCCTCTTCAGCCTAGCCAAACTGCTAGTGCTGCTGTTGATACTTCTGTGGCTCCTACTGCTGATGTGGAGGAGGATGATTATGTGGGAGATTACGAGAATGAGGTTGATCAAAATCAGAACTACGTGCAACCACCAGCACCACAACCACGAGGTCGTCCTCATGCAAATAATGGCAATGTTAGGGCTCCCCCTCAGGTACGAGATCGTGACCATCTCCCTAAACTGAAATTGAATATTCCACCATTTGAGGGTAGATATGTTCCTGATATATATCTTACTTGGGAGTTAGAAACTGAACAATGATTTACATGTTCACATTATCCTGAGGAGAGACGTGTTCCTGCTGCTGTTTGTGCTTTCACTAGCTTTGCATGTGTTTGGTGGTCTAAACATTGTAGATTATATCCTGTTCCAGCTACTTGGGCTGCTTTGAAAACTGCTATGCGTACTCGTTGGGTTCCACCATATTATCAACGTGAATTACTTCAAAAATTGCAATGCTTAAGACAAGGAAAAATTATGTAGAAGAATATTATGAGGAATTACAAACTGGCTTGATTAGATGTGGTATTGTTGAGGAGAATGAAGCTATGCTTGCACGTTTTATGGGTGGATTAAATAGAGAGATTCAGACCATTCTAGAGTATAAGGATTATAATAATGTCACTCGTTTATTCCATCTTGCTTGTAAAGCTGAACGTGAAGTGCAGGATCAACAGGCATTGGCGCGAACTAACTTTTCTGTAGGTCGACCTTCACCATGGACACCACGTGCATCATCTACTTCCACTGCACCATCACCTCCTTCAGGTGCCACCTCCAACCGTGATACAAGAAAGCAGGCACAACCACCACTATCTGCCAAGAGCACACCTGCCGGGCCTGCACAGAGCTCTTCTTCTTCCATGGTGTCAATAGGGCACACAAGTGATATTATTTGTCGTCGTTGTAAGGGAAGAGGACATTTTGCGAGAGAATGCAAATCTCAGCGTGTGATGATTGCTACTGAGGATGGTGGGTATGAGTCCGCTAGTGAGTATGATGAGGAGACTTTGGCTCTTATTACACATGAAGAACACGGTGGAGATGATTCTGATCATGAGACGCAATACATGGCTGCTGAAGATGCTCACAGGTACGAATGTTTAGTTGCTCAACGTGTTTTGAGTGTGCAGGTTACACAAGCTGAGCAAAATCAGAGGCATAATTTGTTCCATACAAAGGGAGTTGTGAAGGAACGTTATATTCGCGTCATCATAGATGGAGGGAGTTGCAACAACTTGGCTAGCATGGAGATGGTGGAGAAGCTATCTCACCACAAGACCACATCCACATCCTTACTACATCCAATGGTTCAACAACAGCGGCAAGGTTAAGGTAACACGTACTGTTCAGGTGCATTTTAGTATCTCTACATATGCTGATTATGTTGATTGTGATGTGGTACCTATGCAAGCATGTTCCTTATTACTTGGTAGACCATGGCAATTTGATAAAAATTCTGTACACCATGGTAGAAACAATCAGTATACTCTTGTTCATAAGGATACAAATATTACTTTGCTTCCTATGACTCCGGATTCCATTTTGAAAGATGATATTCATCGAGTTAATAAAGCAGAACAGGAGAAAAATAAGAGTGAAAATCAGATTGTGGCAAAAGAATTTGAGCAACAAATGAAGCCTAATAATAAACCATCTAGTGTTGCTTCTGAAATTAAATTGAAAAGTGCATGTTTACTTGCCACCAAATCTGATATTGATGAGCTAGTTTTTAGCAAATCTGTTTGCTATGCTTTTGTGTGCAAAGAGGCATTATTTTCATTCGAGGACGTGCCTTCCTCTTTGCCCCCTGCAGTCACTAACATTTTGTAGGAGTTCTCTAACGTCTTCCCACAAGACGTGCCACCGGGGTTACCACCTATTCGAGGGATTGAGCATCAAATTGACTTAATTCCCGGTGCGTCGCTACCCAACCGTGCACCATACCGTACCAATCCAGAGGAGACGAAGGAGATTATGCGTCAAGTACAAGAGCTGCTCGACAAAGGTTATATTCGCGAATCCCTTAGTCCTTGTGCTGTTCCTATTATTCTAGTGCCGAAAAAGGATGGTATGTCGCGTATGTGTGTTGATTGTAGAGGCATTAATAATATTACTATTCATTATCGTCATCCTATTCCTAGGCTAGATGATATGCTTGATGAATTGAGTGGCTCTACAATATTCTCCAAAGTTGATTTGCGTAGTGGATACCATCAAATTCGTATGAAATTGGGAGATGAATGGAAAACAACATTTAAAACTAAGTTTGGTTTATATGAGTGGTTAGTCATGCCTTTTGGGTTAACTAATGCACCTAGTACTTTCATGAGACTAATGAACGAAGTTTTACGTGCTTTCATTGGACGATTTGTGGTAGTCTATTTTGATGATATACTGATTTATAACAAATCTTTGGAAGAACATTTGGAACATTTACGTGTTGTTTTTATGGCTCTACGTCATGCACGTTTGTTTGGTAACCTTCGGAAGTGCACCTTTTGCACTGACTGAGTATCTTTTCTTGGCTATGTTGTTACTCCACAGGGAATTGAAGTTGATAAAGCCAAGATTGAAGCTATTGAGAGTTGGCCGCAGCCCAAAACGGTCACACAAGTGCGGAGTTTTCTTGGACTCGTTGGTTTCTATAGGCGTTTTGTGAGAGATTTTAGCACCATTTCTGCACCTCTCAACGAGCTTAGAAAGAAGGATGTCCCTTTTGTTTGGGGTACCGCACAGGAAGAAGCCTTCATGGTATTGAAATATAAGTTGACACATGCTCCTTTACTCCAACTTCCTGATTTTAATAAGACTTTTGAGCTTGAATGTGATGCTAGTGGAATTGGATTAGGAGGTGTGTTATTACAAGATGGCAAACCTATTGCATACTTTTCTGAAAATTGAGTGGGCCTAGTCTGAACTATTCTACTTATGATAAAGAATTGTATGCTCTTGTTCGGACTTTAGAAACATGGCAACATTATTTATGGCCCAAAGAATTTGTTATACATTCTGATCATGAATCTTTGACACACATTAAAAGTCAAGCAAAACTGAACCGTAGACATGCTAAATGGGTTGAATTCATTGAGACTTTCCCTTATGTCACTAAACACAAGAAGGGTAAAGAAAATGTTATTGCTGATGCATTGTCTCATCGTTATACTATGCTTTCACAACTTGACTTTAAAATATTTGGTTTGGAGACCATAAAAGATCAATATGTGCATGATGCTGAATTTCAAGATGTATTGCATAATTATAAAGAAGGTAGAACATGGAACAAGTTCGTCGTTAACGATGGATTTGTGTTTCGTGCTAACAAGCTATGCATTCCAGCTAGCTCCGTTCGTCTTTTGTTGTTGCAGGAGGCGCATGGAGGAGGACTAATGGGACACGTTGGCGTGAAGAAGACGGAGGATATACTTGCTACACATTTCTTTTGGCCAAAGATGAGACGGGATGTTGAGCGTTTTGTTGCTCGCTGCACTACATGTCAAAAAGCTAAGTCCCGACTCAATCCTCATGGTTTATATATGCCTTCGCCTGTACCTAGTGTTCCTTGGGAGGATATATCTATGGACTTTGTTTTAGGTTTAGCTCGAACAAAGAAGGGGAGGGATAGCATATTTGTTGTCGTGGATAGATTCTCGAAAATGGCACACTTTATACCATGTCATAAAAGCGATGATGCTGTTAATGTTGCTGATTTGTTCTTTCATGAAATTATTCACTTGCATGGTGTGCCAAATACTATTGTTTCAGATCGTGATACTAAATTTCTTAGCCACTTTTGGAGATGTTTATGGGCTAAGTTGGGGACTAAACTGCTTTTTAGTACTACTTGTCACCCCCAAACTGATGGACAAACTGAAGTAGTCAATAGAACCTTGTCTACTGTGCTTAGGGCTGTTTTGAAGAATAATAAGAAAATATGGGAACAATGCTTGCCTCATATTGAATTTGCTTATAATCGTTCATTGCATTCTACTACTAAGATGTGCCCTTTCGAAATTGTGTACGGTTTCCTACCTCGTGCACCAATTGATTTGTTGCCTCTTCCATCTTTGGAGAATGTTAATTTTGATGCTAAAGAACATGCTGAATTGATTTTAAAAATGCATGAGTTAACTAAGGAAAACATTGAGCGTATGAATGCTAAATATAAACTTGCTGGAGATAAGGGTAGAAAACATGTTCTGTTTGCACCTGGAGATCTTGTTTGGTTACATTTGCGTAAGGATAGATTTCCTAATTTGTGCAAATCAAAGCTAATGCCACGTGCTGATGGTCCTTTTAAGGTGTTAGAGAAAACAAATGATAATGCATATAAACTTGAGCTACCTGTAGATTTTGGGGTTAGTCCCACTTTTAACATTGCAGATTTGAAGCCTTATTTGGGTGAGGAAGATGAGCTTCCGTCGAGGACGACTTCATTTCAAGAAGGGGAGGATGATGAGCACATCAATACCATTGTTACACCCACAGCCCCTACTGTTACATATAATGGACCAATTACTAGAGCTCGCGCACGCCAATTAAATTACCAAGTACTTTGTTTCTCGGTAATGATTCTAAGGTTCATGAGAATATGATGCTACCTAAATTGGATACTTTTGTTTTGCTTACAAATGAAGGGCCTAGCTTGGAGAAGGATGAACATTGGAGCAAGGACAAGCATGGAGTTGATGGCATGCTCAAGGGGAACAAGAACGGAGTTACAAGTGATGATTTCAGGACTTTGAAGCCACCATAAGGAGTGAATGAAGCCTTGGACGGAATATACAAGATGCCACTTCATAAATTTCGTCCAGAGGCTATTCTAGGTGCGTCGTCACCTTATTATTGGGCCAGGCCCATGTAATTTCGAAATACATAATTATAGGCTGTTTTTAGAGTCCGTATGTGTGGGGAAACAAGAGATAGGGTTGGTTTCGGACCCCTTCCCCAAGGGCCACGAAATCCCCCCCCCCTTCCTCCATATATACAGCCCTTAGGGCACCGTTTAGACTTTGGGTTTTGTTTAGATTAAAAGTTTGCCATAGCTGCAACTTCGCGTACTTCGTTTGTGTTCAACGACCAGATAAAGGCGTCACAGAACCCCACCTTGATCAATAAAGCTTTCCTCTTATATTCATAATATCCAGATTGCAATCTTAGTTTCTTGCCTGTTCTTCGTTTGCTTGCAGGAAACAGACCTTCGTGGTCAGGTTGATCGTGCTCCGGCATGGTCAATAACCTCTCGGAGTTGGTTTAGCGATTGCTAAGGCGCGACGTCCTCGCACGTTCATAGTCGGATCGTCAAAGTCGACTTCCTCCAAAATGATAGCCACCATCTCATCGAAAGACGGGACACATTTGCCTCTATCAGCGGGCGCGCAAGAGTGTGTATTGGTCTCGGAACGGACAACAGAGAGAACTGGGAGTAGCCGGCAACTATGAACGGATGCAAGTTTTAAAAAATATGCGGATGAAATGCACATGATGACATGGCAAAGTACAACACACAAGCAGATGGCATGGCAACGACGGCGAATAACTTGAAGACATCTGGCGCATCGGTCTCGGGGCGTTACAACGAGGCATACTGATGACGGCGTAGGCGGAAGGCAGAGGAACCATAAGCTTTTTTTCTTGGAGAAAGGTCGTGGCTGCATTCGTAATAGCTGTCATCCGACTTGATATATTTAATGTTAGTTTTTAAGAGAAAATACTACTAAACAAATGTCGTCGTGCAACCTCACTTTAAGTCATCGATCGATAATATTCAACTATATGTAGATCCTAATAAAAATGTCGTGTTCCATAAATTTTTCATTGGTCCCAAATTTAATCATACTCCACAAAAGCAGCCTTCATCTCGAGCTTTCTCTACTCGAGTTTCAACTTCTTCATTGACGTTCACCTAAATGGGTTGCTCCTTGAGCTTCATACAACAATGCGTTAATGTGAAGGGCTTGCCCTCCGTCCTTTGATACATCAGGGCAATGTGTCTAAACTATAGAATGATGCGATCATTAAGTTGCAACATTGAGTAAATCATAGAATTGACCAACACATAGTGCAACAAGAAGTAAAACTTATGATCTCCATAATTGACGCGACCACCAGCCACATGCTTTCCATTTGTACAATTGCACCACAATACTTCACTATGGCATTTGAAATGGTGTACCACCGATGGATTAGCGACTTTGCATTGCGATCATGGATCACATCCAAGTTGCAAGGCACCTAGTTTTTGGTGCTCATGAACCATTGCATCTTCAGGTCTGAGCTTCTCGATGAGCCGTATGTCACCGTGAGGCTACCAGGTGGAGGTTCCCTCATTAGCAGTAACAACAACTCATAGTTAGTGTTGTACTAGAAGGGTTGGGTGCGCTTTGCTGTGCCGTTGGCGTTATTGAGTTTTCCTAATTTTTTTACTCAGCATGTTTAAAAAAAGAAGGTGTATTAATCCTTTGAAAAGTCAAATCTCTTTAAGTTTGATCAAATTAGTAGAGAAGTATATCAAAATCCATAACATAAAACGATATCATTAGATTCATCATGAAATGAATTTATATAAATTATCTTCTTTAGTATTTTGGATGTCGATATTTTTTGCTCCGAACTTGGTCAAGTTAAATAAATTTGACTTTCCAGAAAACAAATGCACCTTATATTTTGGAATTGGGGCGCTATTTAGTTTACCGAGTGAGGGAGATGATGGAGTCTGTTTTAATTTTATTTATTTAATGTGGTGTTTTGGTCGGACTTTTATAGCGTGATTTTATATTATCCGCTAATCAACCCATATTTATATGGGGAAATTTCTGCAACGGTTGCGGCGTATACTATATTGGTACTACAGTGTCGTATGATGTCTTTTTTCTAGGTGGTAAGAGGGTGCACGAGATTGATTTGTTTTTATAGGCTCCAAAATTAGGGAGCATAGTGAATTAAAAGAATTGAATAAGAGAGCCCCTTGTGAAATTTTTGACCCGATTAAAATCGAATGACCTAATTTTAAATTGGAGTCCTCAATTAATTGCAAGGTCTTAAAAATTAGGAAGCATAGTGTATAGTATAGAATAATTGAATGAGAGAGCTTTGAGAAATTATTACTCCGGTCAAATTTAGATGACCCAGTTCCAATTGAAGACCTCAATTGAATGTAACCTCTTTAAAACTAGGGAGCATAGTGTTATAAAGGATGTGTAATAAATGGCTATTCATTCTGAAGACTCAATAGGTAAGCAAAAGAAATACTTCTGACAATTCAGTTACTGACCAGCAAATTCAACATTTTCAAACTGGACTCACTATACTTGTATTCAACTCATAGTAAGTCACGGATGTGTCATAATCAATTGATATCCCTTTCTCCGCTAAATCCTTCCTCAGAGCTTCTACCTTAGATCCTTCCCCACATTTTACATAGGCCACAACCATGATATCAGAAATATCACTGCAAGCAACAACATCCTTGTCCAACATTTATTTATACATATTTTCCATCTCATGTATTCTTCTTGCATCACCCAACTCACTCAAAATAATATGATATGTTCTAAATGAGGGTTTGATGCCACACTTGCACATTTCTTTCCGAAGCTCCAAGGCTCTATCAGTGTTGCTCCTGTCGCAATATGCTGATATTAGAGTATTATAGCCGACAACATCAGGAGTTAATCCATGATTTCTTAAGCTGTGAATTAGTTCCTTTGTTTCAGATATCCGAGACTGCTTGCATAGGCCTTTCATCAGCAAATTGCATGTAACTTTACCCCACTAGTCTTCATCTTCTCAGCTAGAGTAAAAGCCTGTTCAGTGGCATCACAGTCTATATATGCATCTATGATAGCATTGTACACCTGTGCACTTGGTAAAACATCTTTATGGAACATATCATCCAAAATAGCTACTGCTTCCGGGATTTTCCCATTCTTGCAAAAGGCATTGACAATAAAACCATAGGAGACTACATTTGGCTTTACCCCCTTCTCTCGCATATCAGAAAGTAGAATGAAATTTTTTTCAAGCTGCCCATCCCTTCCATAACCATCAATAAGCATATTGAAAGTTTCCACACTAGGACTTGCTCCATTTTTCTCCCTCTCTTTGACCAAAGCATGTGCTTCTGTGATCCTTTCAGCCTTACCCAAACCGTTTATTAGTGCATTATAGGTGATGTGATTTGGACTAACAAGGCGTGATTTCATGTTCTGAAAGGTTGAGAAAGGCCCCTTCAAGCTCTCCAATCTGACAGTACCCATTGATTACAGTGTTGTAGATAACCCTTGTTGGGAGTTGTCCTGCATTTACAAAAGTCTGCAATACCTCTTCTGCATTTGAAATTTTGCCATCGTTGCAAAGACCATTCAGCAAAATACTTAAAGTGTAAGCCCCAATCCTCACACCCTTCTTCACAGACTCCTCAAACAAGGAAAGCATTGCCTACGAGTCTCCAACTCTGGAATGACCATCAAATCGAATGCTATATATGAAACCATCCAGCACCATCTTCCATGACATCATTTCATACAACACAACGGTCATCTCGCCTATCCTGCCAGCATGGCATGGCCCTGACAGGAGCATATTGTAAGTGATCATATTCGACTTCATGCCATGATGCAACATCTGATCCCGCGGCCTAAAACAAGCCTCTAGGTCCCCTATCTTGATGTGTCCATCAATCATCGTATTGTACGTGATATGACTTGGCAGCACAACCCTCTTTGCCATTTCATCAAACACGTCGACAACATCACTACCCCTTCCTGCTCTCCACAGTCCAGCGATGACCACATTGTATGAGAAGGCGTGGGCGCCGGGGCGCTGTGACCTTCACAATCCATCCGATGAAGCATCAGGACAGCCTTGTCGACATCACCTAACACGACGCACACTTGGATGGCCTTGTTCCATGTGAAGGTGTCGGGGCGTGCCCCAGGGGCATTTAGGAGGTCGAACGCCCGGCCCACATCGGCGTGGCGGTCGAGGGAGAGGAGGAACTCACGGAGGAGGTTATAGGAGGAGAGGGATGGCAGATTTGCGCGGGCGTCGGCGAGGAGGGATAGTAACCAAAGTGCGCCATCTGGGAGGGCGAGTAGCGCGGAATCAACGATGAGCGCGGAGGCGGCGTTAGAGAGGAAGGATGGGGGATGCGGGTCGACCTGGGAGGCGGCGGAAGTGGAGACAAGGGCGTGGTAGAGGTCGGGGACGGAGGTGGCTGGCGGCTGGGAGTAGAGTAGGAGTGATTTCGCCAGGCCGACGGAGGTGTGGAAGTGGCAAGCAGCGACGAGGGTGGCGAGCTCGCGGATGAAACCAGCGCCAGCGGCGGGAGTGGTGGAGGAAGAGGAGCAAAGGAAACAGCGCAGGAGTAAGCGATGCATTTCTTCTCCATCTTTCGACGACAACCCCGTTCTCCTTGTACCGCTTCCCCGAAAATCATCAGCGCCTTCACCGGAGGTTCAATTCGATCCCCCACCCCCTCCGAGCAGCAAATCGTTCACTTGAATTTGTAATTTCAGGATGGTAAGATCATCTACAGCCGCACTAACCCTAATGCCGAATCCCCCTTGTTCCTCGATGGTAGAGTGGTCGGCTGTTAACTCACTGGTCATAGATTCAAATCCTATTCGAAAAGATTTTATTCATTCTTTAATATAAATAATTTTAATGTAAAAAAATTGAATTAAAGGGCTTGCTTTGACCCTCAAGAGTAGGTAACCCATTTGCTATCCTCGTTTCTATTTTTATTGCATTCTATCTTATTGTATCACATTATGTTCTACGATTTCATTTCGACAAAAGAAAAGCGCATAGTAAGTTCAATAGTTTCATGTCCGCTATTTCAATCACGATTTTCCCTACCCACAGGGGAAAGGTAAAGGCCCAAATTCTTTTGCCACAATTTGATTTTCACTTTTATTTTGCTTTACTAACTCTAGTAAGATCATCTTTCAAAATGTGTTCAGGAGACATAGGAAGCAAAGTAATATGGTTATCCTTATAAACAAAAGTATACTGATTCTTTTTACAATCGTGTACACATTTTTATGCTTGCAAGGGTACCACATCACAATCAACATAATTAGCATATGTAGCTATACTAAAATGCACACGAATAGTACATTTTACCTTAACCTTGCCGCTGTTGTTGAACCATTGTGTTTTCTCTTCCCGAACTCCCTCGAAAAGCGACGATCATGGTTACGCACACGTGGTGTATTCTATTTTGGGTTTCGTGCCAAATTCTCTACAAACGGATATTATAAATTTCCAAGTCACCACATAACTGCGGGGACGACTTTCGAAAAGATTTAATCCTGGGTGCTCCAAGTAGCCCATCATAAATTACCACACACATGCGATGAAAAACCTCACACCGTGATAACATGATGCCTACCTTGAATGAGGTAACAACCACGAAATAGAACGAACGGGTCTTGAATGAAAACCCGATTCTTCTGAGATATCTTCAGCACACCGGAGAACGGATCTAACAAATCTTACTCTGATTTCATGGACTGGGTGAACATAACTAAGGGTTTCTCTTCCCAACAAGGGGTGGGGGACTTACCGATTTTCCGTCGGAGTCGGTGTCGTTGCCGGAGTAGCTGTGGATCTCCGGCTCTGGCTAGGGAGGCACGACGACGGCGACGAAATCAAGGTCACGCTACTGCCCGCACGAGACCTCGTTGGCGGCGATAGCAACCTCTGCGCCCAGCTTCATGCGTTGCGCGGGTGCTTCACCAGCCCCGGCGTCGCCACTACCACCGATGGTGCGCTTCGGCAAAATCCTAATACACTCTATGTGGCGGTGACAACTGTGGACGGGGTGTGCGCCCGCCTATTATGACCAGCGGATTAGGTGCGCCATTAATATGGAGCAGTGCGAGTGAGGTGGGAGGTGGTCAAAGGGCTGGCGCGCCTCCCGGTGAGCCTGCGCAGCGGACTGCTGGCACGCGAACTGTCATTTCACACAGCAACCACACCAAAAAAAGGACACATCCGTGACATTTTGGGCCAAACAATTTTTTTTCTGTCATGCTTACAACACTTCTATGACGATAATTGTGACAAAACTCGTTATCATCATAGATGTGATGGGCTCCTACTTCTATGACAAAAAATCATGACAGAAAATGGGCTTTTCGTCCTGGGCGGGCCAGAGACGCAGCTGCATGACATTCTTTGGGCCGTCCATGACGGAAAAAACCATCGTTCAAGCCAGGGCGAGGAAAATATCGGGGAGTTCCCGGTTACGGTGGGTGGTCGGGGCCGAGCGATGCGCGTTTCTCTTGTACCCGCACGTGCGTGGGTGCGAGGCGTTGGGCTCTAACTGAACCCGAGTGTGGCGTTCGCCTACTGAACTCGAGCGACTGCACTGCAGGCTAAGAGTTACTGAACCCGAGCGATCGATCGATGCCTGGCTGTTAACTGAACCCGATCGAGCGATTCCTTCGCTATTACTGCTAACTGAAGTCGATCGAACATGCTGCCTCTTGATGAATAGTGAGCATTGTTGGGGGGTTGGATGAATAGTTCCTGGTGGGGGCTGGATGAACATGACCCCGTGGTAGTAGAGGCCATTGCCGCTGGATGAACAAGAGCACGATCGATCCGGTTGGGGTTGGATGAACTGGTCCCCGTAGAGGCCTGGATAAACAGCAGCCGGTGGAGGGCTGGTTGATCAGTAGCTGGCGGAGGGCTGGATAAACAGTAGTCCGTGGAGGGGTGGTTGACCAGGACCCCGTGGAGAGGGCTGGTTGAACAGTAGCCGGTGGAGGAGCGTTGGAGGCTGGATGAACGGGAGCCCGTGGATGAACAGTAGCTCATGGAGGCAGGAGGGAGACGCCGTGGATGAACAGTCGTTGGTGGAGGCTGGAGGAGGTCGACGGTGGATGAACAGTAACCAGTGGAGGCTGGAGCGAGGCAGTAGACGGTGGATGAAAAGTAGCCCGTGGAGTTTCGTTTTGCGGTACGCCACACCCCTCCCGATGAACATGACCCCCGTTTCGACCGTAGGAGGTCGAAAAGAAGTCCATTTTGCGGTACGCCACACCCCTCCTGATCAACATGACCCCGTTTCGACCGTAGGAGGTCGAAGAGAAGTCCGTTTCCTCCGTTTTGCAATACGCCACACCCCTCCCGGTGAACAAGATCCCGTTTCGACCATAGGTGGTCGAATACAAGGCCGTTTCCTCCGTTCTCCGGTACGCTAGGCCTCGTTTCGGTTGTTCTGTCCAAACCGGTTGGCTCCCGATGAACACGACGCATTCCGTTGCCTCCCGATGAACACGACGATGCAGTTTCTCCTTTCCGACCCAGCCGGTTGGCTGCCGATGAATAGGACGCCGTCGCTGCCTCTCCGTGTACACGAGCTATGGCCGTGTGTATGCGCGAGTAGGCGTTGGAGACCCCGCCCGTATGTACGTATGTGGTCGTATTTACTTTCTTGCACCCTGGTTGTACGTACATGTACATGCTACGTTCCCGCCTCTACTATGACACGTGCCCTTCCTTACTCGGCCATGGTTCATCGCTGCAGCCTGCGGACAGACCAATCGTATGTACGTACACGTTCCCGACCAGAATGACAACGCTACGTACGCTTCGACCAGGTGGGTCCCGACTGTCAGGGAGGATAAGGAGGAACTTCCTTGTGTGCGAAGATGTAGCTGGTGGATCCCAGCACTCAGGGGGAAACGTTTTTTCCACGAAATACGGTGGCCCGTCCGGTGGGTCCCTGCTGTCAGGTGGGGAATCATTATTTTGCGTGTAATAAGGAGGCACTTCGTTGCTGCGGCTGTGGACCCAACTGTCAGCCTCTCCACGTATAGTACTCTTCCGATGGAAGTCATTCCTTGACCACATTGACCACGCCGCGCCGAGAGCACCAAGGCGGTGGACGATGGCGAGGCCTAGGAAGGGGACGACGCGGAGCTGGGGTAGACGCGGTAGTGGATGCCCACGCGGAGAGGAGTACAAGGGTTGACTAGTTCGGCTGCAGTGTGAGGCCGCCGTCGCCGCAGAATAACAGGGGGTGTGGGTGAGTAGAGGGATGACCTGGCCAGCGGTGGGAGTAGTAGGGGGTGATGAGGCCTTCGCGGCAGCACAGCCGGCCACCGGAGGAAGGAGCAGGCGACATGACCGGCGCTGGTTTGGGCGGCTGGAGCAAGAAGACCAGAGGTTGAAGAAGCACTACAGCCGTTGGATGGACATCGTACGGTCACTGGAGCTAGAATCGTTCATATTGACTAAGATGACAAAGCCTCCGTCCGCGTCAACTTAGTAGGCCCACAAGTCAGCCTCCCACTATGGCGGGTCCTAGCTAGCAGGGGGAGTATTCATTTTTTTGTACGTAATAAGGAGGCACTTACTTGCGTGCGAGGATATAGCTGATGGGTCTGAGCTGTCAGCGAGAGGAATGTTTTTTCGCAAAATACAAAGGCCCTTCCAGTGGGTCCCAGCTGTCAGGTGGAGGAATCATTATTTTGCGCGTAATAAGGAAGAATTTCCTTGCGTGCAGCCGTGGACCCAGCTGTCAGCCTCTCCATGTACAGTCCTCTTCCGATGGATGTCATTCGTTGACCATGTTGACCACGCCGCGCCGAGAGCTCTAGGGTGGTGGACGACGGCGAGGCCTAGGAAGGGAACGACAGAGATCCAGGGAAGAATCGGCAGTTGTTTGCCATGCGTAGGGGAGTACGAGGGTTTACTGGTTCGTCTACCATCGCTGGAGAATAACAACAGGTGTGGGTGAGTAGAGGGATGGCCAGGCCAGCGATGGGAGTAGGGTGGGGCGGTAAGGCCTGCGCGGCAGCGCAGCCGGCCACGAGAGGAGGGAGCAGGCAGTCCTGCCGGCGCTTGTTTGAGCGGCTGGAGCAGGAAGAGTAGAGATTGAAGAAGCACGATGGCCGTTGGATGGACATCCAACAGTCACTTCTCTCGTGTGTTGACTAAGTTGACACGGCGTTGCGTGTGCGTCAACCTTTTTTTTAGGAAAGCGTAGCGTCAAACTATAGTAGGCGCACAAGTCAACGTCAAATCTATGGAAAACAGCATACAACCGTCTGCCATTATTTCTAATAATTTACAGCCCATTTTCTAATAGGTTTTTTTGGAGCCCATATTCTTTTTGTTAGCATTACAACCCATATTGTGGCCATGGTTAAAAATTATACGAAATTTTGCATATTCCGGTGCGGTCCGAACTATTTTTAATCCCGAAATTTCGAGTCACATTCAAACTAATTTAAAAAATAAATTTATATCAATATAAAATCCAACAAATTGTCCACGCATAAAAATCATTGGAATTTAAAATCTTGAAATGAAAAAAAAATTGAAACTAATTGTCGGTTTGATGTGTTTTAAAAATGTACAACCCATTTCTCAGTACTGATAGCCCATTTTCTGGGCCAGCTGACTGAAGCTCTCCACATCTTGAAAGATTTGCAGCCCAACATGGCTGACGAAGCGACCTACTTGACAATGCACGAAAAAACTGGGCTAGCCATTTTAAGAAAGAAAAAAAACTACTGGGCTGGTCTTGTGGTAAACATAAAAGAAAAGGCTGTCTAGACAGGCCAGAGTGGCCCGCACAGCCCAGTTGACACCCTGCTTCTGTCTCAAAAACAAAAATAACTGGGCGAGCTGCTGGGTCCCTGGTGTAAGCCACTCGTTGTGCAGTTCTCTCATTTATTGACTACATTGACAATGGAATCGGACCCAGATGTCAGAAATCCATTAGGAGGAACCATTTTGTTTTTGCTTGAAATAAGGAGCCACTTGCTTGCGTACTACCATGACCTTGCTGGGTCCCTGCTGTCATCCTCTCCACGTAAAATCATGTCCTGATTGTGTACGCGTCAACCTGGTAGGCCCACAAGTCAGCCTCTAAATCCGTGGCGGACAAATACAACTCATTTAAAAAAACTAACAGCCCATTCCATATGTTCAAACGGAAAGTTCAACATTCAGCGCAAAGTAACAGGTCTCATCCAGATATAGAGTACTGAACTTCCACGTTGACAACCATCATAGCCAAGTTAACAATATACTCCCACTAATACTCTAGTAGTGTACAAGTACTAACTTACTCTTAGCTAACTAGATGATGCCAGCCGCCATCTGTGGTACAAGCTAAACGCCGGCACCGACGTCCTCCGCCTCGCCTTGGACTTGCCAGAGGTGCGATAGGGCGCATTGCTCGCACGCGTTGGCCCTTTCCATGCCGGCGTGGTGCACCGAAGCTTCGGCTTCTAAGAGGGAAACCCACTTGACGAGCTGGTAGTAAAATTCGGTGTAGCGAACGCGTGCATGCCTGACAGCCTCCGGGGCTATTTGTCGGGCGCCGGCCTCCATGTAGTCGGCCCAGTTGTGGGCGCTCTGCTCATGACTTAGAGCATCGGTGCTCTGCTGCTCCATGCCCCTCTAGCGGTGCAAATCGGCGATACACTGCTCCTCCGCCAGGCGGTCGCGCTCCAACAAGTCCTCATACTCCGCATTGCCATCTAAAGATCGATAGAATGCCTCCTCCCTCCGTCTGCCTTCCGGTGAAAAACCGAACACTAGTTCCGGCGGTGACCGCCTCCGGTGTCGCCTATTGCGAATGGGCGGGGGCATGGCGGAGGTGGCGGGAGCGAGGATAAGTGACGAGCGACATCGGGCCGGTGGGGGCTTATGAGGATAGGGCGATTTGGGTGATGGTGCCACCGGAGAATGCCGGGAACCAGTAATTATAGGCGGAAGGTAGGTGAACTAGCGTGTCACGGGAAAAGCGACGGTCATCGTGGTCATCGGAATTCAATGCATAAGCAGGCGTGGCTTAGCACGCCAGCTTGCCGTGGAAAACTAGAAAAACTGAAATTATGACTGTGCCGTCCCGTCCCGTCCCGTCGCGTCAGTGGTGCGTCCGTCCGTGTTGGGTCGCACGTTGGCATGACGGTCAAACTAGTGCGCTCGATTCAGCCAGATGAGGTACGTGTGTGATCCGCTGGTTATTCGCGTAGGATCGAGTCGGTCGGATGGTGTATGTGTAGGATCGCAATAGCGTATGAACGTTCGCTGGGCGATAAGGCATTTGCGAACGTTTTTGCTGGCAGTTTCTTCAGATTCGCATGGCATTTTCTTCAGAACAGCATGTCAGTTTCTTTAGAGGTAGGCATTTTTATTCAAAAAAAATGCCACTTCCGATCTTGCGTCGGAACTAGAACTGCCAGGAGCGCATTAGTAGGCTAGCTAGTGATCGATCAGTAACTTGTAAACACTGAGCGAACAGAAATAAGGAACTGTTAGTAACTTGTAAACACTGAGAACGTAGAATAAGGATCATGATGTGCACAGTAGTAAGAGCCGATCTGTTCGAAATGTTCACACGAGACTCACAGGCCTCGCATTGTAATATGTGCTCACACTAGTACGCGTCGGTGCTATACAAACGGTTTTTAACTCCTTTCTACGATGACATTTGGAACTGTCACCAAGTGAGTGTGGGCGATAGGTGGGTCCTTCCCACACGAGCCAGAAATGGTCGGGGATAGGCCCTCCTAGGACACAGGCTGGGGCCGTGTGCGATCGGGCAAGGCATCGAAACCCCATCATTTCCGTTCGTATGTATATCCCACACGGTGAATCCCAGAAAACATTTCCGTTCGTATGTATATCACACACAGTCAATCCAAGGAATACGTTTCCGTTCTTATGTACATCGCACACAGTCAATCCAGGGAAAACATTTCCATTCGTATGTATATCACTGACAGTCAATCCAAGGAATACGTTTCCGTTCTTATGTACATCCCACACAGTCAATCCAGGGTAAACGTCTCCGTTCGTATGTACATCCCACACAGTTTTATGTGTAGGCTCATGTGTGAAAGGTGTAACTATCACACACGCTCTGCCTTGGTTAACTGTTTGCTTTTATCAACTACATCACACACGATTTGATGAAGAAAACTGTGTGGCATTGGGCTATCCATCACAAGCGCTTTTACTGCTAGAACCGTTTGCAAAGTTCCATGAAACATTTAGTTTACAATAATAATTCTAGTATTACGCAGATTCACATTTCATATCAAACAGTTGTTTGCCAATTTCATATCGGGCACATAAATATATTATAACATCACAGTATGATAGCTACATGAAAACAGCACAGTACAACATATAGCTAGTTCAACTTCATAAGAACAATATTAGAACAATATATTCATTTCCCTAATTGAGATCGTCCAGGCTCGTCTTATCCACCTTTGCTTTCAGTTTAGTAAGAACCTGTTTTGCACTGGCCAACTGGGAAAGTGCCTCCTCCTTCGCCAACACCATCTTAGCATAGTCTGATTTAAAAAATCTGAGCTCATTCTCCACCTTCCTCTTTTTATCCCGCATCTTCAAATATTCTTCAGCGTTGACAACACTTTCTCTAAGCGTACGTCTGTTCTCTTCCTCATACATGCTCCAGAGCTTCGCTAGGCACATCTCCAAAGACTGTGGCCACTCTTGATCAACCCACTCCAAGCAAGAACACTTCGTTCATCCTGTAATATTTAAAACTAGATCAGTAACAATTGTAGGGGAAATGGGTTTATAGCAACATAGAAAATCACCAGTGCTTATTTTGAAAAACTGAGGAAACATTTTAATTATGACATATATTCTCAAAAAGATCAATGTGCAAATGAATTAATTGCTACTGAGACAACAACCAAATTCTAGAACATCAGAAGCTGTAATTAACTACAACAACGCTACAAGTTCTTATTCATGTACAATAAAAACAAACTGAACATTTTATGAGGAAGGTAAATATAACTGCAACATCATAGTGACAGTGTTTGGATGACATCAAATTGATACTAACAGGTGTGTAGATGCACAAATTTAGTAACATAGAACTAATAGCACTAAGGCCGTCCACTATGTATGCCAAAACTGGTGTAAAGACAACTGTTGCTACATCTCGCACCTGTGCCCTGCACTGGCGAGCCGATGCAGCGGAAAAAAATCAGGGACCCGGACTCCGGAGCACCTAGTTGCTCCGATGCCCAGTTCCTTCGTGCCATAAAGATTTAGTATTTTACTGCTTAGCTGCTCAGATGTGTGGACCAAAGTTGGCTGCACAAACTGCTGAAGCGGTGCCAAATAATTTTCTAATGGCACCGCTGATGAGATGGCAAAAAATTTAGATACTAGGTACAAATTGTGACATTGTCTTAGGATGCGTTTGGTTGAAGGTGTTGTATGAATGGGTTGGGACCGTGAGAGTGTGTGAATCACATCTAACAAATGATTTGTAACAATGAAAGAGGGTCTAACCTTCTCTGCACATGCCAGAAACTTCCTCCCACTGTCCACAGATTCAAACGCAACTAGCTTCACGGATGGAGATTGATGGTGACAATGAGCAGATAGATCTTCAGCCACCCTGCTCCATTCGTTGCCACTGATGGTCCTAGGGAGCTACAAGAGGAAGAAATGACTCAAATCGACCGCCGGGTAAAAATCCTTCATTCCAAGTCATAGCCCGAGAGAGAGAAGAGAGGCATACCCGGGTGGTGAAGGAGTCATCGCCTGAGGAGGAACCGCTGGATAGGTCTTTGAAGAAGACCATGGTGACCCCGGCGGTAGGATGCGAGACGGCGAGAGCGAGGAAGCGGCTATAGCTTAGGAAGGAAGGAGGAAACAGGGGAAATGTGACTTGTGGTCAGGGAGAAAAGGGGGTGGGGAAGGGGGTAGATATTTTGGCGGTAGGCCAAAATTTTGGAAATGTGGAGGGAAACTTTGCGCGCGGTGCTGCCGGACCATTCACTTTGAACGACTGTGTGCATCGCAAATGACTCTTCTGCTTTACGCACATGGGATGAGTTTGATAATTCAAATTTTGGTGGAAATTTCCCCGGGTACGTCATTGCATAACTTACCATCGCTTGCTAATTTGGGCACAAAAATGAGCGTACAACAAACATACCACTGTTACTAAATCGAGCAATTTTAGTAATTAAACAGAGCCAGTTGACCTAAAAATTGCTCTAACAAAAGACCAGCATTAAAAACAAAGCCTAAGTACGCATAATTTTAATAAATCGGCCGCCGCGCCGGCCTATGCATCGCCGGTGTGAGATGAGACGTCGATGACATGTCCTGGCGACATGCCGCTGTTGGTTGACTCCGCGTCCCCCCTCCTGAAGTCGAGCGCGTCCTCTTCCTCATCCTCATCCTCGTCCTCAGCGCCGCCCTCAAGGTTGTAGTACTCGTAGTAGTGGTTGTGCCAGAGCTCGCGTTGGTACTCCACCGCCTATTCCTCGACGGACAGACTCTTCTCTACCTCGACCTTGGCCATGCGCAACTCCTCCTCCCGGCGCTCCTCGATCTCCGCCGCCTCCTGCATCACCAGCTCCTGCTCGGCGACCTCATGAGGAAGCAGGTGCTCCATGGCCACCACCGCCTTTTCGGACGTGGGTTGCATGCTGTAGTCCGAGGTGGCCTGGAATATCTTGGCGTGTGCATCCTCGATCTTGGCGTGGATGGCCTCGACCCGGGCGAGGGCGACATCGGCGGCACGGACGGCAGCTCCGGCGCTCTCGGCGTTTGCAGCCGCTGTCTCGGCTGCTGCAGCTTCCTTGTCGGCTGCCACAGACGCCCTCTTGGGTGAAGCGGCCGCGATCAATGCGGATGCGGCGGCACTCTCGGCGTAGGCGGCCGCGATCTCAGCACAGGCGGCGGCACTCCGGTGGAGGGGGGACGTGGCCATTGTACGGAACTTCACAAAGCGTTTCCACAGCGTCATCTATGCAAGAAGGGGGTGCGGGAATGGGGATGAGGATCCGTGGATTTGGGGGTTACCGGTGACGATGACATGTACCTAGGGTAGGGCAATAGACCTGATCTAAGTACCCTACCCAAGGACACTGCCCTACAGTCAAGAGGTCCAAGTTCACAAGATTTCTGTGGTCAGAGGATAGTCAGTCGACAGGCGCAAAGTATGATTGCTTCCGAGTAATAAAATAACAAGTTCAAAGAGTTCTAAGACTACTGCCGAATCAAACATTCAACAGTAGTCTCGGGGAATACACCCAGTGGGTGCACTCAGCGTGCCCCCACTGGTTCGACTTTTCAATTGATTTGGTCCGTCCAGTCGAAATATATATATATATATAGCTTGTTCTCAGACCATAGCCGACCGCTCGCAGTCGACTATGGTCTCGGGGACTACACCGAGTGGGTGCACTCAGCGTGCCCCCACTGGTTCAGGTTCCACTCGACATGATCTGCTTAGACCGAGTGGATAAGTTCCGTTCAAAAACCCCCGCCGAATCAAACATTCTACGGCGGCCTCGGGGACTACACCCAGTGGGTGCACTCAGCGTGCCCCCACTGATTTCAAGATTCAATCGACACAACATAGTCGACTCAAGTGGAAAAACTATTCAGAAAGAAATTAAAACACCCAGTGGGTGTACAGATGCAAGATGCAGACTGACAAGTAGAAGCACGATACAAGTTTTCAGGTAGCATATCCTAACAGAACAAGCGACAAGCCAGAAGACCAGTCGGATATCAGCTAACCTAGACATTGGCTTGGAGTGCTGAGCTGCCGTCGTAAGCAGCTTGGCTGGCCGCGAACCACTGTCATCTGATCCATCATAATGCCTTCCTGGCGTATGGCTTCCTTAGCAGCACCCACTTGGTGATGAGGACATCAATACCACTGCTACACCCACAACCCCTACTGTTACATATAATGGACCAATTACTAGAGCTCGCGCACGCCAATTAAATTACTAGGTACTTTCGTTTCTTGGTAATGATTCTAATGTTCATGAGAATATGATGCTGCCTAAATTGGATACTTTTGTTTTGCTTACAAATGAAGGGCCTAGCTTGGAGAAGGATGAACATTGGAGCAAGCACAAGCATGGAGTTGATGGCATGCGCAAGGGGAACAAGAACGGAGTTACAAGTGATGATTTCAAGACTTTGAAGCCACCATAAGGAGTGAATGAGGCCTTGGACGAAATATACAAGATGCCACGTCATAAATTTCGTCCAGAGGCTATTCTAGGTGCTGCGTCACCTTATTATTGGGCCAGGCCCATGTAATTTCGAAATACATAAGTATAGGCTGTTTTTAGAGTCCGTATGTGTGGGGAAACAAGAGATAGGGTTAGTTTCGGACCCCTTCCCCAAGGGCCACGAAATTCCCCCCTCTTCCTCCATATATATAGCCCTTAGGGCACCGTTTAGACTTTGGGTTTTGTTTAGATTAAAAGTTCGCCATAGCTGCAACTTCGCGTACTTCGTTTGTGTTCAACGACCAGACAAAGGTGTCACAGAACCCCACCTTGATCAATAAAGCTTTCCTCTTATATTCACAATATCCAGATTGCAATCTTAGTTTCTTGCTTGTTCTTCGTTTGCCTGCAGGAAACAGACCTTTGTTGTCAGGTTGATCGTGCTCCGGCGTGGTCAATAACCTCTCGGAGTTGGTTTAGCGATTGCTAAGGTGCGACGTCCTCGCACGTTCGTAGTCGGATCGTCAAAGTCGACTTCCTCCAAAACGATAGCCACCATCTCATCAAAAGACGGGACACCTTTGCCTCTATCAAGTGGTATCAGATTTCCAGGTTGCTCGGTGAGATTTTACAGTTTTTCGTAGTTTAGATCGAGTCTGTTCTTCATACCTATAGTCCACGAAAAAGCCAAAAAAAAAATTAGGGTTAGTTCATCTTATCCAAACCAATCTGAGCCTTTGCATAATCTTTTCTGTATTTGCTTTGTTGAATTTGCGGTTGCATCGTCGTGTCAAGTTGCTGGTCCTAGCGTCTAGTACTTTAGAGTTTCAAGTTCTGTTCACAAATTGTCACGCCGCCGCCGCACCATCGTCATCACCGCTGCCATATACCACCATCGTCATCGCCGCTACCATATACCACATATCCACCGCCATCACGCTAATCCGAGTCCACCTGCATCACAGATTCGCCACTAGTCCATGTTCCATCGCCCTGCAAATATCCGCCACCAGTCCGAGTTTACACCAGATTCATCTCCGCCACCAGTCCGAGTCCAGTAATTATTGCTTTGTTCTCGATTTCCAGATCACGCGATACTCCGAGTCGTGATAGAATAGGACTCCCCAACTTCCGAGCCATCCGCAGAAGGAAAATAGTTCCAGTTTAAAAAAAAACTAAGTCTGGAAAATTCTGGCTAGGCAGTTTTTAGGACGTTTGTAGACTTTTTCGAAAAAAAATTGTTGCGGAGCAAAAAAAAGAGGAAAAAAGTCAAAAAAGAAAAAAAATTCGGAGTGTGCTCCTCCCTTGTTTACGTGCAGTGCCATGATTTTGTTAGTGTTCTAGGCTCGTGTCTCTAGTACGGTCTAGCCTAGGACCAGCACAGTACCGTCGTTGAGCGTTTATTCAACTTTGCATCTCTGAATTGATTATTGCTGACCCTTTTTGCTACCATATTATAAGCCTTCCCGACTCCACATACATCTACATCGTGCGTTTGACTCTCCCTGGTAATCGCTCTATCCAAGCTTTGAGAGTTTTGACTACATCGATGCCGATCACCGCCTGCTGCTGGGTAAGAACTGGTAAGAATTTGAGATTTGCTTGACGGATTTGTGACACCCACCACCACCACTTGTTAGTAGTCTATAGGATCATATTTTTGTGTGTTTTTATTACTGCTAACCATGCCAGGATCACAAGCCGACGAGATTGACTGGGAGAACTTAACGAACAAGGAGCTTTGTGATAAGTTTCAGCAAATGATGACTGAACAGGTGCAAGATGTGCTGGACAATTTTGAAGAGGCCATGGAGAAGATCACTGGCCTTGAGAAGACGTTTGAAACAAAGCTTGATAACAGATTTCATGAACTGCTTGCGCGTCTTCCACCACCAGTTGCACCTCTGCAACAACAACAACAACAACAACAACAACAACAACTACTACTACTACTACTACTACTACCTCCACCTCGGGAAACAGCCCTCCGCCGAGCGAGCCGTGTCCCTCTTCAACCTGGCCAAACTGCTGGTGCTGCTGTTGATACTTCTGTTGCTCCTGCTGCTGATGTGGAGGAGGATGATTATGCGGGAGATTACGAGGATGAGGTTGATCAAAATCAGAACTACGTGCAACCGCCAGCACCACAACCACCAGGTCGTCCACATGCAAATAATGGCAATGTTAGGGCTCCCCCTCAGGTACGAGATCATGGCCATCTCCCTAAACTGAAATTGAATATTCCACCATTTGAGGGTAGATATGTTCCTGATATATATCTTACTTGGGAGTTAGAAACTGAAAAACAATTTACATGTTTACAATATCCTGAGGAGAGACGTGTTCCTGCTGCTGTTTGTGCTTTCACTAGCTTTGCATGTGTTTAGTGGTCTGAACATTGTAGATTATATCCTGTTCCAGCTACTTGGGCTGCTTTGAAAACTGCTATGCGTACTCGTTGGGTTCCACCATATTATCAACGTGAATTACTTCAAAAATTGCAACGCTTAAGATAAGGAAAAGATTCTGTAGAAGAATATTATCAGGAATTACAAACTGGCTTGATTAGATGTGGTATTGTTGAGGAGAATGAAGCTATGCTTGCAAGTTTTATGGGTGGATTAAATAGAGAGATTCAGACCATTCTAGAGTATAAGGATTATAATAATGTCACTCGTTTATTCCATCTTGCTTGTAAAGCTGAACGTGATGTGCAGGATCGACAGGCATTGGCGCGAACTAACTTTTCTGTAGGTCGACCTTCACCATGGAAACCACGTGCATCATCTACTTCCACTGCACCATCACCTCCTTCAGGTGCCACCACCAACTGTGATACAAGAAAGCAGGCACAACCACCACTATCTGCCAAGAGCACACCTGCCGGGCCTGCACAGAGCTCTTCTTCTTCCATGGTGTCAATAGGGCACACAAGTGATATTATTTGTCGTCGTTGTAAGGGAAGAGGACATTTTGCGAGAGAATGCAAATCTCAGCGTGTGATGATTGCTACTGAGGATGGTGGGTATGAGTCCGCTAGTGACTATGATGAGGAGACTTTGGCTCTTATTACACATGAAGAACATGGTGGAGATGATTCTAATCATGAGACGCAATACATGGCTGCTGAAGATGCTAACAGGTACGAATGTTTAGTTGCTCAACGTGTTTTGAGTGTGCAGGTTACACAAGCTGAGCAAAATCAGAGGCATAATTTGTTCCATACAAAGGGAGTTGTGAAGGAACGTTCTATTCGCGTCATCATAGATGGAGGGAGTTGCAACAACTTGGCTAGCATGGAGATGGTGGAGAAGCTATCTCACCACAAGACCACATCCACATCCTTACTACATCCAATGGTTCAACAACAGCGGCAAGGTTAAGGTAACACGTACTGTTCGGGTGCATTTTAGTATCTCTACATATGCTGATTATGTTGATTGTGATGTGGTACCTATGCAAGCATGTTCCTTATTACTTGGTAGACCATGGCAATTTGATAAAAATTCTGTACACCATGGTAGAAACAATCAGTATACTCTTGTTCATAAGGATACAAATATTACTTTGCTTCCTATGACTCCGGATTCCATTTTGAAAGATGATATTCATAGAGCTAATAAAGCAGAACAGGAGAAAAATAAGAGTGAAAATCAGATTGTGGCAAAAGAATTTGAGCAACAAATGAAGCCTAATAATAAACCATCTAGTGTTGCTTCTGAAATTAAATTGAAAAGTGCATGTTTACTTGCCACCAAATCTGATATTGATGAGCTAGTTTTTAGCAAATCTGTTTGCTATGCTTTTGTGTGCAAAGAGACATTATTTTCATTCGAGGACGTGCCTTCCTCTTTGCCCCCTGCAGTCACTAACATTTTGCAGGAGTTCGCTGACGTCTTCCCACAAGACGTGCCACCGGGATTACCACCTATTCGAGGGATTGAGCATCAAATTGACTTAATTCCCGGTGCATCGCTACCCAACCGTGCACCATACCGTACCAATCCAGAGGAGACGAAGGAGATTATGCGTCAAGTACAGGAGCTGCTCGACAAAGGTTATATTCGCGAATCCCTTAGTCCTTGTGCTGTTCCTATTATTCTAGTGCCGAAAAAGGTTGGTACATCGCATATGTGTGTTGATTGTAGAGGCATTAATAATATTACTATTCGTTATCGTCATCCTATTCCTAGGCTAGATGATATGCTTGATGAATTGAGTGGCTCTACAATATTCTCCAAAGTTGATTTGCGTAGTGGATACCATCAAATTCGTATGAAATTGGGAGATGAATGGAAAACAACATTTAAAACTAAGTTTGGTTTATATGAGTGGTTAGTCGTGCCTTTTGGGTTAACTAATGCACCTAGTACTTTCATGAGACTAATGAACGAAGTTTTACGTGCTTTCATTGGACGATTTGTGGTAGTCTATTTTGATGATATACTGATTTATAGCAAATCTTTGGAAGAACATTTGGAACATTTACGTGCTGTTTTTATTGCTCTACGTCATGCACGTTTGTTTGGTAACCTTGGGAAGTGCACCTTTTGCACCGACCGAATATCTTTTCTTGGCTATGTTGTTACTCCACAGGGAATTGAAGTTGATAAAGCCACGATGGAAGCTATTGAGAGTTGGCCGCAGCCCAAAACGGTCACACAAGTGCGGAGTTTTCTTGGACTCGCTGGTTTCTATAGGCGTTTTGTGAGAGATTTTAGCACCATTGCTGCACCTCTCAACGAGCTTACAAAGAAGGATGTGCCTTTTGTTTGGGGTACCGCACAGGAAGAAGCCTTCACGGTATTGAAAGATAAGTTGACACATGCTCCTTTACTCCAACTTCCTGATTTCAATAAGACTTTTGAGCTTGAATGTGATGCTAGTGGAATTGGATTAGGAGGTGTGTTATTACAAGATGGCAAACCTGTTGCATACTTTTCTGAAAAATTGAGTGGGCCTAGTCTAAACTATTCTACTTATGATAAAGAATTATATGCTCTTGTTCGGACTTTAGAAACATGGCAACATTAGTTATGGCCCAAAGAATTTGTTATACATTCTGATCATGAATCTTTGAAACACATTAAAAGTCAAGCAAAACTGAACCGTAGACATGCTAAATGGGTTGAATTCATTGAGACTTTCCCTTATGTCATTAAACACAAGAAGGGTAAAGAAAATGTTATTGCTGATGCATTGTCTCGTCATTATACTATGCTTTCACAACTTGACTTTAAAATATTTGGTTTGGAGACCATCAAAGATCAATATGTGCATGATGCTGAATTTCAAGATGTATTGCAAAATTGTAAAGAAGGTAGAACATGGAACAAGTTCGTCGTTAATGATGGATTTGTGTTTCGTGCTAAGAAGCTATGCGTTCCAGCTAGCTCCGTTCCTCTTTTGTTGTTGCAGGAGGCGCATGGAGGAGGACTAATGGGACACTTTGGCGTGAAGAAGACGGAGGATATACTTGCTACAGATTTCTTTTGGCCAAAGATGAGACGGGTTGTTGAGCGTTTTGTTGCTCGCTGCACTACATGTCAAAAAGCTAAGTCACGACTCAATCCTCATGGACTTTGTTTTAGGTTTACCTCGAACAAAGAAGGGGAGGGATAGCATATTTGTTGTCGTGGATAGATTCTCGAAAATAGCACACTTTATACGATGTCATAAAAGCGATGATGCTGTTAATGTTGCTGATTTGTACTTTCGCGAAATTATTCGCTTGCATGGTGTGCCAAATACTATTGTTTCAGATCGTGATACTAAATTTCTTAGCCACTTTTGGAGATGTTTATGGGCTAAGTTGGGGACTAAACTGCTTTTTAGTACTACTTGTCACCCCCAAACTGATGGACAAACTGAAGTAGTCAATAGAACATTGTCTACTATGCTTAGGGCTGTTTTGAAGAATAATAATAAAATGTGGGAAGAATGCTTGCCTCATATTGAATTTGCTTATAATCATTCATTGCATTCTACTACTAAGATGTGTCCTTTTGAAATTGTGTATGGTTTCCTACCTCGTGCACCAATTGATTTGTTGCCTCTTCCATCTTCAGAGAAGGTTAATTTTGATGCTAAAGAACGTGCTGAATTGATTTTAAAAATGCATGAGTTAACTAAGGAAAACATTGAGCGTATGAATGCTAAATATAAACTTGCTGGAGATAAGGGTAGAAAACATGTTGTGTTTGCACCTGGAGATCTTGTTTGGTTACATTTGCGCAAGGATAGATTTCCTAATTTGCAGAAATCAAAGCTAATGCCACGTGCTGATGGTCCTTTTAAGGTGTTAGAGAAAATAAATGATAATGCATATAAACTTGAGCTACCTACAGATTTTGGGGTTAGTCCCACTTTTAACATTGCAGATTTGAAGCCTTATTTGGGTGAGGAAGATGAGCTTCTGTCGAGGACGACTTCATTTCAAGAAGGGGAGGATGATGAGGACATCAATACCATTGTTACACCCATAGCCCCTACTGTTACATATAATGGACCAATTACTAGAGCTCGCGCACGCCAATTAAATTACCAGGTACTTTCGTTTCTTGGTAATGATTCTAATGTTAATGAGAATATGATGCTGCCTAAATTGGATACTTTTGTTTTGCTTACAAATGAAGGGCCTAGCTTGGAGAAGGATGAACATTGGAGCAAGCACAAGCATGGAGTTGATGGCATGCGCAAGGGGAACAAGAACGGAGTTACAAGTGATGATTTCAGGACTTTGAAGCCACCATAAGGAGTGAATGAAGCCTTGGACGAAATATACATTATGCCACTTCATAAATTTCGTCCAGAGGCTATTCTAGGTGCTGCGTCACCCTATTATTGGGCGAGGCCCATGTAATTTCGAAATACATAAGTATAGGCTGTTTTTAGAGTCCGTATGTGTGGGGAAACAAGAGATAGGGTTAGTTTCGGACCCCTTCCCCAAGGGCCACGAAATTCCCCCCTCTTCCTGCATATATACAGCCCTTAGGGCACCGTTTAGACTTTGGGTTTTGTTTAGATTAAAAGTTCGCCATAGCTGCAACTTCGCGTACTTCGTTTGTGTCCAATGACCAGACAAAGGCGTCACAGAACCCCACCTTGATCAATAAAGCTTTCCTCTTATATTTGCAATATGCAGATTGCAATCTTTGTTTCTTGCTTGTTCTTCGTTTGCCTGCAGGAAACAGACCTTCGTGGTCAGGTTGATCGTGCTCCGGCGTGGTCAATAACCTCTCGGAGTTTGTTTAGCATTGCTAAGGCGCGACGTCCTCGCACGTTCGTAGTCGGATCGTCAAAGTCGACTTCCTCCAAAACGATAGCCACCATCTCATCGAAAGACGGGACACCTTTGCCTCTATCACTTGGTCCTCTGGGATGTAATGGGCAGTGAAAAGTGTAGATGGCGGATCAGCTGCAGCAGAAGGAGCTTGTGCAGTCGACATTGAAGGTTGTGCACTCGACAATGGAACGGCAAAAGTAACAGAAGCCCGGTTGATGTCTCCGGACTGCTGAATCTCTGGTTCCGCCACTGGCGTCGACTGAGGTGTCTTGCTAGACGTCTTCCTGCCCGAAGTCCTGCCTCTCCTTCCTGTGGGTCTCTGTAGCACATCCTCGTCATCGTCTGGAAGTTCTATGACATTGGGCGGAGCTCCAAAAGAATCAATCGCAAGGGTTCAGTCGACTGTTAAGTAAAGACAGAACAACAAGAGTTATACCTGCGTTGGAGGTGACTACGTCTTTCATATCCTCATCTTCATCATCTTTATAAATAGAAGTCCCAGAAGTAGCAGCACTTCAAATTCGAAATTCACTCGGTCAGAACAGGGAAATGAGTCGACCAAAGAGCAAGTCGCGCCAAACTAAGAGGTCAAATTCAGGGATTACCCAGAAGCAATAGGCACAACCACTTTGATCTTGGGCAAGGCCTTCCTAGGTTTTGTTGGTACGACTTTGGGCTACTTCGGAGCCTTCTCAGTCGGCACAAGAGAAAACGTCCGAGTGTGCTTTGAAGACCGTCCAGTCTGCGCAGTTGCTTTGCCACGGATGCTGACTGGGTCATGGGTATGCTTGGATCGCCTTTCCATGCGGGGAGGAGAGTCGACCTCCTCACCATCACTCGAGTCGTCACTCTCCTCGTCCTCCCCTCCATCAGACTGCTAGTCGGTGCTTTCTCCTCCGCTCACCTCTCCCTCCTGCTCCTGCACCTGCTCTCCGTTGGGCATCGAGTACATCACCGTATAAACCTGCAAGGCACGGGATCGAACAGTTATCAGTCATTTTTCTAAAACAATTTCATATCGGATCAAAAGACATTCAGAAGTAAGGAGTTGGACCTTGTCTGGTTTGTAGGTGTTGTCGAGTGGAGGGATCCTCCTAGAGCCCCTGGGGTTGTCCTTGTTGCCAGTGATGCCCTACAACCACTGCGCCACCGTCTCCTCGTCAACTTCCTCTGGGTGGATCCGAGCGGTGTCATCAATTCCAGAGTACATCCACATCGGTGATCGCGGGCTTGAAGTGGTTGGATGCGTCGACTGAGAAAAACATCCAGCAAATCCATACCAGTCATGCAATCACGGACAAGTTGGATTACTCGCTCAACCAAAAATTTCACCTCCACCTTCTCCGCCGGATTCACTTTCAAGGAAGAGGGCTTCTTGACTCGATCCATGGAAAAGGGGGAAGCCCAGTCGACTGACCAGGAGTCGGCTGGCCTTTGCAGTAGAACCAGGTCGACTGCCACCCTCTAACTGAGTCGGGCAGCATCATAGCAGGGAAAGTACTTTTCCCCCTCATCTAGATCCCTAGACCTCCACACATCTGGATCACGTGTGTCCTCTCATCACTCGGATTGGCCTTTTTTACAGACTGAAAACGACAAGTGAAAGTGTGTTTGAAGAGACCCCAGTGTGGTCGACAGCCTAGAAAGCTTTCACACATGGACACGAATGCAACAAGGTACGTGATAGTGTTGGGAGAAAAGTGGTGGAGTTGGGATCCAAAGAATTTCGGAAAACCCCGAAAGAAAGGGTGGGGAGGCAAAGAGAAACCGCGGTCAACATGAGTCGCGAGGAGGACGCACTCACCCTCCTGCGGCCGCGGCTCGGTCTCGTCCTCCGGAAGCCTCCAAGAACCATGGGGGATCAGTCCCCCCTATACCAGATCCTCCAAGTCCTCCTGCTGGATCGTCGACCAGATCTAGTCGCCTTGGATCCAGCCGGGCGGCAGGCCAGATCTCGACGACGACCCGCCTCGGCTCGTCTTCTTGCCCTTCGCCTTCGCCGTCGTCTTCTTCGCACGCTCCAGAGCCGCCGTCTTATCCTTCGCCATCGCTGCGAGTTGCGCTCGAGCTGGGCGGCAGTGTCGAGGGAAGAGGCGGGTGCAGTGGAGAAGCAGAGGAAGGAGAAAGGAAATGAGGCGCACCGTGCAAAGGCACCGGCCTGAATGCCTTATATAGGCTTGTTCCCCGAGTGACTGACTTGTGGGTCCGGGCAATCCTGTCAAATCCCGCAACAGTTGCGCGTGCGATACATGGAGAAAAAGGTGGCGCGGGGATCAAGGCGCTCCTGTCTAATCCACTCCGATTACCACGGCCCTCTCCGCCCCGCGCGCTTCCCCAAATTTCAAATCTCGCGAGATCCGAGAATGGCAGAGCAATCAATCACGCCAGAGATTTTGTACCATATCAAACACTCGAAGCTTATCAACAAAAGTTCACTCGACAACCTCTGAATGGCTCAAGGCGACTGAAAATGATGTCGAAGTTTTTGCGTGGTTCACCAATCCAAGTACAATGCTTCCGAAGCATGAAAATTGAGTCAGAACCATCTTCAACTTCATCTCCACTCGAACCCAGAACCATTCGGGGGCTAATGGTGATGACATGTACCTAGGGTAGGGAAATAGACCTGATCTAAGTACCCTACCCAAGGACACTGCCCTACAGTCAAGGACATTCAAAGAACAACAGATTCTACCGACTGAAATCACCACCTGATGCAATCCACTCGACTGTGAGTTCCACTCGGACAACCCAATTCCATTCGACAGGAGAATGCTCACTGGACCGTATCAGAAACCACTTGGAGTATAGAAGATCTGAGGTCACTCTGAATGAAAACGGTCAGGCGTTCACTCTGTAGTCTTAATGATCATTTATAAGACTTTAATGCTGGCGTTACCAGTAACGTCCTATCTTTATGTACATTGAACCCTGTGTAACTAAGGGCCGGAGGGGTCTGGCGAACTCTATATAAGCCAACCCCCTCCTCGGGCACAGGGGTTCGCACCCCCTGTAACTTCACGCATAAAAACCAATCGACCAAGCCTCCGGGCACCGAGACGTAGGGCTGTTACTTCCTCCGCGAAGGGCCTGAACTCGTAAATCTTGCGTGCACAATCTCATCGTAGCTAGGACCTTGCCTCTCCATTCATACCCCCTATTCTATTGTCAGGTTTAGACCCACGACAACTGGCACTAGAGCACACGAGCCGGCGACGCTTAAGGAGGAGACTTAAATAGACCCAGATATTTTCATCGCAAACGGTTCCTAGAAAACAACTGTGTGTGATGTTGTAGATATTTTTTTATTAGCTGTGAAAGATGAATTTGGAGTAAAGTGGCAACAGATGGTGTTTTAAATGTACGGGAAATTTTGTAGTACTAATACAACTCTCATGTCAAATTTTGGAAAATTTCAGGGGTCATTTGACCTTTAAAGACATTTAAGTGATTTTATAGCCATTTAATGACCGTAATTGAAATTTGAACTACATGTACATGCAACAGCTAACCATAATGGTTTGAAAAGTCATATTTTGTGTACTTGTGTGCGATTTAATTCCATATGCAATAAATTGGAAGGAATTTTCAAACATATTGGTCTAACGGCTATGAAACAATTAAGCATGGAGTGCCATGGCATTTCAATTCCAAAAAAATAAAAAATATCAGAAACACATGAAACCTTGTTTGATGTAATGTCATGCCACCAAGATAATGTGGTAAAAAATTTGGCATGTGTGACGAACCTTTGGACACACACCCCTCACAAACTGGAGCAACTCACTAGAAGGCTCGTGGTTCCGAGAGGGAACAATGCATGTTTGATGACGAACGGGAGATAGCTTCCTCTTACAGGCTTCAAATTTTGTCTACGTCTAACGTCCACTAATACAACTGTCAGATGAAAATTTGGAAAATTTCAGGGGTCATTTGACCTTTTGAAGACATAGAAGTGATTTTCTAGCCATTTAATGACCGTAATTCAAATTTGAACTACATCTACATGCAATGGCTAACCATAACGGTTTGAAAAATCATATTTGTGTACTTATGTGCGAGTTAATTCCATGTGCAGTAAATTAGAAGGAATTTTGAAACATATTTGTCTCATGACATGGACACATGCATATGTATGCATGGAGTGCCATGGCATTTTAATTCCAAAAAATTTAAAAAATATCACAAACACATGAAACCTTGGTTGATGTAATGTCATGCCACCAAGATGATGTGGTAAAAAAATTGTCATGTTTGACGAAAGTTTGGACACACACCCCTCACAAACCGGACCAACTCACTAGAAGGCTCGTGGTTCCGAGTGGGAACAATGCATGTTTGATGACGAACGGGAGATAGCTTCCTCTTATGGCCTTCAAATTTTTTCTATGTTTAACATGCACAACTAGAACTGTAATGTAAAAATTAGGAAAGTTCTAGGGGTCATTTGACCTTTTAAAGACATTTAGGTGATTTTCTAACCATTTAATGACTGTAATTCCAATTTGAACTACATCTACATGCAACGCCTAACCATAACGGTTTGAAAAATCATATTTGTGTACTTGCGTGCGACTTAATTCCATGTGCAGTAAGTTTGAAGGAATTTTTAAACATATTTGTCTCACGCCATGGACACATGCATATGTATGCATGGAGTAACATGGCATTTTAATTCCAAAAAATTAAAAAAATATCAGAAACACATGAAACCTTGCTTGATGTAATGACATGCCACCAAGATGATGTGGTAAAAAAATTGGCATTTTGACGAAAGTGTGGACACACACCCCTCACAAACCGGAGCAACTCACTAGATGGCTCGTGGTTCCGAGAGAGAACAATGCATGTTTGATGACGAACGGGAGATAGCTTCCTCTTACGGCCTACAAATTTTTTCTACGTTTAACATGCACTACTCCAACTGTAATGTGAAATTTTGGAAAATTCTAGCGAACATTTGACCTCTCAAAGACATTTAAGTGATTTTTTGACCATTTCATGACCGTAATTCAAATTTAAACTACATCTACATGCAACGCCTAACCATAACAGTTTCAAAAATCATATTTGTGTACTTGTGTGCGAGTTAATTCCATGTGCAGTAAATTAGAAGGAATTTTTAAACATATTGGTTCAAGACAATGACACATGCATATGTATGCATGGAGTGCCATGGCATTTTAATTCCAAAAAATTAAAAAGTGATCAGAAACACATGAAACCTTGCTTGATGTACTGTCATGCCACCAAGATGATGTGGTAAAAAAATGGCATGTTTGACGAAAGTTTGGGCACACCCCCTCGCAAACCGGAGCAACTCACTGGAAGGCTCGTGGTTCCGACAGGGAACAATGCATGTTTGATGATGAATGGGAGATAGCTTCATCTTAAGGCCTTCAAATTTTTTGTACGTTTAATGTGCACTAATACAACTGTCATGTGAAAATTTGGAAAATTCTAGGGGTCATTTGACGTTTTAAAGACATTTAAGTGATTTTCTAGCCATTTAATGACCGTAATCCAAATTTGAACTACATCTACATGCAACGGCTAACCATAACGGTTTGAAAAATCATATTTGTGTACTTGTGTGCGAGTTAATTCCATGTGCAATAAATTTGAAGGAATTTTCAAACATATTGGTCTCACGACATGGACACATGCATATGTATGCATGGAGTGCCATGGCATTTTAATTCCAAAAAATTAAAAAAATATCAGATAAACATGAAACCTTGCTTGATGTAATGTCATGCCACCAAGATGATGCGGTAAAAAATTGGCATGTTTGACGGAAGTTTGGACACACACCCCTCACAAACCGGAGCAACTCACTAGAAGGCTCATGGTTCCGAGAGGGAACAATGCATGTTTGATAACGAACAGGAGATAGCTTCCTCTTACGGCCTTCAAATTTTTCTACGTTTAACGTGCACTACTACAACTGTACTGTGAAAATTTGGAAAATTCTAGCGCTCATTTGATCTTTTAAAGATATTTAAGTGATTTTCTAGCCATTTAATGACCGTAATTAAAATTTGAACTACATCTACATGCAACGGCTAACCATAACGGTTTGAAAAATCATATTTGTGTACTTGTGGGCGAGTTAATTCCATGTGCAGTAAAATAGAAGGAATTTTCTAACATATTGGTCTCACGGCATGGGCACATGCATGGAGTGCCATGGCATTTTAATTCCAAAAAAATAAAAAATGATCAGAAAAACATGAACCCTTGCTTGCTGTAATGTCATGCCACCAAGATGATGTGGTAAACAAATTGGCCTGTTTGACGAAAGTTCGGACACACCCCCTCACAAAATCGGACCAACTCACTAGAATGTTCGTGGTTCCGAGAGGGAACAATGCATGTTTGATGACGAACGGGAGATAGCTTCCTCTTATGGCCTTCAAATTTTTTTTCTATGTTTAACGTGCACTAATACAAATGGCATGTGAAAATTTGGAAAATTTTAGGGGTCATTTGACCTTTTAAAGACATTTAAGTGATTTTGCAGCCATTTAATGACTGTAATTCAAATTTGAACTACATCTACATGCAACGGCTAACCATAAAGGTTTTAAAAATCATATTTTTGTGTACTTGTGTGCGACTTAAAAAATCATCAGCTGATGTAAATACCTGGTGTTCAAAAAAGAAAATGTAAAGATCTGGCAAGACAACCGGCCCCCACACAATTGGCACTCTATCTCGCAGCTCGAGGTTTGGTAGGTGAGTGGCGGGGATCATTAATCAAACACGGTTCTGTATTGGAAACTGTCAGCTATTATGTTCACACACAGATTTTGTTGTGGGAATCATGTGTAATTCAAACTACAGTACTCGTTAATTCTGGCGACCGGCGTGTGTACTGTTCCCGTCGATCTAGATTCCGGCCGCCAATAAATACTACCTTACTCACGTCGTGCCGCCTGCATTCTCATCTACATCCTCCCCTCGCTCGCCCTCTCTCTCTCTCTCTCTCAAATCTCTGCCATGGCGCCGTCGTCTGCCCAAGCGTCGACGAGGAGTGGCCGCCCCCCGAGGATGCTCACTCGAATAGCTGCAACAAGGACCCTTACGCGCCGCTAGACCAGGATGCACCGGACCCCCCAACTTTGGATTGGTTTTGGGGCCAGTACAATCTTTGTCTATGGAAGTCGCTGCCGCCGGCTGAGAAAACTAGGCAGGTGGTGTTCAAGAAGGAGATGGCGGAGGAGGAAGCCAGGTACCAGGCGGCCTGTCAAGCCCATGATGCCGCCTGGAAAAAGGAGGCGGCGAAGCTTTGGGGGCGGGCGCATCGTCGTGCGGAGGAGGTGTACGAAGACGGGTACGTCGCGAGGAAGGTCAAAGGCCTGGGCGCCTCGTCGCTGCGTGGACGTGGGCCGATAAGGTCCAGTGTGCCACCGAGCTCCAGTGGGCGCCCAACGAAATGGCAAGATCATTCGTGCTCGTCCGCCAGCAAGAGGCAGATCGGTACGTCAAGCGCTGCGAGGCAAAGGAGGCGGAGTACTGCCTCCACACTGGAAAGATGTCGCGCACCAGGGAGCTGCTGGCGAGGGGTTGCCGGAATACTGGCCCCAGGAGGGATTATTAGTTTTAGTATTGTTCGTTTTCAATTTTATGCATTGTACCTAGTAGTTAAGTATCATCACGTATATGTGATGATATTATATATATATATATTCTGTGATGAACTAATGAACAATTAATATATAAGAACATATAAGAACAGAAAACAGAGTACACACATTGAAACAGAGCAATAAATAGAGCAATACTATGATTGCTGTGAATACATAGCTATCCACGTCGAAACGACTCAACAAAATAAAATGCGTCCATGAGACGATGACCAGCAGCCTCTGCCTGAACTCGTGCAGGCGTTCGTCAAAGCGGTCGACACGCTCGCGGTACATCTGCAGCGCGATCTCGAGCTCCAAGTTGGCTATTTCATCGGAGATCACCAGCTCGAGGATGTGACGGCCATGTTCCTCTACTGCGCCCAGGTGGACACCTGGGCCAAGGAGGCGGTCGAGCCTACCGACCAGCGCGTTGGCATCAAGCGGGCCGCAGACAAGGCGAACGGCGCGACACATGCGAACAGCGCGGCGGGTGTCCGGTGCAAGAACGGCGCGGCCGGCCTCTGGTGCAAGTACGGCGCAGAGGGCCTCTACCCACATCTGGTGAGGAATGGGGGTACTGACAGGAGGTGTACCCAGCTGCGACACCGTGTCGACAGCAAGCAAGCGCCGATGGATCCGCTCTTGCTGTGCGGCGCGCCGCGCCTCTCGCTCTGCGGTGCTCCAACGGTCTCGCTGTGCAGCGAGCCGCAGCCTATCGGCGCGGACGTGCTTAGCTTGCTCTGCGGCGCGCCATCGATCATGTTGTGCAGCGAGCTGCAGCCTGTCGGCGCTGACATGCCTATCTTGATCCGTGGCGCTCAAGTGCCATGCACCAAAGGTCTGCTCAACCCTGGCGATGACGCACATCATGGCGTCGTCCATCGCGTTGCTGGGGAGCGCCTTGGCCTTGACGGGCCATGGCGCCTGCTCATTTTCCTCGTCGACGAGGTTGATGGAAGAGGCGGCACTTTGGTGGGTTGGCATGCTTGGAAAAGGTGGATGAGATACAGGTTGCGCTTGTCTCCTCCATGCGTCGCGCGCCGCCTAGGTTTATGCGCAATATCGCTGGGTTGCGGGAAACAGGTGAGGAAATGATGTGAAATGGTGGCGTGTTCATAAAACGCCATCAATTAATGGAAACTTAGCATAGAAGGAACATCGAGCTAGCACAAGAAGTAGATGATGATCAGATGAACACGGACGACACTAGGGAACCCGTCAGTGATGAATTCATCAATCACAAATGGTTGTATACTAGCAAGCATTTGCCCACAACACACATGGCTTATTCCATCACAAATAGGTCGGATGGATCAACTGTATGCCACGTATCGTACATTGTCAAAAAGTAATGTGGTAGACCTTCTTTAACATGTGTTAAAAAAACAAGGACCTCGAGGTTAATGTAACTGATGGGATGGATCATCCAGGTCAAAGGTAATTTAATTTGACCGGGATGACCCATCACATCAGTTAATTTAACATCAAGACAACTTCTCATCCATTCACCCATCTGATGGTTGCTCTAGCCTGAGCACACTTAACTTGAGAGTTCTCTTACATGAGCTACTGGTGGAACACCTAGTCCTTGCTGATATAGGATGCCTCTTCGCTTCCTTATGGCGTATCCGCATGACCGCCCGTCCCCCAATGGCCAATAGATGTTGTGTAGCCAGAGCATATCACATACGTCTTATTAGAAGCAATCATCTGTGTTATTATCGGCCTTCACACACATTTCTGATTACAGACCTGTTTGTCGCGTATCACACACATCTTGATATATTGAACTGTTTCTGTTCTCTTGTCTCAACGCAAACAGTTCATCCGAGTGAACCGCATGCCGTATATTGCACACACCTTCATCTGGCTGCCCGTTTCTTTTGTTGCCCCTCATGACCCTTTCTTTTGTGTTGCCTAATCACAAATAGTTCATCCGAGTGAACCGTATGCTGTTCTTTTGTGTTGCCTAATCACAAACAGTTCATCCGAGTGAACCGTATGCTGTACATCGGACACACCTTCATCTGGCTGCCCGTTTCTTTTGTTCCCCCTCATCGCAAACAGTTAACTAAACTGAACCGTATGCCCTGCATCGCACACAAAACTAAAATATGAACCGTGTTTGATGCATCCTCCATCGCAAACGTTTTGCACCGTTTTTGACAAGTACACCACTGTTTGCGATTATTGCATCGCACATAGTTTCGTCGAAGGGCCTCTGATCATAGTGTCGCGTTAGCAGCATCCTGCAGTAGTGAAATTAGTAGCCCCAATTCACAACCAACTAGTACGATTCCCATACATAAGACCAACATGTTAATGGATCTCAATGATTCACAGATCCTATACAAATATGTAGCTCCAAAGCAAAGATCTAGAAAAAACAGATGTTCTTCCTACTAACATGGATGCTTCTCTTGGCCAACATTCAGTATTGAGTGAAAGAAAAATTTCTTTGTGAAGTCTACAATTCCTCTTGCAAACGTAAGTGTTTACACCAACAGCTGGAACCATGTTAATGAACCACACATGATGGAGGAACATCCACTGCAATATGATTTGGTCTTCTCTCGATCACACAGCGAGACTATGTTCGGAATACAAACTTTAACTTAGGCAAAATGATGCCCATTGTATAATCAGACCAAAGCAATGATGCACCCAGTGTTGGCCAATAAATAGTATAGTACTACTTTTGTGCAGTCCATGAAGTGACTATCCAATCTTTCTGTGTCTATTTTCAAATGGCACTTCATGTAGTGACTATACTATTCTCTTGTGCAGTTCCACCAAAATTGCGGTCACTTTGTTTGTTTGCCAAATAGCAATGGGCAGACATCTGTCTGCACAAATATCAAGTAGCTAGTAAACATATACCCCATCTTGTATTTTCGGTTTAAACACGTCTCTTCCGCTTAGCATCTGTCATGTTTTGCACTGGACAATTTGATACTGTCATGTTTTGCCCTGGACAATTTCGTACTGAATTGATTTGCTGGTACAGAGCAGAAATATAGCGCCTATTCTTCATCAGACCAAGGATATCCATGTTCGCAGTGATGGAAGAGGTGAAATCGATACAACCGAAATTGAGCATCCAATCATTGAATCATGTCCCGCACCTCCAATGTAGGTCCACCCTGCCAATAAATTCACATGCAAACCACTAATATTACTATCTAATGACATTACAAAAAGAGTAGCAAGATAGTAGCAAACCATTTACCTACGTAATGAACAGCTCATAGTGCCACCAATTGGATATAAAGGTTTGGAAGAAAACATGCTCCTAATGTTGAACCATTTTGACTTTTTGTGCAGTGTCACTAAAATTGAGCATCCTTGTTTGCATAGATATTGAAAGTGTGGTTACTATAAAAGTGGCACGAGTTGAAGCATAGACTCACAAATATAAGCATTCCAATTTCTTAATGGGAAAAGGTAGCAAGACTGTTTCTAAGTACCTATTTGAAGGAATAAATAAGGCAACAGCGGATGATGTCAGGAAGGCATACATAGTATTTTCTTAAAAACTGAACCATTCCTCACCTTTCCTCTTCTTTTAAGCATATTTTGTGCAGTTCAACTAAAATAAAATGCCATCACTGCCTTGACAATTCAGTGACACTGTACAAAAAGAAATGACTTAACATTACATCATGATGTCAGGTATGTAATCGACATGCATTAGAGACAAACATATAGACATCCTCCGATAACATAATGAACATTAATTTTAACAAAGGTGTGACTAGCTTTACTGGGATAATTTGAGTGAACCCTACCCCCTCTGTTCCTTAATATAAGACGTTTTCGCACTTCAATTTAAAGTACCCAAACTTCTAGTATTTAGAAAATCAGGTAGTAGTTTTCTTGAGCACATATCTGGGAAAGCTTGCCACACTTTATATATGTCCATAGGCTAATGCAACACCATTCGAATGGTATAAATATACACTAATCCACAGGCTAGTGCAACCGTACAATAAGTTTTTATTACGGGGTACAGTACAATGCTTTTACTGAACATATTTCCATAAGCTAGAACTGGAAGATTTCTATAAGTGTTAACTATACAAAATGTAAAGGTAACAAGTTTCAGCATTGGTATACTAGCTGTGCAAGAGCATTAGACCAAATACAAAAGTCTGAAGGTAACTAGCATTATTAACTAATGATAGTATAAAAAATTGCAAACCATGTACCTTCAAGGTAAACATGATTTTGAACTCGAGGGGACCGAAAAATTGCTATCCCAATCTTGATAATCGATCAAACATAAAAACTTGATCGAACGGATCAAGAGAACAGCCAGAGGAGCAGGTGCCCACTCTTGACCTTTCCTCTTGTCTTCATAATATTTTATGCAGTTTAACCAAAATAAAGTGACAACAACGCCTTGGCATTTTGGTGACACTGTACAAAAAAATAGACTTATCTCATGAAAGTGATGTATGTAATCTATAAGCATTAACAGTGCAAAAATCTAAAGGTAGTAACAAGTTTCATCATTGGTATACTAGCTGTGCAACAGCATTAGAATGCCTTAGCTGAAAAATCTTTAATACATCCACAAGCAACAACTGACCCTGAAATGATCCAATGACATTAAATGGCATTACTTAAATTTATCGGTGGCATTAGACTGAGTGCGGCATTAGTTAAATGTGGCAACACTTTAGCAGTAGCATTGCTTGACTTTACCGTTGGCGTTATACTAACAACAAAAAAGTGGCAATAAGAGCATGGAAGGACCATTCGCACAGTGGGCGCACCAGTACGATGCACCTCCACGGACGCATAGAGTGGTGAGGGAGGTATGGTTGCCCAGAGCAACAAATATCCAGGCAACATATGTGGATTACATCCCTTTTTTGTTCTCGTTAGCCACCTTTTTCCTATGTGAGGACAACAAACCGATCGACCTGGTCATTCTCTATTGCGTTGTCATGCCTTTCTACCCTTTTTCACCCTTTTTCAACCAAGAGACACGAGACTCGTTCCTTCGCAACTAATTTCTCCCTTTTCAACCTAGATGCGGGTTCGATGCCTAGTCTCTTGGACAGTACTTTCTCCCTTCCTTACCTTATTCAACTCAGACATGGATTAGTCTGCATGAAGTACGGTTTCCTTTAATAGTGCAAATTAAGGTTTTCGTCTGCGTGACCAGCAGAGCAGAGGATAACAAATTGGGAAGATGGTGGAGTGGAAAAAGATCCACATGCAGTGACGTGGCAGATGGGGCAATAGAACAAGGGTATGGTTCGAAAAGAGGTAGCATACCTGAGGGTCGGCGGGAAGTGGCTTCGCTCCTGGTCGTCGTCCTCCGCACACACTACGGCAGCGAGCTTGGGGACAGAGGCCATCCCGCGCGGGCGCTAGGTCTGAGAGGACGGCCTTGTCGTCAGTGCGGGACCTCGCTCGCCGATGACGAGTTCGTCAACGCTGCATGTCCCTTTCTTCCCTGGCGGATCTGTGACCACCGGTGAGGAGGGAGAGAGAGAGGCCGTCTTTTTTAGATTTGGAGAGAGGGTGATAGTGTGAGAAGCAAGTGGGCAGCCCTTAGCAAGAAAGCGTTGAAGCTCTAGCCTATATATCTTTCTTGATACTAGTACTAGAGGTGGAGTAGTGGTAGAGTAGTTTATATTTTATCTGCATACAGTACCAGTTAGTCGTGCTTCAAAACTGAATGGCACGCCATTAAACAATTAAAGTCGAGAACTAATGCGGCACCTCGGGCCAGCGCGGCCAGATCGCATTTTGCACGAGAAATTACACACCATGTTTCGTTGACATGTGGTCCCGTTCCAACCTGTTAGTGAGACGACGACAGATCTTTTGAACAATTTCCGAACGGACGTCTATGTAGGCCGGGGTACCTCTCGTGTACCGTGGCAACCGTCCACCGCCTCTTCACCTTTCGCTCTTGATTTGGAACTGCTGTCGCATGCTCTTCCTCCTCCTCCATTTGCCTTCACCGTTCCTTCTGCCATTTATCGATCGTCTTCTCCATGATGGAGGGAACAGGCCGGAAACGACCCCGTTATTCTTGCCCTGATCTGAAAGATGACATGGTGGAGGAACTTATTGATCGGTGCGACGTCATCACCTCGGCTAGCATGGCAGGTTCATTCAAGACCATTCTCGACTCAACTAATAACAACATTACAAAGAACCCAAGGGTCCAGGAGTAGATTGATCTCCCCTATCTTCTTCGTCATGACCCTGATCACTGGCACGCGGATGACGGAAGCCTCGCCCGGTGCAAGTTTATGCCGCTTGATAATGATACGTGTGATGTTAAGATGCCATCGCTTGAGGGTAAGGCTTGGGACGGCCCAAATGGAGATTGGGTTGTTTATCTTGGGTACAACAACGAGTGGGAATGTCAGGGAAACGACACTTATGGGATCACGGGGATCCCTTCTATGGTTGGGGGGCGTGGGGTTGTGGAAAGAGCGGGTCTGACAGGAAGCACACGGATCGTTTACCCAAGTTCGGGCCGCGAAGATGCGTAATACCCTAGTCCTGCTTTGGTGGATGTATTTGAGTGTTCTTGAGCTAGCTACAGGGTGTAACTTGCCCAAAAGATCCCAACCCTTCTCCTGGTCGCCTCGGGCCTCCTTTTATAGACAAAAGGGGTTGCCGCAGAGGCACACGGGAGGTGGAAAGGTGTAGTGGATGAGTCTATCATCTGGCACCGTCGGACAAACGCATTAAATGCGCTGCCGACGTGCCCCTCTCGCTTTATCGGGGAAGGCAAGGAAGCACGTCCCAGCTGTCGCCGCCTCGCCTGGCTTCGGCACGCGTCCGAGCTCACGAGGCATCATAGTGCCATGTTGGCTGGCTGCTGGGCTGGCGTGGTGGTGGAGCCTTCACGAAGGTCTGCATGCCACCACGCAGGTGCTTACTGGGTCGGCGTAGAAGTCGCTCGTCGCCACGCAGGTGCCTGCCTAGCTGGTTGAGCTAGCAGCTGCATGGGAACGGCGGTGTAGTCTTGGCAGGCGTGGGCCTGGCTGCGGCCCTGTTGATGCGTTCGGCAAGGGTCTTGCCGTGGCGTGGTGGTCGTCCCTGGCAAGGATCTTGCTGGGGGTCTTGTGGATTTCCTCGGCTAGGATCCCGCCGAGGGTCGTTGTCTTCTGGTCCTCATCTGATCTCATATGTTTATGATCTTGACAAAGATCTGCATGCCACCACGGAGGTGCCTCCCGAGCCTTGGTTCCAACGTAGCCGTTGGCAGTGTTTGGAATCCTTGGGCTCAAGGGTGGCTCGCTCTGTTGATGTTGGGCAAGGCTGCCCCGGCAAGGTTCTCGCCGGGGCCGCGGAGGCTGCCCTGGCAAGGGTTTTTCCGGGGGAGTCCACCTTGCCCCCTTGCTCTTTTGTGTTTCTGGTCTTGGCGTTTCCTTGGTTGTCTTGTGCTCCGGCTTCCCTCCTCTGCCCTGCTGAGTGTGGCCGCGGGCGCGGCTCTGACTGCCCGTGCACAAGTAAAGGGGTCAAAAGGAGAGCCCCTACTTTTGTACACCGACAGGAGCCCCCGGGCCTGGGCCACACATAAGCACGACGATTTGTTGGGCTAGGCCCAGAACGGTGCACGGGCAGGTGGGGCGGATTTTATCGTAGTAACTTTTCATCCGCTGTGCTTCCCCACGACCCGCGTTGGTCGCGCGACATGGAGGGTCGTGCGTGACGTGGGGGTCATGCGTGGGGCGGTTCCCGCACGCATGCGTCACATCATGGTAAAGAGGCGGCTCGCGCCTTCCCCATAAAAAGAGGGAGGCGTAGAGGCGCGGCTCATTTACTGAGTGGACTCGGCTCGTGGTCTTCAAGGCGTCCGTGCCCCACGATCACGGGGTGGGGAACGGTCGCCTCACCCGTCCCCCCGATTCTGCTTGCTCGCCACGTGTCCCCCATGCAGGTGGCAGGCGGTGGAGGCGGGAAACTGGGCCGTCGCTGATTGGGGCAGCGGGTCGGTCTCGATTCCCTGCGCCCCCCATGGCCGGATTGGTCGAGTGGGGCGGCCGAGCCTCGACCCCGCCCCTTTATAAGAAGGGGGAGGGGGATGGCATCCCACATCCTTTCATCATCCGTCTCCATTCACTTCGGCTCCTTTCTTCCACCTGCCATGGCGAGAGGAGGCGTCGGCCCTTCAACGGTGGCGGCAAGGGTCGCTGCTCGACAGCGCGTCCCTCCTTCCCAAGAGCTCGTGGCGGCAGAGCCGGCCACAAGAGGAAGGGGGAGGGGCGAGGCTGAGGTCGCCGTGGCGCTCGAGGAAGAGGGGGACGGGGTGGCGCACCGGCCTTGCCTCTGCTAGCGATGCCTCCCCCGATGGAGGGCCACGTCGGGGATCAGCCCCATGAGTTCTTCATCAGGCTGAGCCGGCCACCGCGTCGTCGTCTCCGTCTCCCTACCCCATTTGCTCGGGAGATGGAGCTCGATCCACCCCAGACCCTCAGGTTGCACATGAGGGTCTGCGGGAATGGTGGCATGCGGGTCAACGTCGACTTCCTCGCTCCTCACGTCATGTACCTCTGTCGCGGATGGAAGACGTTCGCTCGTGTCCACAGCCTGACGGCGGGGCTCGTTCTCTACTTGAAGTTAATGCAGAACGGCCTGCTTTCCGTCAAGGTCTTTGGAGATCTTGGAACTCGCCTAAAGTGCTGCGGGAAGAGCTCCTCCGACGATGAAGATTCCTCCTCAAACGGGAGTGACGAGGAGAAAAGCGACAGCGACAACGAGGGCGCCGAGCAGCGGGACGCTGACCTCGTCTCCGACTGACCGCGTCATCCCTCCCTTGGCCACGCGCCCTGCCGAGGGCCTTCCTCGTCAAGCTCTCCATCGGCGCGTTCCCCGTCGCCTCCTTGGGCGGCTGGCGTAGGAGGGCCGGAGAAGGCAAAGAAGGCGGGTGGCGGCCGTCAAGTCGGAGTACGCGGGCACCGACGCGTTCGTCGCGTATTGTCGGCCCGCTGCCTCATCTTCCAGCTCCCCTCCCGGCACCGTGATGTTCTCTTGGTGCCTTCGGCTCCTTGTACCTCGCCTAGGCGCTCTTTTTGCCCTCCTGCTATCTTGTTCAACCTTCTGAGGAGAGGGACAAGAAAGGGACTACGGGCATCTTATCTCTTTTTAGTTTGTAAGCCTGCGGGCACTTGTTAGATTTAAAACTTGTAATCCCCTTGCTCATGTTTTTTATCCCGTATGAACTGTACCTGTATGGGACGTTTTTAATGAAAAAGGGTGCTTGTCAGGTTCTTTGTGCGTGAGCGAGCCCATGCCAAGGAATGAATCCTTGTTATTTTTAAGATAAACATTGTCGCCCGGCAACAGGCCTTGCCGTCCCCTAACTTCAGTCGACCATTCTCACGCCCTTGGCGGAGGCAGGGCGAAGTAGAGTTAGGCCCCTCGTTTATTTCCTCGCCACCGCGACTACGACCCGGTTCCGACCCAGGGACTTGGGTCTAGGAATAAAGGGGGAGCACGGTGGTCTAGGAGCAAAACGAGGTTTCATATGTCCCAACTTCATACGGAAATGCGTAATAGAGGAGAAAAGACTTATCTGAATCTGCAGCCCCCGGCAGCCCTGGCTTGCCGTGGTTGGATTCTTGTATCAGCAGCCCCCGACAACCTTGGCTTGCTGAGGCCGGAGCGCCGGCTCATTCTCTTTCTTCCAAATAGCTCAGCAGAAACGCCCATGTACCCTGCGAAACAAAGAGGACGGAAAGGAATAGAGAAACGCACACTCGACCTCTATGCTGGGGGTTAGTCACCGCTAAGCAGTATCAACCCTAACCGAGGGAGAGACTCAATCTAGCATGCATGCTAAAACTTAGGGCGCCAGCGCTGCATTTATTTATGCTCAGGGTCTGCGCCTGGCTTTGTATAGAGGGTTACATGCCTTGCCGGCAAGGCTTGTACAAAAGATGGTTTGCCGGAGGGGCCGGCAACCGTGCCTTATGGGTAAAACTTGCGAAGATGTTCAATGTTCCAGGAGTTGCTCACTGGAATAGCATCTTCGGTCTCTAGGCGGATTGCGCCGGGCCTGGTGACTCGTATTACCCGATAAGGGCTTCCCACTTTGGCTTCAACTTGTTGGAATTCTTGGCCGATCGAATGCGCCGAAGAACAAGATCGCCTTCCTCAAAGCTTCGGGCATGAACCTTGCAGCTATGGTAGCGGCGCAAGGCTTGCTGGTAGCACACTGCTCTCACAGCTGCCCGAAGACGATCTTCCTCGAGGAGCGTTGCATCATCTTGCCGCAACTGCTCATGCTCAAGCTCATCGTAAGCGAGCACTCGAGGTGACCCGTATATGAGTTCCATGGGGAGAACTGCTTCTGCCCCGTATACCAGGGCAAAGGGTGTCTGGCCGGTGGCTCGATTTGGTGTCGTTCTCATTGACCAAAGAACCGCCGGCAACTCATCAATCCAGCGCCTTCCGCTCTGGTGCAGCTTGTGAAAAGTCTTGGTCCTCAGGCCTCGCAGTACTTCAGCATTTGCCCTCTCTGCCTGGCCGTTGCTCCATGGGTGTGCCACGGAAGTGAAACAGACCTTGCTGCCGAGGTCCTGGATGTATTGCATGAAGGTGTGGCTTGTGAACTGCCTGCCGTTGTCGGTGATGACTCTGTTTGGCACACCAAAACGGCAGACTAGCCCCTTGAAGAACTTGATGGCTTACTGAGCTGTCACCTTCCTCACTGCTTCCACTTCCGGCAACTTTGTGAACTTGTCGATCGCAACGTACAAGTACTCAAAGCCCCCGACAGCGCGGGGGAAAGGGCCCAGTATGTCGAGCCCCCAGACCAAAAGTGGCCAGGAGAGAGGAATTTTTGAAGGGCTTGAGCTGGTTGATGAAGCTTCTTCAAATGGAACTGGCACACTTCACACTTTTACTAGTGTTGTTGCATCCTGGAGGGCAGTGGGCCAAAAGAAACCTTGCCAGAACGCCTTGCCAGCAAGGGCCCTCGACCCTATGTGGGAGCCACATATGCCTCTGTGTATCTCCGCCAACAACTCCAGTCCTTCTTCCCGGGGGATGCTCTTCAATTTCACACCATTTGTCTTTTCCTGTACAGGACGTCGTCGACGAACTGATACATAGCAGACCGACGGGCTACTTTCTCCGCTTCTTCCTGCTCCTCAGGAAGCTCCCCTATTTGGAGGAATCGGACGGTATGTTGTGCCCATGCCGGAGCCTGAGGCTCGACGACAAGGACTAAAGGCATTTCTTCTGCCATGGGAACGGCCGTCTCTACGGCCAGGGCTTGACGCCCTACCGGAGTCAGCTGCCCCTCGGCAGGCTCAGTACCCACGGCAACATCCTTGTCGGCGGCCCCAGGGGGCTCGGCGGGAAAGTACTTGCCGGGGCCTGATTTCCTTCGCTTGTACTGCTTCGTTGATGGTTCAACGGATGGTTGAGTTAACCGAAGCACAAAAGTACCTGGTTCCACAGGTAGCTTGAATGCAGCGCGCTTCGACAGGTAATCGGCGATGTCGTTCTCCACTCGGGGAACGTGCTCCGCTTGTATACCGTCAAAGCGCTCTTCCAGCTTCCTCACCTCATCCACGTAGGCTTCCATCAACGGGCTTTGATAATCTTTGTTGACTTGCCTGATGACAAGGTGTGAATCACCCCTGACGATGAGCTTCTTAATCCCGAGGTCTACCGCGATCCTGAGACCGGCAAGCAACCCCTCGTATTCAGCAGTGTTGTTTGTGGACATCTCCCTGGGAAAGTGCATCTGGATCACATACTTGAGGTGCTCTCCGGTGGGCACGACAAGCAGCACACCAGCACCGGCGCCTTGCAGCGAGAAAGCCCCATCAAAGTACATGATCCAGTTGCGACTGGCTTCCTTGCCGGGGAGAGTGGTCTCATGGATCTCTTCGTCGGGTGTTGAGGTCCATTCCGCAATGAACTCCGCCAAGACTCTGCTCTGGATTGTCAAAGTACTTTCAAACTTCAAACCAAAGCTCGACAGCTCCAGAGCCCACTCCACAATCCTCCCGGTTGCATCTGGGTTATGCAGTATCCATTGCAACGGGAGGAGGGTGACAACAGTGATCTCATGTGCTTGGAAGTAATGACGCAGCTTCCTCGAGGCCATAAGGACGCCGAAGAGCAATTTCTGCACACCGAAGTACCTTCACCTAGCCCCCTGCAAGAGGGAGCTGACAAAGTAAACCGGGTGCTGCATCATCTTCTTCCTCTGCACCACTTCATTTGGTCGTGTGGGCCCTGTCCCGATGGCGTCAGACTCTACCGGGGGCCTTGCCTTGCCGGCGCCAGGCCCTGCCGGGGGAATCTCTGGCTTGCCATCCGCCAGTCCCGCCATCGCCACTGCCTCTTCGTCGACCTCCCTCTGTGCCACTAGCGCGGCGCTGACCACTTGATTCATCGCCGCCAGATACAGTAGCAACGGCTCTTGTGGTTTAGGCGCAACTAGTATCGGTGTAGAGGAGAGGTATTTCTTCAGATCCTGCAGCGCTGCCTCGGCCTCTGGGGTCCACTCCATTGGGCCCGCCTTTTTCAAGATTTTGAAAAAGGGAAGGGCACGCTCAGCAGACTTGAAGATGAATCTGCTCATGGCGGCAACGCAGCCAGTGAGCCGACGCACATCCTTGATCCGCTTGGGCGCCTCGATCTGCTCAATAGCCTTGATCTTGTCTGGATTTGCCTCGATCCCACGCTGTGACATGAAGAACCCGAGAAGTTTGCCGGACGGAACGCCAAAGACACACTTCTCAGGGTTCAACTTGAGGTTGATCTTGCGCGGATTTGCAAACGCCTCCTCTAAATCTTGTACAAGAGTCGCCTTGTCCTTGGTTTTGACCACTATGTCATCCATATAAGCTTCCATATTTCTATGTAGCTGGGGCTCAAAACCAATTTGGACCGCCCTTGCGAACGCTGAGCCAGCACTCTTCAACCCGAAAGGCATCCATAAAAAGCAATACGTACCACATGGGGTGATGAATGCTGTCTTCTCTTCATCTTCTCTTGTCATGAAGATCTGGTGGTAGCCCGAGTAGGCGTCGAGGAATGATAACAGATCACACCCGGCCGTGGAGTCAACAATCTGGTCAATGTGCGGCAACGGGAAGGGGTCCTTAGGACAAGCCTTATTGATATATGTGTAGTCAATACACAACCTCCACTTCCCGTTTGCCTTGCGCACCACCACCGGATTGGCAACCACGTCAGATGGAGCACTCCTCTAACCAAGCCTGCCGCTTCCAACTTCCTGATCTCCTCTGTGATGAACTCCTGCCGTTCCAAAGCTTGCTTCCTGACCTCCTGCTTGACGGGTCGCGCATGGGGGCAGACAGCAAGATGGTGCTCAATTACTTCCCTGGGAACGCCGGGGATGTCGGATGCTTGCCATGCAAACACATCGACATTCGCCCGCAGGAAAGGGACGAGCGCGCTTTCCTATATGCTGTCGAGGGTGGAGCTTATGGTGAAAGCCCCTCCAGTGCCATCCTCCCTGACGGACACCTTCTTGGTCACTGGTGGTGCGGCTCTGGATTTCTTGCTCTTGCCGGTGGAGCTCTCTGGCACGTCCTCAACGGGAGCACAACACTCCGAAGAGGTGCGCTTGCTGGAGTGGGTGCGAGAGGTCTTGCCGGTCTTCTTTCCTCCTAGGGCTTCAGCGGCAGGAGCAAGTGCCTTGGCGGCAGTTGCCGCAACTGCTTCCCGGTAGAGTTGTTCAGCGCAGATTAGCATGTCCTTCTCGTCGGAGGGGACAGTGATGATGGTCATCGGCCCAGGCATCTTCAGCATGTTGTAGGCGTAGTGCGACGCCGCCATGAACTTGGTTAGTGTCGGGCGGGTGAGGATTCCGTTGTAGGGCAGGGGGATCTCGGCTACATCAAAGACAATCCTCTCTGTCCTGTAGTTCAACTCACCTCCAAATGTCACAGGCAGCGTGACCTTACCCTTCGGCTGACTCCTTCCCGGATTGACCCCTTGAAACGTGCCCGTTTCTTCAAGGTCTCCATCAGGAATTTGCAGTCTCTTGATCACAACGGGTGAGATCAAGTTCAGACCGGCCCCGCCGTCAACCAGCATCTTGTTCACCTTGAGGTTGCATGTCGTTGGTGAAACCAACAACGGCAAACACCCGACCACAGTTGTGCGATCAGGGTGGTCCTCGACGTCGAAGATGATAGGCGTGCTGGACCACTTCAGCGGCTTCTGAGCATCGAATGCCGGCTCCGCTGCTGTGATCTCACGCGCCCACTGCTTGAGCTGGCGGTGAGAAGTATGCACCGAGGCACCACCATCGACGCACATGGCCTCTGTAGCCTTCTGGAACTCATGCTCGCCGGACTCGTCGTCCTCGTCATGATCGTCGTCTTCCTCCTTCTTGTCGCGGCCCTGAGCGGGCCTCTCTTGCTGGTTATCCTTGCCGCGGCGACCTCCTTGGCCGCCATGCTTCTTGCCGGATCCCTCGGCACCATCCTGACCCTTCTCCTTGTCCCGCCTCTCATAATCGGCTTTTTGCTTTTCAGCAAGCAGCTCAACTTCTTGGCAGTTCTGGAGGTTGTGGCCCTTGGTGCGGTGGATCTTGCAATACTGCTTGTCAGAGCCCCCTGGCTTGTCGGCAACCGCCAAGGCCCGGCAAGCGGCGCACCCGGCAATCTCCTTGCCGGGGTCGTCTGCCTTGGCCTTCTTGGCGGCGCCGGTGTCGTCGGATCCCTCGACGGCAAGCACGGCCTTGCCCTTATGCTTCCTGTTGTGGCGCCGGCCCTTTTTCGTCGGGGCAGCGGTGTCTTCATCCGTAGAGTCGGTTTCCGCACCGGCGTCCTCGCCGGGGTACTTCCTTCCTTCTTCAGCTCGGGCGCATTTATCGGCCAGAACATAAAGTTCGGCCACATCTTTAACCTTGTTCATCACTAGATCTTCACGCATCTTGCGGTTGCATACATTCTGATGGAAAGCTCTGATCACGGCGGCGGGATGAACATCTGGGATGCTGTATTGCACCCGGCTGAACCTCTATATGTACTTGCGCAGGTTTTCACCTTCCTTCTGGGGAATGATATAAAAATCACTCGCCTGGCCATGGGCTTGGTGGCCTCCAGTGAAGGCACCAACGAACTCATGACACAGATCCGACCAAGAAGAAATGGAATCCGCCGGCAAGTGCATCAACCAAGACATGACATTGGGCTTCAGGGCCAACGGGAAGTAATTTGCAAGCACCTTGTCGTCACGAGCTCCAGCGGCTAGCATCACGATGTTGTAGATGCTGAGGTCCTCTGACGGATGGGTCTTGCCATTGTAATTCTCGCCGACATCGGGCTTGAACATGCGGTGGGACGGCCACCGGAACTGCCGCAGCTCACGGGTAAAGGCTGGGCCACCCACCTCGTAAGGTAGGCCGCCGGAGCCTCCCGGTGCTGGGTGGTCCATAGCGGGCCCCGCCCACTTATCTCACTCGTGGCGTGTATCGCGCCGGCGCTCGATGGTGGTTCGAGCGTCTTCATGGGCTCGCTCCCGAAGAACTTGGCGCTGGTCGCGGTGGGTCTGTGGGTCGGACGACACTATGGAAATGTTATCACAAGCGTCATCACGACGGATCGACACCCACGATGGCTGGCGTGGAGGAGGAGAGTGCACCGTGGCCGCAGCACCCCCGGCCCCTCCACCGCTGGCGTGCGGTGGTTCGACGGAGTGTCGGCCCAAGGGCCCCGCTGGCCGTGGCTCGTCTTTGTTGGCGACGCCGACGAGGCTCCGGATGGTGGCCCTCCACTCGTCGAGCTTTTCCGCGGCGGGAGGGAAGTCGAGGAGCAGCTGCGCGCGCGCCAAAGCTTCTGCTGGCGTGGGTGGTGGCGAAAGCTGCGTGGACCGTGACGCGCTCCGACTTCTAACCATGTTAGAAGGAGCTCTATCACGGCCTTGCGGCTGCGTGCCATTTTCGCCAGTGCTTCGGCGGGCATGCTGGCCTCCTCCGTCCCGCGAATGATGCACATGACTCTTTCCATGGCGGCGTCCGGGGTCACCAGCGTGGTGATGCTGCTCGTCGCGCACACCCTGGGAAGAGCGCGTTGTGGGCGTCGGCGTAGGCGTCTTGGAGGTTGCTGCGCCGCCCGTAGGTGGCACGGCGCCACCCCTTGAGGGGCCCACGCCGCCTGCGCGGGGTCCAACTTCGTCGTTGGGTTCGGTGACGTGCGGCCCGTCGTCTTGCGCATAGCGATGCCGCTCACCAGGCTCCGACTGCTAGAGCGATGTTGATGGTCGCGGGCCGCGCCCCGGGTTCTGTCCGCGACCAGCCCGCTGCTTGCCCGCACCGGCGTGGGCTGTCCGGCTCCGGATGAGTCGATCATCGTGATCGTCTTCTTCTTGGGAGCCATGGCGATGAAGAACTGCTAGGCTAACCGCTAGACCGGATTTTCACAACTGCGCCCCCCTACCTGGCGCGCCAAAGATGTTGGGGAAACGACACCTATGGGATCACTGGGATCCCTTCTACGGTTGGCGGGCGCGGGGTTGTGCAAAGAGCGGGTCTGACAGGAAGCACATGGATCGTTTACCCAGGTTTGGGCCGCGAAGATGCGTAATACCCTAGTCCTGCTTTGGTGGATGTATTTGAGTGTTCTTGTGTTCTTGAGCTAGCTACGGTGATGAGGACATCAATACCATTGTTACACCTACAGCCCCTACTGCTACATATACTGGACTAATTACTAGAGCTCGCGCACGCCAATTAAATTATCAGGTACTTTAGTTTCTTGGTAATGATTCTAATGTTCATGAGAATATGGTGCTTCCTAAATTGGATAAATTTGTTTTGCTTACAAATGAAGGGCCTGGCATGGAGAAGAGGGATGAACACTGGAGCAAGACCAAGCCTGGAGATGATGGCATGCGCAAGGGGACAAGAACGGAGTTACAAGTGATGATTTCAGGACTTTGAAGCCACCATAAGGAGTGCATGAAGCCTTGGACGAAATATACAAGATGCCACTTCATAAATTTCGTCCAGAGGCTATTCTAGGTGCTGCGTCACCTTATTATTGGGCCAGGCCCATGTAATTTCGAAATACTTAAGTATAGGCTGTTTTTAGAGTCTGTATGTGTGGGGAAACAAGAGTTAGGGTTGGTTTCGGACCCCTCCCTCAAGGGCCATGAAATTCCCCGCCCTTCCTCCATATATACAGCCCTTAGGGCGTCGTTTAGACTTTGGGGTTCTATTTAGATAAAAAGTTCGCCATAGTTGCAACTTCGCGTACTTCCTTTGTGTTCAACGACCAGACCAAGGCGTCAGAGAACCCCACCTTCATTAATAAAGCTTTCCTCTTATATTCGCAATATCCAGATTGCAATCTTAGTTTCTTGCTTGTTCTTCGTTTTCTCGCAGGAAACAGGCCCTCGTGGTCAAGTTGATCATGCTCCGGCGAGGTCAATAACCCTCGGAAGTTGGTTTAGTGATTGCTAAGGCGCGACGTCTCGCACATTCGTAGACGGATCGTCAAGGTCGACTCCCACAGAAAACGATAGCTACCATCTCATCGAAACATCGGGACACCTTTGCCTCTATCATACGGGGTGTAACTTGCCCAAAAGATCCCAATCCTTCTCCTGGTCGCCTCGGGCCTCCTTTTATAGACAAAAGGGGTTGCCGCAGTGGCACACGGGAGGTGGAAAGGTGTATAGTGGATGAGTCTATCCTCTGGCACCGTCGGACAAACGCATTAAATGCGCTGCCGACGTGCCCCTCTCGCTTTATCGGGGAAGGCAAGGAAGCACGTCCCAGCTGTCACCGCCTCGCCTGGCTTCGGCACGCGTCCGAGCTGACGAGGCATCATAGCGCCATGTTGGCTGGCTGCTGGGCTGGCGCGGTGGTGGATCCTTCATGAAGGTCTTTATGCCACCACGCAGGTGCTTGCTGGGTCGGCGTAGAAGTCACCCGTCGCCACGCAGGTGCCTACCCAGCTGGTTGAGCTAGCAGCTACATGGAAACGGCGGTGTAGTCTTGGCAGGCGCAGGCCTGGCTGCGGCCCTGTTGATGCCTTCGGCAAGGGTCTTGCTGGGGCCCCGGCAAGGGTCTTGTCGTGGCGTCGTGGTCGTCCCTGGCAAGGATCTTGCGGGGGGTCTTGTGGATTTCCTCGACTAGGATCCCACCAAGGGTCGTCGTCTTCTGGTCCTCATCTGATCTCGTACGTTTATGATCTTGACAAAGATCTGCATGCCACCACGGAGGTGCCTCCCGAGCCTTGGTTCGAACGTAGCCGTTGGCAGTGTTTGGAATCCTTGGGCTCAAGGGTGGCTCGATCTGTTGGTGTTGGGCAAGGCTGCCCCGGCAAGGTTCTCGTCGGGGCCGGCGAGGCTGCCCCGGCAAGGGTCTTGCCGGGGGAGTCCACCTTGCCCCCTTGCTCTTTTGTGTTTCTGGACTTTGCGTTGCCTTGGTTGTCTTGTGCTCCGGCTTGCCTCCTCTGCCCTGCTGAGTGTGGCCGCGGGCCCGGCTCTGACTGCCCGTGCACAAGTAAAGGGGTCAAAAGGAGATCCCCTACTTTTGTACACCGACAGGGAACTTGTGAATGTGTACACTCATCACCGGGTTCCACTTCCAAAAATCTCAGACTGCCCAGAGGTTGAGCACACCGGTATCCTACGTACGTTCAACTACGATCATGGTGACTGTCATCTACAGAAGATAGCAATTTGTCGAGTCCCCAACCTCTCTTGGGGTTATAGGAAAGCTTGTGGTGTCCCTATCTTCGACAAGCTTGTTGTCGTCCTTCATACTTCGACTCGATGGATATTGCTCAAAAATCAGTTTCTATGCACGGATGTGTACTATGATGCAATTCAATACGAGGGTCTTGTGTTTGCTGCCACCACTCGTGGCACTGTTTTTGCATGGAATCCTGATACTTTCGGTACGTTTGTCTTCCATCGTAAATATAGTTTTTTCATCCACATGCATGCGGGTTAGCAAGTTTCCCTTTACTAATTAACCTTCCTGTGTTTCCAAGGTCATGTGAACATTCCACCACCTATACTTGAAAAAATTTATAACCAAGGGGGAGATGACGCAGGTGATGATCACGAGCATGCGGACGAGCAGGACCTATATAATCAGTGGTGCCTGGCAACTTATTCCGATGGATCACGTCTTCTTGTCTGTATACAGGGCACTGCTGATGTTACTAAGGAAGCAGGTGTTGTCTCGCATGGTCGCACTCTCCGGACCTATTCCAACATCCGTTGTAAGGTATTCAGGATGGTACTAGTGTGCTACCGCCAACACCTTCTCCCTGGTTCAGTCTTGATAGTCTTGGAGGAAACTCGCTCTTCCTTGGACAAAGCTATCCAATGATGGTGAAAGGTGATCCAGCTGCTGTTGACACAACGTTACTACCATTTATGAGAAGCAACTGTATCTATACCTCGGACATTGCTATGGTTCCCTACCATGGCTATCACAATAGGCATCCTGATATAGGCCGCTTCAGCCAGGATGATCAGTCCTGCATTGGTCTTGAGATTGACAATAGCTGGCCCTTCCCAGAGAATCACTTCTGGTTCAAAGCAAGCATTTCCAACGTTGAGGATTGGTTGAGCTGAAGTTCATTTCATTGCTTGTTATTTGTTGTGTGATGAAAACTTTAGTATTTATAATGTATCCTCGTTGTCATTGTGGGTTGATGACCTGTTGTATGTAATGCTAAATGATATGCCTATGATAAACTTACTAAATTTATGAATGTCTTTCGAGTCGCTTCTTAGAGTGGGTGTTGCGACAACGCAAAAATATATTTTCCGAATACATAATTGTACATGCATTGCAACAGGTTATTGGATGAGTCCAATCAACAATAGTACTACTATTTGTACTAGCTTCACATGCTTCACGCGTCGGGCTGGTGTTTTTACTGTAACTGCGAATCCCATCATCCTAGGTCCTCGGATGAGTCCAATCAACTGTAGAAATTGCATTCTGATGTTTGGGTTCAAACTTTCAAAACTGCTGCACTATCTCTACATCTACGTATACGTAATACAACAAGTTTTAAACTTGAGACCAGCCATCCACCCTCAGAAACAGCACTTTTTAACCTAGCACAGACTCCAGGAAATTTGGCCATAGTGTGAGGTGGGCCATATGTTAATGTGTTCGCTGTACATAACCAGCACCTCGAATGCTTGATATATAGTAGGGTGGCATGGGCCATTCACGTCCAGGAGTACGGCACACGCCACCAGCACGACTTCCATCTGACACCATATTTCTTGGAGTCCGTGCTACAGCTATCTCTCCAACCTCCTCATTTCTCTAACTCAGCCATCGCGTGACGAGCGAGGTGGGGGTTTGCCGATAGTCAGATTCCTCAATAGCGGTCCCACTTGTAAGGCCAACTCCAGTGCACGACCCCAAACGGACGTCCATTTTGCTCGGATTCAGTCCGTTTGGGTAGGGCAATGGGGTCGTGTCCGGGCCATTTCTCGGATGCGGTGGCCGTGAGCCCAATGCGTGGACGCATCCCGGCCGCGTCCATTTTTCTTTCCAAACACATATTTTTTTCATCATTGATTTTTGGTACATGGTAATACATCACCAAATTTTGACTAGAAAAGCAGGACCAAAGAAAACAAGAACCACAAGAATACATTTTATAAGATATTCAACTTCCATAACTGCTCCTGTAAGTTGGATTAGTGCCTTCTCGATGCATTCATTGTTGATCTACGGAGGCTCGATCTGGCGTGCTTCTTTCTTCTTCGAGTGTAAAGAAGTAGACGTTGCTTCCTCGCATCTAGTCTCATGTCTAGCCTCTATTCTATCAAAAAGTGCACTAGTCTCATCTCTAGCCTCTATGCTAGCTAAAAGTGCATGAACATCTACTAAACTGCGCTCTATCAATATATTGATGTACTCTTCTTCCCAATACCAAAACTTGCATTCATTCTACACTATAAAATTTTAAGTTAGCATAACCAGTCAAATCGGAGAGCACAACCAAAGCTAAAGTAGCACATACCCCATCGATTGAGCACTTGATGAACACCCATCTGAGATGTTCTGGAATTGTAGACATGCGGCGCAAGACCTTCTTTGGGCAGTCGTCGCACGTAATGAGTGGAAACGGTGTGCCGACGAGCTTTTGGGCCAGCACTGAGCCCGGTCGACCGCCATTCATGTATCTGCCGGTGGACCACCGATGGTGTAGATCCGAGCGGCTAGAGGAGGAGTCAGTACCTGCATACGGCCTTGCGACCTTGCCGGGGCCTTCGAGCCTGGTGCCCGGCTAGTCCATGGTGCGGCGCGGCCTCCCACAGCCGAGCGAGCACAAGCCCAACCGGATCCGCTCCAAATCTGGCCGCCGGGTGTGCAAAACAGGTAGCCATGGTTGGGTAGCTCGGGGGTGTTGAGGGAAAGGGGGCTAGGCGAGCGCGCGTCCGAGCTGCACGCGCTAGAGTTGGCCTAAGTGAAGATGCAAGACAACACGCGTTTCCCTAGCGGCGTGGCGGACCAACCGTGTGGGGGTGCGAAGTGGCTTTGCTCGTCAGTGTGTGACCTCTCAGGCAACCGTCCGCTCCCCACTAGCCTCTTCTTGTACCGTGGCAACCATCCACCGCCTCTTTGCCTTTCCCTGTCGATTTGGAACTGCTGTCGCACACTCTCCCTCCCTCCTCCATTTCCCTTCACCCTTCCTTCTGCCATTTTTCGATCGTCTTCTCCATGGAGGGAACAGGTCGGAAACGCCCCCGTTATTCTTGCCCCGATCTGAAAGATGACATGGTGGAGGAACTCATTGATTAGTGCGACGTCATCACCTCGGCTAGCATGGCAGGTTCGTTCAAGATCATTCTCGACTCAACTAATAACATCATTACAAAGAACCAAAGGGTCCAGGAGCGGTTTGATCTCCCCTATCTTCTTCGCCATGACCCTGCTCGCTGGCATGCGGACGACAGAAGCCTCGCCTTGTACAAGTTGATGCCGCTGGATAATGATACATGTGATGTTAAGATGCTATCGCTTAAGGATAAGGCCTGGGCAGGCGCAAATGGATATTGGGTTGTTTATGTTGGGCACAACTGCGAGTGGGAACTTGTGAACGTGTGCACTCGTCACCGAGTTCCACTTCCAAAAATCTCAGAGTGCCCAGAGGTTGAGCACACAGATGGTGTACGTTCGTTCAAGTACGATCGTGGTGACTGTCGTCTACAGAAGATAGCAATTTGTCGAGTTCCCAACCGCTCTTGGGGTTATAGGAATGCTTGTGTTGTCGCTATCTTCGACAAGCTTATTGCCGTCCTTCATACTTCGACTCGATGGATATTGCTCAAAAATCAGTTTCTATACACGGATGTATATTGTGATGCAATTCAATACGAGGGTCTTGTGTTTGCTACCACCACTGGTGGCACTGTTTTTGCATGGAATCCTGATGCTTTCGGTACGTTTGTCTTCCACCGTAATTATAATTGTTTCATCCACATGCACGCGGGTTAACAAGTTTCCCTTTACTAATTAACCTTCTTGTGTTTCCAAGGTCCTGTGAACATTCCACCTATACTTGAAAAAATTATAACCAAGGGGGGGAGGACGATGGTGATGATCACGAGCATGAGGACGAGCAGGACCTATATACTTAGTGGCGCCTGGCAACTTATTCCGATCCATACCTCTTCTTGTCTGTATACAAGGCATTGCTGATGTTACTAAGGAAGCATGTGTTGTCTCTCATGGTCGCACTCTCCGGACCTATTCCAACATCCGTTGCAAGGTATTCGGGATGGATACTAGTGTGCTAGCGCTAGCACCTTCTCCCTGGTTCAATATTGATAGTCTTGGAGAAAACTCGCTCTTCCTTGGACTAAACTATCCACTGATGGTGAAAGGCGATCCAGTTGCTATTGGCACAACATTACAACCATTTATGAGAAGCAAGTGTATCTATACCTCGGACATTGCTATAGTTCCCTACCGTGGCTATCACATTATGCGTCCTGATATAGGCCACTTCAGCATGGATGATGAGTCCTGTGTTGGTCTCGAGATTGACAATAGCTTGCCCTTCCTAGAGGCTTACCTATGGTTCAAAGCAAGCGTTTCCAACCCCAAGGATTGGTTGAGCTAAAGTTCATTTCATTGCTTGTTATTTGTTGTGTGATGAAAATTTTAGTATTTACTAGAATGTTTTGTTGGAACTAATCTATAATCCAACATGTATCCTTGTTGTCGTTGTGTGTTGATGACTTGTTGTATGTAATGAATGGTACATTTGCATATGCATGTCACAAACTAAATTTTGAATGGTTTTCGACTTACTTCTTGGAGTGTGAGTACCGTAGTAGTATAGCCAACATCCGGTTATATGAAGTTGCCACAGCACATAGAGCCAACCTAATATTGGAGTATGCTAGCACAATAGTTAGTTCTAGTTAGATCAACTAGAGCTAGGTGTTGCGCGGAGGCAGAGGATGGTGATAGCGTGACTGCGTGAGGTGGGCTTGTCCGTAGTATGATGTAGGCACATGGCTTGCCGTGTTTCCTACTCCTCCAGTCTGAATGTGGAGAAGATTTGGTCCACTTCTTTCTCCTTTTGCCGACACGTGGGACATCCAGCATCCAGGTCGTGTCCTGCAAGAAAATGGAGTGCTAGTTGAAGCCACGTGATGTGCATCTTGGATTAAACTGTAAATAGAATCTTACTCTTAAGTAACTCCAAAAGCGGCCACCGAATATCATTATTGGATTTGTTTTTCATCACCAGCACGTCTAGGTGAAAGATGTGCAAGCTCGGTGGGTCCTCTTGCGTTTTCACTGACATGTGGGACCACATGTGAGCAAACAGACAATGGGCTCCGCACGTTTGCTGGCTGGCTGAGAAGAGAGAGAGAGAGAAGGGCTGAGCACGGACTCCAGGAAATTTTGCGACAATGTGAGTAGTACTAGCTAGTGGTGTACCGTACTCCTGGAGAGATAATGTATTCTCTCTATGTAAAGAGCACCTCGATATAGTGGGGTGGCATGGGACGTAACTAGCATTCACATCTGGTAGTATGGCACATGCCACCCACACGAGTCCCATTTTGATGCGGAGCATCCGACGATCATCCCCATGTAAACTCTAGCCTACGCCATTGGACCTAAGGTGAACTCGCTCCTTTCCGAATCTTCCCTTTCCGCATGCAAGACATGGATGCTACTTCAAGCACGGACCTTGTTCATACTCAGGTACACCCGAGGAGACCATGGAGAACCCAAGGACCAAGGCCAAGCGTGCGTGGAAGCAAAGGAAGGAGAAGGAAGAAGAGACAGCTGCTACAGGCCCCGAACATCCGGCCCGACCCCCGGAAATCCGGCGCCCATCACAGAATGCACTCGAAACTGAACCCCGTCAGCCCAGACATCCGGCCAGAGGCCCAGACATCCGGCTCTTCCCGAGCCGCCAGATATCCGGCCCGCAGCCCAGACATCCGTACCCCGCCTATCCAGAGAGCTCCGAGACCGGCCACTCCAGCCCGGACATCCGGCACCTCGCGAAGGCCCGGACATCCGGCCCGACGCCCGGACATCCGGCCCCTCCCTGCATGCGTGCAGCGCATCTGGGCCGAGGCCCATGTACCCCTGCGTCCCTTAGACTATACATACTTCCCCACCTCCTCCTAGTTAGGGTTAGCAAAGGATTAGCTCATAGTTGAGATAGAGCTTTGCTCATCCATTACGGATCTCCTCCTCGAGAGAGACTGCGGCCCCTCTTCGGAGAAGATCACCTTGGATTCAAGACCCCCTCTTGGGTGGCCCCCATCAAGACCTCCTCACGCAGAAGAACCGGGTACCTTTGTATCTTCCTTTGTTGACTTTGGATCTTGTATCTCACCTTTGTGTTCATCGATCTAGCGCACGTGTGATCTATTCTTGTTGGTTGAGTGATTTCTCTCGTGTTCCCCTCGTGTTTCCCCTCGCGTTCATCACGTTCTTCGTAGGGATCCGCTCCTTTCGTGAAAGATCGGCCATCTAGGGTTCCACCCTACATCATCTTGGTATCATGAGCCACGTTGATCACAATTTCGGAGCCTCCCCGTTATGTTTTCTAGCCTAGTTTTGTTGATTTTGTCCCAAATTCGAAAATTCCCCACCAAAAATAGCCCCCAATTTTTTTTGTGATTTGTTGGTTTGATGAAGTTTTGTTGGATTTGATCCATGGATTTTCTTTGTTACTAGTGGATCTAGCTTTCCCCAAATTTTCCCCACTTTCCATCCACAAAATCTCTGCAATTTTGCTCCCGAAATCATCAATTTCCGCCCCCAAAATCGAGTTCCTCGAGTTCATCCTCGGATTTGGAGCCCGGACATCCGGCCCGTAGCCCCGGACATCCGGCCCGTGCCCCGGACATCCGGCTCCTGGAGCGCATTTTCGCGCGCTGTTCTGGACATCAGGTCCCGAAAATCCGGCCCGAGCCCCGGATGTCCGGCCCCTGGGCATTCAGCCTGTCCTGTTTCACCGTTTTGTGCATAACTAATTCATCTGGAGTCCGTTTTTGACGTTCTTTACCTCGTTTGGAAGCTATTGACATCCCCCATCCGAAAAAAATACTACCATCACCATTTGACTCCATCAAATTTTTGAAACTTTGTCATCTTTGCCTAGGGCTTCCACAATAACTTCTGCATTGCCACCACTGACTTCCGCAACCTAACCAATTTTGTTCCCCTTAGCATTTGTGGTTGTTTGAGTTGTGATTCGAGTCTCCTAAGGTGTTTCGGCTACTTAGGGACGGTTGCTTCTTCATCAACCACCACCATAACTTCCGCATAGGCTTACCCACAATACACTTCCGCCAACCCAACTTAACCCAATTTTGTTTGTGTTGTGAGTTGTGTCTCCTAAGGTGTTTCGGCTATTTAGGGACCGTGCTTCCAACTCCCACACCGTGTATAGTTCACCACCTTACCCTTCACTTCCGCATTGCGTCTCAAAACCCATCATTGCATTCCCGCAATCCCATGGAGCTTCCGCAAAACCACCACCGCTTTCCGCTACCACCATTTTGACATTTGACATTTGAGATTTTGAGTTCGCGGTTTTTCCGTTTCCTAAGGTGTTTCGGCTACTTAGGGACGAGCCTCCATCATCTTGGTATCTACATCAAGAACACCGCCACTCATCATCACCTCGGACGGTAACATCCATATCATCTTGGTATCGTGGTATCCCTCCATTGTATATCCCCTTGCAATTGCATTGATAACCCCTAGCCTATTTTGCGTTACTTGCCTATCGAGACTAGCCATTTGAGTATTGCCGGCAACATTACTTGTGCACATTAGTGATCATAGCTCCCATTGCATACATACCATATCATATTGGTATCATCATACATACCATATCATATTGGTATCATCATACATACCATATCATATTGGTATCATCATATCATATCTTGTGTCACAAGATTGTTCCCGCATATACACAATTGCTATCTTGGTTTGTGCATTTTGCAAAGTGGCCATACATAAAAAAAAACAATAAGCTTTTAAGCAAAAGAGAAAGAGCAAAGAAGCTTGTAAGCAAGTGCCATAGCATCATACCACATTGCATATAAGATCATCTTGGATCATCTTGAAAGAAACACCGGGAACCATACATACATAGCATACTTGGGATAGAAGTTTATCCATTTTGCATATCATAGGTTGTGCACAAGTGTCGTATCCGCCTATTGAGCAATCGTGCTAGCGTCTCTCTTGAGTTGTGCAAAACGAGCGTTTTCCGTGGACTCCACATTTTGTGCTCATTCCTTGGTTGCACGACCCCATTTATCTATCCGTGTGTGCGTTTCCGTGTGCCATTCTTTGCTATTGGTCTACTTGTTTCACTTGCGAATTTGTGAATCTCTTTCAACATTATTGACTCTTGCTAACAATTTGCATCAAATTTTTGTGCCACTATCCTCACCGAGCTCCACCATAAGCCTTACTTGTGTAGGTGTGAGAAACCGACAAGAATTGGTACCAATTGTGCTATTTCCTTGTTACACATTGAGTGATCATTGATCCATCTTCAACATCTGTCAAGGTACATTTGGTATAGTTATTCTCTTTCTCCCACTCATATTTGATCAAGTCTTGTGATGGATAGGCAAGGCATTTCATCTCCGGTCTTCGACAACAACGACGGCGCGAACAACTACATCACCAAAATGTCCATCTTCGATCTACAACGGCAAATGCAAGGCGCACAATCTACCTTGCGAGAGCGCCTCGACAACCTCGCCATCGACATACACCACTCCGAGGCAAGGAAAAGGTACTACATCGACACCAAGTTGAGCAAGCTAAAGGATCAACTACGAGACATGGTGGCCGACTACAAGTCTTCTTCGCCTTCATCATCCTCAAGGCGGCGGCGAGCAAGTCGATCATCTTCGGAGCGCCCATGCGATACAAGTGCAAGTCGTCCACGTCCACATCTACATGGCGATCACCATCACGTTCGTGATCCACATCGTCATGAAGGGCAAGTCACCTCCAAGCATCATGTGCACGACGACGACGACGAATGCCATCGAGCTCAAGCACGACAACGCCATCACCATCAATATGAAGATGCTCCACAAGCGCAAATGTACAAGTCCCAACAAGCTCTACTTCACGCCAAGTCCAAACTTCAAGAGCACAAGAGAAGACTGCGAGACGAGAACCACTAAGACAGAGCTACGGCTACAACAACCACTTCGGCATCTTCGCCAAGTGCTATCAAGGCATCTTCGCCTTTGGACGTACGACATCTTCGCCTACTTCCCACGAGTACGCCTACAACGACTTCATCAAGTCCAAGGCGACCACCTACAAGCGAGGGCGACGCTTCCATCTTCGGAAGCCCCTCAAGGAAGATGGCCGAGCATGGGAATTTCCCTTCGGTCATAGAGACTAGCTACGAGGTGCCACATTATATGGGCCTCCAAGAACAAGACGGCGACAACAAGGTCGAGCAAGGGCCATCCCCTTTGACTACGGCGACGAGCATGAACCTCTTCAACAACATGAAGACGACGCCCATATTGGACTCATACTCCGAGTCAAGCTACGAGACCGCACATGAGACCTTATCTTTGGTCTTGGAGGAGAGTGATGATGTGCCATCTTCGGCCTTCATCCACGGCTACGACTACGACATAGTTGAGCATGGAGACATTTGCACCAACATCTCTCCGACACCCACATATGAAGAGATGCCCCAATTGCCATGTGAGGAGAGCCGCCGCCACATGAGTGACATGAGTGACTCCACCATATGTGACATTGAGAGCATTTCCTATGAGAGGATGAGTGTGACCACCACTAGCCCCACACTTGAGAGCATGCCACACATCCTATGTGAGGTTGAGAGCAATTTGAGTGACTCCACCAACCATATGAGTGAGAGCATCATACCGGGAGTGAGTGAGCAACAACACTTAGTAAGTGAGGTAGTTGACACGGCACGTGAGGTCACTATGATTTCTAACGACTTAACCTCTACTCCGAGTGTGTTTTCTTTGGTGCTAGGTCTCCTACATGACGACACACCTATCCTCGACGAGTCCATACCTCCAATGGGAAAACCGATGGCCATGGTGGACGATGATGAACCCCCCACATGGTACCATCAAGTTACAACCTCACCTACAGCACATGAGCAACCTTACAAAGGTAACATAGGTGATGGTGCTTCTCTTGTCCCACTAGTGGACTATCTTGACATCGATTGCTCCCATGATGTTGACACACCTATTGCCATGCTTCATGCTAGTGCGACTTCCTCATGTCATGACTTACCAATTTATGATGAATATGATGATGAGCATGTTGAGTTTCCTAGTTGTGATGCTATGCTCCATAGGATATCTTGTGAAAATTCTATTGGTCACGTCATGTTTGATAATCCTTTAAACTTGTCATATGCTATGAGTGAGATCTTCCATATTGCATCATTTCAATCTCAACATAGTAACTATGCATGCCCCATTAAAATACATCCCATTTGCACTTATGGCATAGATGACGAGATGATGGTCATTGGCTTTTGTTTTTCATGCGATGATATTGCTATGCTTCCTTTACATGATTTGTGCAATTCATCTACTATACCATGTCATGATCACATTGTTCCAAATATGCATTGTTTTGGATGTTGTCAATATTCTCCATGTGATGTTTCTACAAATGCTCATGAGGAGACCCCCATAGTTTCCTCATACATATTAGGAGCTTTTGATGCATTCCATACTTTGCATGATTCCCATAATTGCTTGCACCATATGCATTCCATGAATAACAATGCTCTACATATTTCCCATGATGCATTACAAAATTTGAGTCACCATTATGCTATACATAATAACAAACCTCTCGTGATGGATGACATGTTTCTATATCACACATCTCATTTATTTGAGGATTGGCTATTTTGTGCTAACCAACACATGCACGTGCGCATCATGATGGATGATGTGTACATCTACCACGCACACACAATTTTCCCTTTGTCATTGTTTTGTGTAGGTACTCACGTATACTCGTCAACCTCTCAATCCCAAGAGTTGACGAAACGAGCTCTTGAGAGCAAAGATGACTCAGGATTCCATGGACTATCCTTACCACCATTCCCTTCACGCACGGCCTACGCGCATCTCTTCTACTTGGCTCTCACAAGGCTATGGGCTCTATATCACTTGTTACTTTATGCCCATTGTATCATGTTCACTTTGCATGCTATGCCTATTTCTATGATTTTGCCATGCAATTGTGACCCTTGCTTGCATCTACCCATGATTCACCATTATGCTACTCCTATGTGTATTTGCATGCTTGGTGGCGATCCTTGTTGCTATTGCCATGTTTATCATGTGCCTCATGCTATTGATGCTATTTTGCTCATATCTTGCTTCCATACTTGTGATATGTCATGTGCATTATTCATGCCCACCATTTGCACACATGACATGCTTGCCATGATTCCTTCTAGTATGTTGCATCTTCGCACTAGTAGCTTGTTTGACTTGATCAATATGATTGCTTGCTTTGTCGCATCACCCATGTTCCATTCTTACTCGCTTTCTTGGGTTGATGACATATATGTTCATGCCTCTCACTTGATTTATCTAGATTATTTTCACTTGTCTCCATTAGTTGCACATCTCATATGCCATTGTAGTGAGTGCACCCATGCTATGCTTATTGATCTTGGAGACTTGGACATATTACTTGTGACGCATGCTTGCTTGTTTAAGCCTATTGTCTTTGGTTGTAGTTGCATCATATGCTTTCATACCATACCACACCTTGTCCTTTCTTATGATAAGAATGATGAGAACACTTGTTGGGTATCTTACCACTCGAATGATAGGTTTTGCATTTACGCTAACCTCATTTGTTTTTCCGAGTGTTTGTCATGTTCTTTCATTTTGAAGGATTCAAAAGGAGGTACCATCATGAGACATATTGGTTATGTGAAGGCATACAAGATGTGCAGCTCCATCATCCTTGAGAAACTCCTAAAGGTGACCTCCTTCCCTTTGAGCCATTCTCAAATACGCATATTGGATGGGCCATTCTTTCATTGTTGTTTCCTTCTTGTTGTCTACATGATACATCTCGTGAATGGAGGAGCATCATTGGAGATGGACCCTATGGACCTTCAAGTTGAGAAGTGCTCGGACTTAGCGGATGCACCACCGGACCAACACTTCTAGCACGACATCAAGCTATGGTACAACACCACCCATAACAAATTTGCATCTTATGCATGGATTGACTCACATTATGATTGCCTTGTTGCATCTTGTATTTCGATGTCATCCATGATATATGGGCTTGTACACTTCCTTAGCAAATTTGTTGTCATCTTTCTTGATGGCATATTCATACATCATGATCATATTGCCTACCATAAATTGCATGATAACTTATTCATATTGAGCATCCATTACCATATTCATGCTATTGATAAACCGTCTCACTATGACATCATTTTGCACCGTGGTTGCATTGATCACATTCACAACACATTTGTGTGCACAATGAATGCTTTTGCTCCCATGAATGCTTTACATCTCATTCCATATCATCTTGCTAAGCTTCATGTGCTTTGTCATGAACAACCTTGCCTCACAGACTCATTCTTACATGATGTACACTTTGTGTGCACTAACCATTGTATTTCCAAGTGTTTATTGTGTTTGCTCTTTTTGCATATGTACCACTCCG